>NW_026555343.1:13203423-13403713 GCF_029017545.1 Prosopis cineraria | reverse complement strand
TTTTAAAATTAATTGTGGGTCGCAACGTCTCCCTTTCTCCATTTTTTTTTTCCTGTTTTGTTTGTTGTTTTTTCCCCCATTTGTTCCTTCAGTCGCTCCTTGCATGCGCGCGCGCGCGCATATATATATATATATATATTTACATTATAGCCCTCTTCTTTTAATTCTATCATCTCTCTATTTCTTTTTCTTTCTTTCTTCTTCTTGTGTTTTTTTTGTGTGTGTGTATTTCATTTATTTTATTTTTATTTATTTTATCTTTAAATTATATCCTAAACTAACCAAATATATATCTCTTATATGATTCTATATATCTCTTATATGATTCTAGGCCAACTTTAATCCATAATTAATGTCTAACCATGTTATTAATTCCAAATAACCTAAATTAAAAATTCATTCCTTAATTTAAACATCAAAATAATAGAAATTCCTATTTTTAATTCCTCAATAAGTGAAAAATTTCACAATTTATTTATTACATAAAAATAAGACTATTACAATTCTCCCTTTTTTTTTAGAATTTTGTCCTCAAATTTGAAATAAGTGGTATACGTTAATGTAATGAAAGTTAGTTTTGACTATATTTACTACTATTTTTGGGTGACCATTACTCGGTGCCATGCCCTTCTAATTTACATTCACTTGCTGAATGATCTTACTAGGTCATTATTTGTTCTTTAAGTTTTCATTTTGTGTAGACTTGGATCAGAAAATTAAATTATCTTAAAATTTTATTTCTTCAAGTTAAAAATAAGGGAGGAATTCAAGTTGAACTTCCTCAATAGTGATACACAGGACATTGTAAATACACACAAACTAGGGTGTCAAGGTAATTCAACAGGCAAGACAGGTCAAATTGATCTGAATTCGTACATGGATCCATGATTGTAGTCATCCACTCTTCACTTAATGTGTAATGACCTTGATAAATTAAATAAATTTTTTTCTTAATAGATATTTTATTTAAACTAGTTTTACAGCTAATGGAAAGTGGTAGTTTATTGAAACTTATGCTAGTAATTTTCTTGACGATCTAGAATTCAAATTTACTGTGCAAAAGTTTGATTTTATTTTTGCCTTAAATTATGAGAAAATTTTGTGCCTTTCTTGTAATTTTCCTTGTGTCCTTTCTTGTAATTTTTGCAACTATCCTTAAGATCAGATTTTTCTTCTTTTCGTGCGAAAAAGCAGAGCATCCTATTCCATATCTTCACCGCCATTATACACTCCTCTGGTTCTTCATCATCGCTCCCCTTCTCTGTTTCTTCTCATTCATTTCCTTTGCTCATTGTCGACTGCGTTTCTTTCCTGTTGTTGCCTCACCTTCTGCTCTTCTTTACGTTCAAGTTCATCTATTACAGAGAGGTTGAGTTGCTGGATTCTCTTTCCCTATCGTCGTTCGCTACTCTATGTCGACGTGAGGTAAGTGGTCTTCAATTTCTTATCTTGCTGTCGCGTTTCTGTAGCTGGAAGAGTTGATATCGTTGGATTTTTCTCTGATTTGCTGTCCGTTGTTGTTACTGCTTGGTGGCCGACGGTGTGCGTGCGTTTAGCTTCTATCTGTTCTTCCTCCTCAACTGATTGGCATCATGTGTGTGTGATTAATCTTCATCTTTCCTTCCTTTTTCAGCTGAGGGTACCGCGGGAGTGAGAGTTGCAAGTTGAAATTCTTCTCTATTTTAGTCAAAAAACACTTCTGCCTTCATTCTTCTTGGTTACTGTTATGAGTAGCTTGAGGAACTTAAATTGTTGATTGGTTGATATTATGCATCATTTGTTTTAGTGATTAAGCTGAATGTGGTGATAGAGTTAATGTTGGAAACTGATGGAGTTGTTGGGATTGCTTGATTGCTCATCTCATAATTTTGTCAATGATAAATGCCCTTAAGGTATTTGTAAGAATGCTTAAAAGAAGAAGTTGGTGGAAAAGAGATTGTTTAATTTTTCATATTAGAGCCTTGAGGAATTATATATGCTACTTGAAAAAGTATATGTCTTTACAAAAATTGTACAGTTGATTTACTTATTGGAATTGTGCAACACCAAAAGGGAAATTATTAAACTAAATGATAACTAAGATTTTGTTAAGCTTGGAATAAGATTGTGTTAATAGTGGTGTTTGAATGTTGTCTAGTGTTATTAACTATTTGATAGAAGTTATTGGAGGGTTTAGTAAAGATTTAAGGGGTTTATGAGAAAATTTAGGAATTAGTAAAAATTTTGAATGTTAATTTTGTTTGTTTAGTATAAGAGAGGAAATTTCTAATGACATAAATGTATTAGTTTATATGCTAAATTAATTTAGGGCATCATCACAATAAACAAGAAATTGAGGGAGTCTGACTATAAGATTTTTGAAAACTTAGATGAATGGGTAGCATTTCAAAAAATTTTTAGTAAAGTGTTCATAAATCCCTTTATTTAAATTTTACTATTATTCCTCTATAAATTATACAAATATCATTGTTAGTTCTATTTTTCTAATAATTGTCTTATTAATGAAAATGTCTTGATTTTTTTGATGATTTATGTTGTTAATAAGTAATGGTTGAAACGTATATATGATAAATGATATTATTTTTCAAAAGCAATTAAATTATTTAATTCTATGTTGATGTAAATTTTTAATGCAATGAATCATGTATGGAGGAAATAATGATAAATTTGGACAATGGAAAATGATGGCTGAATAGTGTTTGAAAAAGAAACTTTTGAATTTTTTTTTTCTTGCTCCATACATGCTTGATTGTACTGAAGAGGACTGAGTTTAAAATGTTAGATGCTAACGGCAGTCCCTTTAGCTATTAGTGTGCCATAGTACACCTAGCTAGTAGAATACTTATAAGAGGTGCTAGCCCCATGTGATGGCCAACACATGTAGAACGGAGGGATAGTTATTCATGAGCATTGTACTCATGCTTGTTTTCGTAGACTTTATGCTTGCGCTTGATTCGTGGCTCTTACGGAGCTTGTTTCATGGCTTCCAACCGTACTTGACTAGTCACTTACCCTCATGGACTGTGTGTCTATGCTTGATTGGTTATTTACCCTCGTTGACTATGTATCCACGCTTGTTATTCGTTCTGACAAAGCCCTCCTAAATTTAAGTTAAAATTTTCATTTATTTATTAATTTTTTGAAAGTATTTTATCGAATTGTGCTATTATTAAAAAATTTTATATTTTATTAGCAGTAAAAATTTTAATACATTTATGTGATTTTATAACATTGTTTAGTTTTACAATTATATTATTGAGAAAAATCATTATTTATTTTTAGCTTAAGTATATGATTCATTATTTATTAAGTCATTTTGAATTAAATTTATTAGTTATTATTTTCATATTTTTTTTATTTTAAATTTTAATTGGAACGCTACTTACTAGAAATTTCTTTGGTTTTAGATAATGTAGCTGACCTTGTGCCTCTTGTGGATCATTGAGGGGCCCTATTATTTCAAAAGGAGGAAACGCACTTTGAATAACTTTTTGGGTGAAACTATGTACGGTATTACATAATTGTAATTTAGCACTCCATGTACACCATAGTTAGGTCATAGTTTTATTTTTGTTGGAAAGAAAGTTGATGATATGGAGCTAGTCTTCTTGGATTGGTTGACAAGTTTTTTTATTGTAGAAATTTTAGGAGGTCTAAATTACATGGAAGACTCTACCAAAATTTTTACAAAACATTTGAAACTTTATGAACTTAATCATTGTATGTAACATATATATATATATATATATATTGATAATTCAACTTAATCTCTAGCTGATAGAGGCTCATGAAATGTGAATTATATCTCATATTGATTCTGATCATACCCTTGGTGTTAGGGTGTGACATAATGGTTATACTAATGCATGTTATCAAGGAAAACTCACATAAGACAATGTGAATGCCCCCAAATTTCCTAGATTGTCTCTTTCAATAAATGTAAGCTTCTCTACCAACTTCAAATTGTGAGAAATTTTTGCATAGTATGGTTTATATTTATCAAAACTAATGATATTCTTCACAATGATTATTTCCTAACTTGAAGGAAAACTATTTTCCTTTCAAATGTTGATTCATAAGGTGTCATTCATATGTTGTGGTAGTAATTTAAGTTGCAAACGAAATTTGTTGCTAGGACAAGATTATACCAATTGCTCTCTCATTTTTAGATTTAGGTTCTTAATATATCATCCAAACCTACTAGTTTGTTCAATTAGTTTTCCATTAGCTATATAACTTCAGCTTACCCCTTTGGCAAAAGTTTTCTATTCATTTTATTAATATAATATCACTAGTGTAAAAAGCATTTTTCGCCACAGTTAAAATATATTTTTAGTGACAGAAGACGCTCTGTGGTAGAAAGTAGTGTGGTAGTAAATGTGCATTTTTTTATGATAGGTATAATGTAACTGTGGCACAAGAGGCTATTTTTCGCCATAGGTGAAGTTGAGACCTGTGGCAAAACATAGCCTCTTTTCGCCACAAGTGTATTTCAGACCTGTGGCGAAAGATGATATATTTTGCCACAGGTCTTACTTTCACTTGTGGCAAAAAATATCATCTTTCGCCACAGGTCTAAAAGAGACCTGAGGCGAAAGATGCTTGAGCAGCGCATCTTTGGTGATAGTTGTGGTTAAAAGTGTCATCATAGATTCATTTTTTACCACAGTTACAACTATAACTGTGGCCGTAAATGCTATGTTTTTTTATAGAATCACCTATAATTATATACATCCCTTACTTTACAAAACCTGCATTAATACATAAATAGCAGCTCCAAAGGCCAATACAAATATATATAGTACAAACATTTCAACTAAAATCTCCATTTTCAATACACATATCTAAAATGTTTCTACTCTAACCCTGTTAATTCTAAGAAAAAATGAGACCAAAAATTTCGTATATGTCTCAACTCTCTCTTGGAATATAGCTCTAAATTTTAGAAACGCTGCAATTTCAATAACAATATATGTATAAATAATAACTCAAGTATATGGCAAGTTTCATAATATAAATCATTATTAGCAAATTATTACTTGATCAAATGAGTGAATAATACCTTGAGTGATGATTTCATACATGAAAATTATTACATAATAACCATACTCTATACTTCTTGGTTATTGAGGAAACTATAAAGATAATAAAAATAATGAAATTTATTAAATCAATATTATAATATTCATTCTAATCAGAGAATAAATTTGAAATATTTACTTGCATTTGCACCCACTTAATTTCATTCTTTTTCCTATCAACCATTATCACTGTTTTCAATATGTTGCTAATGATCTATTTACCAAATATACACACTTAGAAAATATTAAATATATGTTATTAATAAAACAAAATAGAATTATTTGAAGACTTACAGTTCAATCAAAGACTTCATATCATCGTTTATTTTCATTCATAGTGAACAAAACCAATATATAGTATTTTCATATGGGCAAATGACAGGAAGTATCCAATGATGACTACAACATATTAATTTATATTAATATCACGTCATTAAGCAAATTTTTATTAAATTGAGGGATGAATTTAAAATTTAATATCTCTCAATAATTGATAAAAACCAGTACCTCTTCTTTTGCCTACACATCGTCTTTCCAATGTAAGAAGCTCTTTGATTCACTTTGCCGATTGTGGTTAAAAGTGGAGACAAGAACCTATAATTATAATTGACACCGAGTTCCGTGCATATCTTATGAAGGTACCTTTGATAATAAAAAAATATGTTAGCAAGAAAATAAAAATACTAAATATTAATCTAGAAATAAAAATGAACATTTACATAATAAACACTTGAATTATCGCTAAGTTCAACCAGTCAAAAATAATGAGATCATTAATATCTTTTTTGATGACTTTAAAAGTAATAGGCTTCCCAACAATCATTTCGCTTACTTTTATTGCATCAGAAAATTCATTCATACCAACCACCAACGAAGCCAACTGTTTCAAATAATTTTGCACTGGTTGGGGATTAGAACCCAGAGATTCTTTTGACTGTAGGAGTTCCTATAATTAATATATAATAAAAATTAGAAATACTTATAATGTTAATTAAGAAATATAAACATTATAACTTTTCATACCTCATCGATAACCTGTCGGGCTATCCTTTTCAACCAAATAATAAAATTATGCTCAGTTTGTCCTACTATTTGCATCTCCTCAGTAAGGAATAACACAAGAGCATTGGCATCCACAACCTCTTCAACTGTGACCTTTACTTGGTTATGTTGTATCGGTTGGTGGTGTATTATAGTTGCATGGTTATACACCTTTCCATATACAACTACTTGTTTTCCATGATCTTTTACATAAAGTATGCATGGCATTCCTTGCTTTAATAGGTCAGGATCGCACCCTAGATCTGGAACACCACTATAGTTCGGTACTTGTTGTGATTGCATCTGGAGATTACTTTTCATTAATTGCATTTCCATCACCATGCTTGATTTGTATTCTGCCATCATCATTTGTACTTACTGCATTAGTACAAGATCAGGATGTGGTGGTGGTCCAAAATATTGTCTAATGCCCATGCCTTTTGGAACCCCCTAACACAATCAAAGTGCTCTTCACTCCTTAAAACTGTGGCTAATATATCCTTTCTACCAATAGATACAAAGGTCCCCTGAGAGGATGCTTTTGTAAGAGCATCCTAGAACATGTAATCAACCAATGCAATTAGTAGACTTAAATCATATAATTGAGATGTTGACTAGAAAAATACTTACAATTTTTTTAGCCACTTTTCTAGCTTTCAGGGAAATATAGTCTCCTTTTTTAGTCATTCATCCTCTCTTCCATACTTATGCATGATTAATAGGAGATGGAGGAGAAACGTCTTCAACATTATCAACCCCTCTCTTCCCACTTCTCTTGAGTCATTATGTCATAAACGTATGCATACCCTCCTCGAGAGATAGTATAGTTGTATAGGTTTTTCTTCCTACACTCTTGACCCCTTTGACTTTTTTCCTATTAACAAACAATGAACAACATTTGTTAAAATAAAATTTTAATAATATACTAGTTTAATATAATATTTTTCTTTCGCTTAGCAAAAATTTAGGATCGTGTCTTCTGTGAACAAGTTTCATCCATGTGTCATAATTAATGAATGGATACTTATCCTAAGGCTTTTCCACGCTAATATCATTGTCACTGTCATCATTTTCATCATTATTCTTGGGAAACACATATTTTCTTGTAAGTTTGGACTTAAAGTCCCCCGTCGATCCCCGACATATTTTAGCCATTTGTCCTTTAAAAATGGGGTTTCTTTTATGTCATATGTAATCTGCAAAATAACACGCCAAAAATGAATTTAGTGACAACATATATTTCAAAATAAAAAGTAAATATGATATAAAGCAATTAGAAATACCAGTATTGTTTCTCAAACATCATCTCTATCATTTTCTTTTAGATCATCCCACTCTTCCTCCAAGATGCTAATTTTTTGATGAGCCACAAGACCCACAAAACTCTTAAAAATATTTCCTCATCTTATCAATTGATTGGCCCTTTTCATCAAAGTCAAGATGAATCTTTCTATGTGCTTGGGCCAACTTAGTCGTATGGCCCCTCTTTTACCTCTCTTAGTCTTTGCTTTTTCAGTGCCACTACTGGAAGGATTTTGCATATTTCTCCTGAAATAAATAAAATAAATAATATTAGTCATAAAAAATATAATAAATTTAAACTAATATAAATAATGAAAGCATAAAAAAACAAAAGGGATTAAAGAAATTCACTAATATTATGTTACCATTATATATATATTTTAATTCTCCCACAAGCTTTCATCATAATCAATTCTAACGTCATAGATGTCGTCGTCATCTTCCACATCCAACAAGGGTTGGGTTGGCATAAAGGAGGAATCTCTTTAATGCCAAAACTTGTTTCATCATTTTCATCATAAGAGGGGAGACTTTTTCCCAATAGTATGATAGATAGCCTTTTATTAGTTGGATCGATAACATAAAAAACTTATTTTGTATGAGTTGCCATGATAAAAGGCTCATCCTTATGTTTTTCTTTATGAAGATCTACTAAAGTAAAACCTAATTTATCTTCTTGAATATCATTCTTAATATCAACCCACATGCACTTGAAAATGGGCACCTTAAATTTAAAATAATCAACTTTCCATATCTCTTCAATGACTCTAAAATATGATGAAGATGCCACAGTTGGATTTTTATCTTTAGCACTAGAAAAATAAGTTGCCAAAACTTCTACCATTACCCCACTATTTTGCATAGTATTATTATCATCTTGTATTTTTGTATAGAATGAATACTCATTAATGTCATATGCACTCCAAGTGATAACATCAAAGTTAGGCCCATTAGCTAACTACCTTATTGTATTAAAAACATTGGCCTTCCGACGATCTTCCTTTACCCTTGCCCTAAACCAGAGTGAAAAATGTTTGTTATACTCACTTAAGAACCATTTATCGGCCTTTTTAGGGTACTGATCCCTTAATTCATTATTGTGTGGATCTAAGTAATCCTGAACATCATTGGTGTTATTCAGAATGTACAGATATGCTTATTGCATTTCTTTATGTGTCATGCCCTTTATTTTCATCCCTCGTGTCCCTTGCCCATTAACTCTCATTCCTTCGTGGCAAGACTCAGGAACTCCAATAGACTTTACTTCAGTTAGGTATTCAGTAAAAAACTCGACAACCTCCTCAGCAACATATCTTTCAACAATAGAGGCTTCTGGACGATTGAGATTCTTCACATACCCTTTAAGAATTTTCATGTACCGCTCAAATGGATATATCCAACGCAGATAAATAGATCTGCACAACTTTATCTCTCTCACCAAATGTACAACTAAGTGTACCATGATGTCAAAAAATAAGGGAACAAAATACATTTCAAGTTGACATAAGGTAATAACAACTTCATTTTGCAATTCGTCTAATTTTTCAGGATCAATGACTTTGCCATAAATTGCATTGAAGAAGACATATAATCTGATAATTGACTTTCTCACCTTTTCATCCAATACGTCTCTAATTGCGACTAGTAACAATTGTTGCATTAGTACATGGCAATCATGAGACTTCAAACTAACTAATTTTAAATCTTTCATCGATACAAGGTTCTTGATATTTGAAGAATATCCTTATGGAACCTTAATACCATATAAACACTCGCAAAAACTTTTTTCTCTCTCTTAGATAAAGTATGAGGGGCTAGGCTCATGTAAGTCCTCTTTCCTTCTACTCTTAGACCCAAGCATGTTCATATTTCCATGTCGAGTAAGTCTAGCCTTGCTTTAAGTCCATCCTTAGTCTTTCCCTTTATGTCTAACAGTGTTCCAATTAGACTGCCACATACATTTTTTCCACATGCATCACATCAAGATTATGTCTCACCTCAAGGGTGCTCCAATATGAGAGATAAAAAAAGATAGACCTCTTCTTCCACTGATTCTTTTAAGCTTCTTTTTTCTGACTCTTACCAAATACCACATTAATATCTCTCACCTGTTGATATGCCAAGTTTGTAGTTAATGGCTCTGGAGCTTCATACTCTTGATAACCATTAAATCTTTTTTTTCTGCTTGCGATAAGGGTGGTCTCATCTCAAAAATCTTCGATAACCAAAATAGACTGTCTTTTTCCCATGTTTCAGTTGTTGATGGGATGTGTTCTCTTCACAGATAGCACATGCTTTATGCCCCTTCACACTATATCCAGATAGGTTTTTGTATGCAGGAAAATCATTTATCATGCAAAAAATCATAGCTCGCAACTTGAAAGACTAGTACTGATATGAATCAAACACTTCAACACCTATCTCCAACATCATCTTTAAATCTTCAATCAATGGTGCCAATTAAATATCTATATCATTTCCTGGTTGTTTAGGGCCTGAAATCATCAAAGATAGCATGACATATTTGCGTTTCATGCACAACCATGGAGGAAGATTGTAAATCATTAACAAAACAGGCCATGAGCTATGTTGACTACTAAGGTTACCATAAGGATTCATTCTATCTATACACAGTCCAAGCCTAAGATTTCTAGGCTCATTGCCAAATTCAAGAAATAATTTATCAATTCCCTTTCATTATGGAGAATCAGCTAGATGCCAAAGCATGCCATACATTTTTCTCTCATCAGCATGTCATCTCAAGTTCTTTGCCTCATTTGAATTAGCAAACAAATGTTTAAACCTTGGTATTATAGGAAGATACCACAACACCTTCGCTTGAGGTCTCTTAGTAATGGAATCATCACTACCATCCATCTCTTTTACTTTGTAGTGTGATGCCTTACAGACCGGACATGCATCCAATTCTTTAAAATTATTTCTGTATAATATACAATCATTGGGGCAAGCATGTATCTTTTGGTACCCCAAATCCATTAGACACAATATTTTTTTCACCTCATAGTAACTACTAGGAAGTGTATTACCCTTCGGAAGCATCTCTTTCAACAATCTGAGCAACTCTGTGAAACTCTTATTGCTCCACCCATATCTTGCTTTCAAGTTAAACAACTTTAACACCGTTGTTAGTTGTTTATATTTTGTGCACTCTGGATACAAAGGAGTTTCTAAATCATTGCACAAGCTATCATATTTGTGCACCTTCTCAATAGCTTCAACACCAATATCACATAGTATATCCTCTATTTGATCACCAAAATAATCCATATCATCATCTGCCTCTTGTGGCATACTATATTTTCTAGATTCACCATGCAATACCCACTGTATATATGCTATATAGAACCCAAAAGAAATTAGGTGATCTTTAATCTCAACGGGACTTCATCGCAACCCATTCAAACATTTAACATAAGGACAAAAGAACAATCCTTTATTATTAAGAGAATTATTCTTTGCAAATTCCAATCATGATCTACCCCTCTCTTATATTCGTCACTTGTCTGTAAAGAATCTATCCAACTATGCTTCATCATTACCTAATTAAAATATCAACAAATAATTTATGATTTGAAATTTTAAAAAATTTGGTAGTATGATGACTTATAAATTAAGATTCACCAGGCACTAAACCCTCCAATTAAGCCTATTGATTTCCAATAAATCACTAATTTCAACTAATTAAATGCAATGCACGATATTATCTACAAATAATAATAATGCATCACCCAAATAATTTACATTTTGCAATTTAAAAAAAAATTACTTGCATAACAACTCAATAAATAGAGATTCTTCAAGATTAAAAACAAAATTTAAACTAATTAAACTTAAGGCATGATAGATTATAATTAAATTTAAAAAAAATTACAATTAAAAAATATGCATAATTATAATTAGAAAAATAAAAATCAAGTTTCAAAATCAAAAATGAAAAATTCCAGGCAAAAACATGAAAATTAAGCTAAAAAATGACATAAATTGCAAAAAAATAATAAATTGCAAAAAAAAAATTGTGAAAAAAGGGGGGAGGGGGAAACCTTTAGATGGTGCCGAAATGAGCTGGGGGAATAGGGAGGCGGAGGAGACAATAGGTGGCGGAGGAGCTGTGGACGCCAAGACGAGCTGGAGCTGGAGCTGGAGGACGAGCTGTAGGCAGACAAGTTAGGGAAATGGAGTTGATAGCGGATGAGGGAGCTAGGGTAATAGGGGGCGGAGCAGTGGCAGATGAGGGAGCTAGAGGAATGGAAGCTGTGGCGGACATTTCGAGAGCTGAGGGCGAGTGAGGGAGCTACGGATAGATGAGGAGCTGAGGGTTGAGCGATAAAAATGAGCTCTGGGTAATTTAAGGGACACATATGGTGACAAGCATCATTAACGCCTGTCGCAGTAAGTGATGATAGACTTACGACGACAGGCGTGAATCACGCTTGTCGCCATAGGTTTCTAATTTCAAGCATATTAAATTATGCCTGAAATCAGACAAATTTAATTTATATACATACATATATATATTTACAATAAAATATTTATAAAATTAAAATAATCTTAATTTTATTAATAATTTAAATTTAATATGTTTGAATTTAGACACATTTAATATGTCTGGATTCAAACATATTAAAAATTTAGATAATTAAAAAAATTTATGTAAAGCTTTTAATTATTAAATAATTATTTTTTATGGAATTCAGGCATATTTAGTACCTGAATTAGACATAGGTGATAGGCATTTATCACGCCTGTTGCTGTAAGTGCTGATTTCAGGCATAATAAATATGCCTAAAATCAGACATACGTATGGCGACAGGCGTTAATAACGCGTGTCGCCGTAGGTTTCTGATTTCAGGCATATTTATTATACCTAAAATCAGACAAATTTAATTTACATATATATATTTACAATAAAATATTTATAAAAATTAAAATAATCTTAATTTTATTCATAATTTAAATTTGATGTGTCTGAATTCAGACACATTTAATATGTCTAGATTCAAACATATTAAAAATTTAGATAATTATAAAAATTTATGTAAAACTTTTAATTATTAATTAATTATTTTTTTATAAAATTCAGGCATATTTAGTACCTGAATTGGACATAGGTGACAAGCATTTATCACACCTGTTGCTGTAAGTGCTGATTTTAGGCATAATAAATATGCCTGAAATTAGGCATATGTATGGCGACAAGCGTTAATAACGCGTGTCGTCGTAGGTTTTTGATTTCAGGCATATTTATTATGCCTGAAATTAGACAAATTTAATTTACATATATATTTACAATAAAATATTTATAAAAATTAAAATAATCTTAATTTTATTAATAATTTAAATTTGATATGTTTAAATTCAGACACATTTAATATGTTTGGATTTAGACATATTAAAAATTTAGATAACTAAAAAAATTATGTAAAACTTTTAATTATTAATTAATTATTTCTTTTATGAAATTCAGGCATATTTAGTACCTGAATTGGACATACAGCAACAAGCATTTATCACAACTGTCGCCGTAAGTGCTAACTTTAGGCATAATAAATGTGCCTGAAATCAGACATATTGACGGCAATAGGCATTCTTAATGCTTGTCGCCATAGGTTTCTGATTTTAGGCATATTTATTATACTTGAAATCAGAGAAATTTAATTTACATATATATTTACAATAAAATATTTATAAAAATTAAAATAATCTTAATTTTACTAATAATTTAAATTTAATATGTCTGAATTCAGACACATTTAATATGTCTTGATTTCATACATATTAAAAATTTAGATAATTAGAAAAATTTATGTAAAACTTTTAATTATTAATTAATTATTTTTTTATGGAATTCAGGCATATTTAGTGCCTGAATTGGACATACGTCGACAGGCATTTATCACACCTGTCGTCGTAAGTGCTGACTTCAGGCATAATAAATGTGCCTGAAATTAGACATACTGACGGCAATAGGCATTCTTAATGCTTGTCACCGTAGGTTTTTGATTTCAGGCATATTTATTATGCCTGAAATCAGAGAAATTTAATTTACATATATATTTACAATAAAATATTTATAAAAATAAAAATAATCTTAATTTTATTAATAATTTAAATTTAATATGTTTGAATTCAGATACATTTAATATGTCTCAATTTCTGACATATTAAAAATTTAGATAATTAAAAAAATTTATGTAAAACTTTTAATTATTAGTTAATTTTTTTTTTAGAATTCAGGCATATTTAGCGCCTGAATTGGACATACGGTGACAGGCATTTATCATGCCTGTCACTGTAAGTGTTGATTTCAGGCATAATAAATATGCCTGAAATTAGACATACTTACAGTGACAGGCATTCTTAACGCCTATCACCGTAGGTTTCTGATTTCAGGCATATTTATTATGACTGAAATTAGAAAAATTAAATTTACATATATATTTTTATAATAAAATATTTATAAAAATTAAAATAATCTTAGTTTGAAAAATAACTAAAATTTATATGTTTGAATTCTAAATTGAGACACGTTAAATATATATATATATATATATATATTTCATACAACTTTGTATTTCTTAATAATTTAAATTTAAAAATTAAATTAATGATTTATTCTAATTATATTATTTATTTAATGGCTTGTCAAATCATTTACAGTGACAAATGGATTGTATGTCTGTGACCATAAATCTTACATTTTTCACCTTATTTACATTTTTGCCACTATAACTTATTTTACCACAATTTTTCTATAAACTATGGTGAAAAATATATAGTTAAAATTATATTTTATACTAGTGTATATCATACAAGTATTCTAAACTCACAGTGACTATAATTTTTTTTTCCACATGTTAATCTAATTCTTTTGTTACCTCCAACAATTCATACCTAAACGGTAGTTGTATATTATCCTCAAATTGAAAAACTACTAATTAATATGCCATAATCATTTCTATCCTCTTAAATCACCTACACACCCATAGATACACTAAATAAGATCCTTACATTCTTACGCTTGTTATTACCATTTAATAGAAAGTTCTATTCGATAAAAATCAAAATTAGCAAGCCAAACACATCCTTTAATATCTTCTAATACTAATATTATTTGATTTTGCAATCTCATCTCTACATAATCCATTTTCCTTGTCACACCTCTAAAATAGAGGGTGACTGGCATAGGACGTGAATTGTATCATACATCCCTTAAGCCTCAAATTAAATGAGATTTCACTTTTAAAAAAAACATAATTAGATTTGTATTGAAATTATGACATATTTAATAATGATTGTTTTAATAAAAGTTTTAATATTTTTATAAAAATTTCGGCAGAACCTCCTTTATAAATAAGATCTCCCGAAATCTCTATAACAGGAATTATTATAGTGTGCATTCAACAGCTTGGAACTATGTTTCCCAAACACAAACAGTCAACATAATAAAAAAAAAATTAGGATCCTAACTATAGTTAACGTGGGGCTCCTAAAGCATAAAATTTTTAAAATAAAACATCTAATTGAATATTTATATTAAAAAAGGGATTTACAAAGATAAATATTTATCCAGCACAGCTATAAGCCCTTAAAGGTCGGCAAGAGGTCCAGTGTCAATTAATGAATCTGAGACCAAAATAATTTCTAGTGAATAGCATCCCCAAAAGTAGAGTTTAACAGAGAAAAATAATAAATTACTATTATATGAAATAATTGAAAGGAAATTAATTCAGAATAATAACTCACAAGATCTAGAATTATCAATTATAATAATAAAACATGAATGAGTTAAAATTTCTTGAATTTAATATGCTAAAGGAGGATAATTTATTCATAATTAAGTAAAAGTAGCAAACTTACCAACTGCAAACATTGAAAATCCAATTATACTAGCTGAGAACAATCAATATAATATAATCATGAATTTGAAAGTTAAGAAGTTTCATATAACTTCAAAATACTAAACCACCAATTAATAATGACAAAATAGTTCAAATCTTTGTGCTTGTAAAGAAAAATAAATAAATAAATAAGTAAGTAAGAGTACCCTTTATTAAATAAAACCAATAAAGTGTTTATTCACAAATCAATTAAAAATTAATATTCTTAAAGGACTTTTGCAGAACAAGTATCAAACGTGGACACACAGTCCACAAGGGTAAAATAACCAAACGCGGCTTATGCCACGAAAACAAACGTGGACACACCAGTCCACGAGAGTAACTAACCAAACGCAGTCGAAACCACGAAACAAATGTGGACACACAATCCACGAGGGTAAGTAACCAAACACGACTCAAGGCCACGAACTAAACGTGAGTGCGAGGCTCGCGAATAACAAACGTGAGAACAAAGCTCACGAAAATCAAACTAGCTAGTCATTAACCAAGACGCACCAAGGGCTAATGGAACTGCCATTAGCAACAGTGTTCTGTTTAAAGTCCTCGTGAAATCACTTTTCAACCATACGAGAATAATCATTTTTGAAATACAATTTGTGTTCTCAATATCAAACTCGCATGAATCATTTCAAATCTCAGAGTTTGCCAAAACATTGTTTCATAGCAAATGTATAAGCTTGTACTAGTTGAGTAACCAAGAATTTCAAGAGTAAAATAAACAAAAATGCCTCCATCGATCTTGAAAATATATTTTGTAAAGAAAATACATGTATATACCATAATTTAATTAACTTTCACCATCATTCTAAAATTTTCAGAACCAATTAACAAAGTACATAATAATCATCATAGTTGTAAAAATAATTTATATGAAAATGTAATATTTTCAAAAACAGACTACTTTAATTGAAAAATGATGGGGTGCTATTCACTTACCTGCTAAATTCCAAACCCAATGATTTCCTTCCTCAATTCTTATCAGGGGACTCATCCTCCACATACCCTATATGAATAAATAAACCTCAATTTGCTTCCTATAGTTATATAAACTTTATTACACTACCAACACAATCCCAACCACTTGAAAGTATTTAAGATTTCAAAAACCAAAATTTATATCTTAATGGTCTCCAAACATCATCACTTACCACCAAGTTACCTCATACCAATCATAACTACTATTTAAATGAGATATGGTTTTTCTTATACCTTGTGTCAAACACCTTGGGTGCAAAATTCCCAAACACCTACAATTAAATTTATCATGCTTATTTTGGCCATTTCTCAAATATCTTAAATGTATTCTCAAGATCAAATGATAAACACCCCTTTACGTATGAATTTATAAATTACTCAACATAAATCTTTTAAAAATTCAACTAACCACACTATAACTCAAGAATCAAACTCCTTGCAATGCTCAAGTTAAAACTCACATAAATAAAATTTGAATCGGTCATGCCGCTCATCCTACTAAATAGAATTTCAGAAAAGTCCAAATCTAGCAAAAGTCTTCAAACAAGTATCTTACCAAACACCTTATAAGCACCAATCTCAATCTCATGCCTAAGCCCTTCCCTTCCAACTCCATCCCACTAAATCCTCAAAATCAATCAATTAAACCAAATTACTTCAACTTAAAATTCAAACCCATATAATACCATTATGAAACTTTAAGATCTATTTCTAACTTAACTTTGAATTTTCATTGTCATTTCATTTTTTTTCCAACAGCACGGTAGCAGTAGAACCAACAGAGAAAAAATTGAATCTTAATATCCATGACTTCATCCACTTACACACACAGAAATTCTCTAAGGAAAGGAGAAGTGATCATGTTTTTTACCTCTAATAAACTAACACGCACGAATAGGGAGAGGAAGAGAAAATCGCACCTGGATAAAGGAGGGAAAAAAAAGACTGTCGTTAAGCATAAAGAAGAGATGAACAGATCAGTAACTAATAAAGCAAGCAAAAGAAAGCAAACATTCTTGCACCCATCCATACAGTCACCAACAGCACAGAAGAATGAATTTCGGTGAGCTGGAACAGAGGAGAAGAAAGGAACAGAAGCCATGAGTTGCTGGATCAGTACCGGACGGAGCTTCTGCAATCACACTGGTGAAGATTGTGGTTGGAAAGGATGAAGGAAGAGGTGAAGCAGAAGGATCGAGCATCAAAGTTGCTTCTCTCTCTCTCTCTCTCAGTCACCGGTCTTTGGAAAAATTGAAGGAGCAGAGGAGAATATATCAGATTTATTAGAAAGGTAGTTTGGTAATTTCATAGAGCAAAAAGGCAAAAATAATCCTCCTTGTGGCTTCCAACAGATTCGAACTTGGGACCTGTTGAGGGAATACTTACACAACTACCACAACACCATTTTCCCTTCTTGACATATTTGTCCCAATACTTAATATATTTACAATCAATACACATTATTACATATTTATTTTTTTTAATTTTTTTTGGGTTATTACATTCCTAATCAGCCTTGGACATTATATTTTTCCTGCGGCTAAGATAACTCACATAATATGTTAGTTCCTCAACTCCTACAAAATGTCAATATGTAATTATTTCCTCTTTCTATCCAAACAAGCCTTGGGTTCCAACAATCATTATATTCACGTGTGTTTGTGTGTGTGCATAGCCTTTGTTTATCTATGGCTCATTAACAACTTAATTTTTATACTAAAACCTTTACCTACAATAGAGAGGCTTGTTAAACTTATACTTTTATACAACTTTCAATTCACATCTTAGTTCATTTTATCTTATATTTCTAGATCATCCTTAGCTATTCATAATTAATAAGCTTTTGCTACACGACTCTAATCTCAACCTTAAAATCATTATCATATTTTTCCAATCATGGTACTTACTCATAATAAAACTTCAATCTATAACTAAGCCTATTCGCAATTCAGTCAAACATACCTATAGAAAGAATCTTAAATTTACACCTAAATTTTGAATATCATACTAGATTATCAATTTCATGTCCTGCCTCGATTTTCACAATTCACCAAACCTAACTAATTATCTATTCCATAAGTCATAACTTCTTATTCACAATAGGTGGCACCCTCAATTTTGTTACCAATTAATGTCCTTTAAGATTCTAATTCAGTTCCTAGACAAAATTTCTAGCATATTCATTTTCAATGAAATTCAATCAATAATTTCCATACTTATTAATACCTTGATTCATTTCTATCCTTATATTTGTCCTCAAATTCACCCATTAGTCCAACTATCTTTCTTATGATGTAAGTTAAAGAGATACACATTATCCTCAACATCCATTACCCTCCTGACCATAGGCTAGGGACATGACAATGAATATCACAAATTAATGATCATCTAACTCTAGGTGGTAACAACACACCTCACTCTCCAACTACATTAGCCTAATGCAAACTAAGATATTTCTAAAGGTACACATCATCCTCAATACAATAAAATTCAAACTACATCATCACATATATTTATTCAATTCATCATTTCTCTTAGTGCTCGTTTTCCTCATCTACAGATATCTAGCATTTTCTTCATCAATTTTTGAATTAGTGAGCCTATTATCCATCTATGCCTCAACCATCATTCTAGGTATTGCTAAGAAAAATTCGATCCATGTACATTCAGATATACACATGCTCTCATTGAAAATTCAATCATGTTTCAGCACAAGGCTATGGAGGTATCAGCAATCCCATGCCCAAACATTATTCCATTTAGAAATTCTACTAAATTTCTAAACCCCTAAATTTCAAATTCCACAATAGATTCTCTACCCACTAGATCCTCAATCCATCCTCTTTACTTATATAAAACTTGAAAAAATCGATCATAACTGCTACCTCTCTTATTACGTAAGCTCAAAGGGTAACCTCTTTATCCTTAAAGATCTGTTAATGTCCTGACCCAACACTAGGGACCTTACAATGAGTTAGTACCTAGTACTTATTCTATTTAAAATCTTATTTTTCAATTCAAAAATAATTTCAACACTTCCTTTGGCAAGCATCAGTAAAATCTTCCTCCCACCAAAACATTTCTCACTTTTCCTATAACTTCATTCCTGTAAAGTTGTACAGTAATTAATCCTAACTACTTGTCCATCCACCTCTATCTACTTATGCTTCCATCCCTAATTTAGGGTCTTAGGACTTCTCCAAGATCCACATACCTCAGGGGGGTACATCATTTCTGACAACCTAAGATTATACCATTAATCGACATCTAGTCTATTACTTCAATCATGACCGCTTTCCTTAAAGGTAGAATGAAATGGTCCATAAAGATTTTCTAATCAACCCTTTATAACTCTAGATTTAAACCTATAAGTTTCACTTATATGACTACCGAAATGAATACCTTCATATCCTAAAGGAAAAACACATACTAACAAATTTAAGTTCTAAACATTTTGTTTTTACAACTAATTGCATTGCATTCCATTAAAGAAATACACATATACTAGGGTTAAAGATTTTGATTATACCTTAATCACTATTTGAAACATCCATGTGTCCTGAGAGAAGTCGATCACATATCCTAAGCAGCTGGGTGGTATTTGGGATTCTTGTCATCCTTGCAATTCCAATAGAATTTGACAATGTGGCTAGGTTTCCCGCAATTGTGACAAACCCAGCATGGTCCAAAGTGGTTATGTAATATCCCAAAAATTTTAAGACCTAAATTTAATTTTAAAAAAATATCTATAATTAAATTAAAATTAAGAATAATTTGATAGAGGTTCAGAGTTTAAATTTTACTAAGCAAAAGTTTGGTTTTATTTTATTTTTAATTATAAGAAAAATTACAAAAGTTGCCTTAGGCTTTTGTGTTATAATAAAAAATATTGGATTCTTTCTTGTAATTTTTCCCAAATTGCTCGGATCATTTTTTTTAAAGGCAAAAGAATGTAGAAATGAAAAAAAGAAACAAGAAAGCAAAGAAAAGAACAAGAGATGGATGAGCAAGTGAGAGGAAGAAGAGATGAGGAAGAAAGGGACTTAGGCTCAAATCTGGAAGGCTTTGCATCCGTTGCAAGCTCGATTACACAATAGGTAAGCTTCATACTTTAATCCTCTTCCTTCCCTCTTGGTCTTCTTCAATTTTTGGAAGAGGTAAATTTCTAAATTTTGATCCTAAAAGCTTTATTCTTGTAAGCTTTAGTTTCTTTGGGTCCTTGGGAGGTTATTTTGAGTTTTTATATGATGCTCTAATGTTTTGAGTAGGCAATTGGATGAAAAGGGAAGTTTTAGGGCAAAAATTAAACCCCAAGAGATTGATTTTTTCTCTCTAATGGTTTAAGCCTATTGATTTAATTATAATTGTGCTATTTGAATCTAATGAGATTTAAATTACGCTTTGATTTTTATTATAAGAGCTAATTGTGAAAGTTGGTGTCATGCCTCAAAATAGAGGTGTGACGGACATAGGATATGCGTATAAAACTCATATTCCTTAGCCTTAATTCAATAAAATTCTAAATTAATACTTGAAACTTGTTAATAATAAGATAAGAAATTCTTAGCTTGTTTATACTACAAACAAAAAGAATCATATCTTTTTAAAAAACTACAGAACCTCTACAAATTTCTACAATGACAAAATTTATAACAAATAAACCATAAGGAGCTTCACTCTTCGACAACAAATAGTCAAAGTATACAATAAATCAAGATCTTATCTATATCAATGAAGAGAACATGAAACAAACTATAAAAATAATAATTAAGCTCACAATTGAGATTTATCCAAAGAAAGTCTTTTGCTTCAGTTCAATGTTAAAGCTCTCAATGATCAATTGGAGATATAGGTCCATCTTTTATTTGAAGCCAAAATTTTTCAACGAATAACATTCCAATATTAAAATTAAAATAATCAAGGTGAATAAATTCAAGTAACTGAAAGAATCAAGGTGGACAAATTAAAGAGAAAACAATCAATATAATATAATCAGTGAACTTGGAGATTAAGGGGCTTTATATAGCTTTAAAAATACCAAACCATTCAATTTACAATAAGAAAACAACCTTAACACTTGATCTTGTGAAATAGAAAAGACTAAGTAGATAAAATAAAAATAGTAACATTTATTAATTAAAATCAACAAAGTGTATTTTCACATATTCATTAAAAGTTAATATTATGAGGACTTTACAGAACATATAATAGATATGGATACACAATCCACGAGGATAACTAACTAGATGCGACTCGAAGCCATGAAATAGACATGGACACATAGTCTACACGAGTAAATAACCAGATATGGTCAAAGCCACAAAACAGATGTGGACACACAATTCACGAGAGTAAGTAACCAGACGTGGCTGAAGCCAAAAAAATAGATGTAGGTATGAAACCCATGAATAGTAGACGTGAGAGCAGAACTCACAAAAATCAAACTAGCTAGTCATTGACTAAGGCACACCAAGGGCTAACGGAACTGCCGTTAGCAACCGATGTTCTATATAAAGTCTCTTTAAAACCAATTTTCAAACATGCGAGAAAATAATCACCATCAAAATATAATTTTCTCTTCTTCATATCAAACTCGCATAAATTATTTAAAATATCAATCCTTTTAAGTATGATAATTCATATCAGTAATATACATTTCTTCATCGATTTCCATAATTGCCAGTTTTTATCAAATAAAAAAAATTACCAGAGCTTGTAAAAACATTTTCTTTAATCTAAAAAGTATCTTTTTGCAAGAGAATGTACATGCATATATAGAAATTCATCTATCTTTCACCATACAAACTATGACTTCACAAGCTCAAGTAATTTAGTTAAGAAAAATGTTCAACGCTAGAAATAATACACATGATCTATTTAAGAAAAATAATATTTTAGTAAAAAGAAATTTGTTATAAATTAATTGAGATGTTATCCACTTATCTAATGTACTCCCAAGTTCTAAATTTATTCTATATAACTTTTATCAAGTTTCTCTTCCTTCAAACGCCCTATAAATATAATAGCATTTTAATTTTTCATCAACAAGTTCAATAAACTCACCCCCAATATTAACACAAACATAATCACTACCAAAATTTGAAGTTCCAAGACATGATAATTTACATCCCAAAATTTTTCCAATTCCATCATTTTTTCTTTACATAAATATTTGCCTAGCCAACATAATAATTATACACAAGCATATGTTTCCAACTCCTCCCTAACATATACAATTAAGGCCTCGTTTGGTATAATGGAAGAGTTTTTAATATAATCAGAATCAGAATCGAAATCAGAATCGGAATAGAATTGAGTTTTAAAAGTGTGTTTGGTATGAAGATGGAATTCTAATATAATATTAATTTATATAGGTACTTAAAATAGGAAAAGACTAAATTGCCCTTTTTTTTAAATTAAAAAGACCTATCTTATTATAAATAGACAAAAAAGATAAGGATATTGGGGTCCACAAATTGAATTCAAGGGAATTGAAGCAATTTCATGATCAATATGATCGAATTGGATTCTAGCATTTTTGATGGAATTAGGATTCTTAGGAATTGCAATTCTTGCATACCAATCATGTTTAAATTAGGATTCCATCTTTGATTTCATCTCCACCTTACCAATTCAATGCTACCAAACATGGCCTAAATCTTTCCTCTTTTTAACTCTTAACCGTGGTTCCTTAAAGTTATAAAATAACAACTTCCCTTCCTAATTAAAAGATGCAAATCCAATAATGTCACACTAAAATTTTTATAGCAAAACTTTTATCAAACGCCATATGTGTATTTAAAAAAGTAAACCATGAAACATCAAAGCTTATAAATTATTAGCTCCCAACATTTTAGCTAGTCTCAAAATAATTTCTTAATTTGATTTCTTCACAACATTCAGTTGAAATTCACAAATGAGAAGCACCCAAGTCACTTCATAATTCTTGCAAAATCCACTATAATTACAAAACAAGAATATACCCATTCAAGCATCTCATTATTTTCTCCAATATAAAAAAATAAATAAATAAATTTCTATCAGACCTTTTATCGACATTTTATGGACAACAATGAAGACACTAATCATCTAATTTCTTGCTCCTAGAATCACAAGTTTGCAACTCCCAATTATCTCTATAATTTTATCACCCATTAATGGAACCCAAATCATTCATACGTCATGATAAATAAGCTAGCAATAAGAATCAAATCAGCTATACATGCAAGGCATAGCAGCAATACCCATAAAAGAGAAATGAGGAAGAACTTGATGCTGAACAGGGATGGGGAAGAAAGAGGTCCAAATTGCACAAACAAAAAGACAGTTAAAATGAGTCAATGGTGAGAGAAGGAAGAAGAAGATGCTAGCTACACAGACATGGGGAGGAAGAACAGAGTTCTCACACACACTCCCCTACATAACAATACTATATAACTCATGGAAAGGAGAAAATTAGCAACAAAACAAAGGAGAGAAAAATCTCACGCCAACCCACAGCAGCAATTATAATGACCCAAAATTTAAGTAAAATCTAAGTTGATGGTAAAGTATTTTAATGATATTTTTATATAGTTTGGTATAAATTTAATAAGAAGGAGAGTTGGTTTAGTGGAATCTAAGCCAATTTATTATCCTCTAGCTCTTGTGTTTGAGTCCCAACTACTTAAAAGGGGCATTTTATTTTTATTTCAGCCTCATGAAATTACAATTTAACCCTTCACCTAATCAGATATTTTTTCCTCCTATCTCTCCTCATCCTCGATCAAATTTTATGATCTGCAGCCAGAGGGATCGAGAGTGCACAAGTCAAACCCTATCCTTGATATACCATCATCAATTTTTCTTTCCCCTTCCATAACTTTCCTCCTGCATTTGAGTGCCTTATGAAATCCATTGCCATTGAGGCTAGTGTTATAGTCTCCCCTGTCTCATGGTGGTTCTTCATTCTCTGTAGATCTAATCAAGTGTGTCACCTTCTCTGACTCATCTTTGTGTTGCCATAGTTGAGGTATCTTTAGATTTTCATCTCCTTTTTTCTATTTGTTTATCGTCAATGGGTGCCAAGACTTTAAGCTACTAGTATTAGAGACCTTATTCATGAGCATTTCCCTCTCCCTTGCTTCATGTTGCCAATCGCTCACTCTTGTCAGTTTCTATTTAGCTTGTCTATAATTCACTGTTGTTATCGAAGTTGCTATTGTCCATCGCTACAAGGAGCTTTGTTGTGGTCACTGACTTTCCTTCTATTTCAATATTGCTGGTGTTCCATGCCCTCCTTGTTTCAGCATTGTTGCAGTGCTCATGGGTAGCCATAGAAGTTTGATCATCTCCCTTCATCTCTTTTGTTCCTTAGGTGAGTGAATCTCACCTCTCTTCTCTTTTTAGTTTGATACTATGCATGTATGTATTGGCAAATTAGTTCAGATTTTTCATTTCTCTCTATTGGTTACCGTGGGTCTGTGGAGAATAAAAATTGAGTAATTTGAGATTTAAAGCTTACATGAGCATTTCCATTAAATAATTTTAGTGATAGTTTGAGGATTAATGTGCACAAAAGTGTTTGATGAAATGTCCAAAAGGGAGTCATATTATATATATACATAGGATGAATATGTTGATCAATTAAACTATTGTTACAAGACAATTATTTTTATAGAATTTGGGAGGTTGGTTGATTCAAATATCTATTTTGGAAAAAGTTTGTGAGTTGGAATCAAGGATGAAAATGCTTGATTTTGAGTTTAAGTGTTAATGCATGAAATGTCTTTGACAAAATGTTTCTATGAAGGAGTTTTATCTAATTATGTAATTGATGAATTCCATCAATTCTTATGAGGATGCATTTGATATGGGCTCTATTTAAGTCAATTTAGTCTTGCGGAAAATTTTGATTATGTAGTTATTGGGTAGTTAATTGAATTTTGAAAATTGCATTGTTAATGATTTATAAATTATGGTGTTAATTTATGAGTCATTTTGGGTGCACCTAAGGTATTTTGATAAAGTAGGTTATAGAAGTATTATTATTAAATTAATAGAATTTGGGTGTGTACGCTTGTAATATATATCCCTTGATTAAAATTTGGTTACTTGTGCTTGAGACGAGTTGAAAAGACAAGTGTAATATAGATAAAGCTTTAGATATATATATATATATATAAATTATTGTAAGGACTAAAGGACTTTAATTAGGTATATGTTGGATGGATTTAAGAACTTAATGACTCCAGTGTCCTTATGGTAAAGGAGTTTATTAAATGTAGGTAAAGGTCACTAAAAGTTTGCATTATTGAATAAGGGATTTGGAGAGAGAAAATTTTGATTGAAGTAGTAAGGAAGGGTTAAAGCCTTAAAGGGTGAATTTTGGGCTTGGGAATAATGCAGGTAAGTGAATAACGTCCCAATTAGTTTTTATATTAGCAAATTTATTTTTATCAAAATAATGTTTTCAACCATTTGCAATTATTAATATATATTTTTCATGTATTAGCAATTTTTATTAATTGAATTGTTTTATTTTTAGAAGTCATGATGTATACTTAACAGATTGATGAAAATGCTTTTAAATATTCTAGTACTCCTTTGTTCGATAGAGACAATCATGGAAATTGGTGAAAGAGTTTGAGATATTAGTTATGAATTTTATATTTAAATGACTGATTATTTTGATTGATTCATGTAAGTTTGATACTGATAAGAGGAATTTATATTTTGAAAAGTGATTATTTTCTCGTGTGTTTAAAAATGATTTTTAAAGAGATTATATATAGAACACTAGTTGCTAACGGCAGCTTCATTAGCCCTTAGCGCGCCATGGTTAGTGACTAGCTAGTTTGATATTTGTGAGTTCTATTCTCACATGTTATTCATGGGTCTAACACCTGCGTTTGATTTCATGGCTTCAAGTTGTGTTTAGTTAGCATTATCCTCGTGGACTGTGTGTTCATGTTTGTTTCGTAGCTTCGGCCGTGTTTGGTTACTTACCATCGTGGATTATGTGCCGCATTTAATTATTTACCCTCGTGGACTATTTGTTCATGTTTGTTTTCATGGCATACGCCGCATTTGGTTATTTACTCTCATGGACTGTATGTCCATGTTTGTTAATTGTTCTGATAAGTCCTTATAATATGAATTTGATTATTTGGTAATTTTACATCCCGTTGGTTTTAAATAGTAAATTATTTATAATTATTTATTTTGTTTATTTTCTTCCTTGCAATTCAGTTATAATATTATTTGATATGATATTTTAATAGTTTAAGATTTTATTTAAAATTTTATAGAATCTTTTTATTCCGAAGTTTATTAAATTTTTATAAAGATTTTTGCCTCTTTAACTTACATAATTGCTTAAATTTTTTTATGTTCAATTATTTATTGTTGAGACGTTATTCACTGAAAAATATTTTTGGTTTTAGATAGCATGTACCTCCATTAGATCATTCAAGGGATTTTTCTACTGAACTAAAGTTGGGATGCCATTTTGGTTAATCTCTATTGTTGATGTAAAATTTTAATCTACATATTGTACTTTTATTAATAATGTTATAGGTGCTCCACATAGGCTATGGTTAGGGTCCTTGTTATGTTAAATACTTTGTTTGTTGGCTGAATGGAGCCGAGCTCCTAGTTGTTATAATATTTGTTTGAAAATTTATATTATAGAATGTCAAGGGATTTCACTTTTAAGGGGAATTTTGCCAAATTTTCACAAAATATTAAGACTCCATTTAAATGAAAAGTATTTTTAAAATGAAATAAAATTCCTTGAATTAAGCTTAAAGGACATGTATTTAGGTACATATCTCATGGTGGTCACTCCCATATTTTAGGGTGCGATAACAATCATGAAGGGAGGAGAAGAATTCGATAACCCATAGTAGTGACGGACGGATCTCCCCATCATACACCTTAGAAGACTACTCACTCACGCTAGTGTAGATGAGAATAACCATCTCGAAGGTTTGTCTCTCGATATTTAGAGGCAAAAACAATGAACAGAAAGTGGGGGGAAAATATGGTGTTATATATATATATATTATTTTTAATAGGGGTATTTTGGTAATTTCATAATGCTCACAAAAAAATAAAATTTCTCCTACAACCTTACTGGATTCAAACTCATATCTCACAAATAGACAACCAACATTAGCTCTACTAAATTAACAACTCCTTATTACATCTATTACAAATTTTATATAAATATCATTAAAATATATCAGTACTAATTATATATATATATATATATTTTAAATATCACAATTATTTTTGAGTCATTACAATTGGTAACATTAAGTGAAAGTTTTTTGTTGATTAAAAGTTGTGTGGTTTGGAAATTGGCCTGGTGGTGGCTAATAAATGATTTTGGTGGTTAAGTGATTGTCGTACTCGAAAAATACGACGCGGATGGCGCATGAGCGGAGCTCCCAGCCTACGGGGCGAGAACCGGCTGGAACGAGGAGTCACCATCAAGATTTTGAGGGAAATCTTGGAAAACCATTTAAAGGAGAATAAGGATGGTCTGCAAAAATAGAAAATATGTTCGGGAGTCGGTTGAATGTGGGGAAGATGTTAGGCACCCCACAACACCCGTTCATGAGAACAGTTACCTGAAGTTTGTTGTGCTTCATTAATATGGTTTTAAAATTATTTTACTTATCCCTTTTATATTCATGTGTTTTAAAAAATGATAAGAATTAAGTGAGAAATATTTATTTATTTACGAGGGAGTACTTGACTCAGAATCTGACTCTGAGGCCTACGTACCTTGTGATGGGGATTAAAGTCCACATAGTCCAGGCTTGAAAGTTGTTGGTGAAAATATTTTTTTAAGAGAAATTAATTAGAAATAATTCACCAATTTACAAATAAAACAATTTCTAAAATTTTGATATGTGTGTTTTAAATTGTAAAAAGTAATTTAATTTTAATTATTTTCTCAATTTTTGAATTTTTGGAATAAAGAAAAAGAAAAGAGTTTAAGAAATATTTTTATTTTTATTTTTATATTTTATAATTGAGAATTTAATCGTAATACCTGCAGAGCCTTATTGGCTCATACGATAAAATAATTATTCTAAATATCTACGAATATTCTAAAATCTCATACGATAAAATAATTTAGCAATTCAATTAATTTATTTATATTCTTATGTATATTTTTAAGTATTAATAATAATTTTTTAGCGTGTATATACATGTTTTAAAGACTCTTAATCATCATACCTGCAAAGCGTTATTGATTTATACAGTAATATGATTATTCTAAATATCTGCAGAGATTTCAAAATCTCACACGATAAAAGAATTAAATTTATTTAATTGATTTAATATATAATTTATATGTATTTTAAAAACTTAATCGTTATATCTGCAGAGTCTTATTGACTCATATGATAATACGATTATCCTAGAAGTCTACGGAGATTCAAAAACCTCACGTGACTAAAAGATATAGTCAGTAAATGTGATTACAATTTAAATTCATTAATTTGGTTAATTAATTTTCTAAATTGTGTATTATATCATTATTTATAAAAAATTATTTATTTATTATAAAAATTGAAAATCACTACATCTGCGAGGACTTATTATCCTACATGATGATGTGATTAATTTAAGTCTCTACGAAGATTCTTAAAATCTCACATGGGACTTAAATAAATTAATTTGGATTATCAAATAGATTTAATTCTAATGATAGGCCTTTGGAACCCATATTACATATAATTTTTACTCTTGTATCTACGTAACCTTATTGATTTATACGATATGAGATTATCCTAAATATCTGTAGAGATTTGAAATCTCACACAATAAAAGGATTAAATTTATTCACTTTAAATATATTTTAATGCGTAATTATATAATGCATATTTTTAAATATAAAAATCTTAATCATTATACATGCGAAGCCTTATTAACTCTCACGATAGTATGATTATCCTTAAGGTCTACAGAGTTTCCAAAATCTCATGTAACCAAAAGATCTAGTTAGACAATATAATTATAATAAAAATGTTTATTATTTTATTTACAAAAGTTATTTATTTATGTAATATATACAAATTAATAATCGCAACATCTGTGACCCCAATAGCAAATAACAAGCAAGAAGAAATTATGCAGGGCATGTAAAAAAGAAATTAGAACACTACAATATGATAAACACAAATAGTCATAAAGGAAATCATGACTATAAGAAATCAAACTCCAGGGCCACAAAATAGCAAAAATTATCACTACAATTATAATAATTGTTTTATCACAATCAATGGGACATAAAATAAATTAACAATTGCAGAGACAATGAAGTTGAAAATAATAATGTGATCCAAAATCATGAAGTGCATTATTTGAAAACTTCAAAACAAAATGGCACTGAGAAACCATTAATCTAAACCACCATGAATAATCAATCATAGTTCTTTAGACCATGAAATTAACATGAAGCCACTTTCAATTTTCATATTCAATTATTAAAGTAAAAGCGAAACAATAACAAGTTAGCCTAAACCTTCACAGAAGCAGAATCTCACTTGAGGATGAAGCCATAGTTGAACGCAACTAATGCTCGGTCTAAGCACTCCTATAAACAATACCTTCACATCTTCAAGTGAAAACTGCAGGAAAGGAGATGGTGGTGACATCAACGAGGTTCTCTTCCCCATAGTGTGAAGATCAGTATCGTAGCTTTCTATTCACCCTCCATCTCTGTGCTCGTGCATCTCTCATTCTCCCTCTCTGTCTCTCTCTCTTACTCTCCCTTCAACTTCTCAGTTCTCTTTCAAGCTTCTTTTTGTGTCCCTGGCCAAAAAGTCTCTCCTCTCATCTTTTCTCGTCTCCGAGCTCTTCTCTCGGTCTCACTCTTTTTTTTTTCTTTCCTCCTCCATGCTGCGTCTGTTCTTCATCCAGCTTCACTCTATCGGTCTCTGATTTTTTTGCTTTGTTTTTCCATTTCTCTTTGTCTCCCACTCTCCATCTCTCTCTTCTTATTTTTCCTCTCTGTTTCATCTGGTCTTTTCTTCTGTGCCTCTCCTCTCCTGTTTTCCTCATCTGTTCTCGGTCTCTCCCTCGTTTCTAGCTCTCTTTTTTTTTTTTTTTTCAGTTTTTTCAGTGCTTTGTTTTTCCATTTTTCTCATCCAGCTGTGTTCTCTTATCTCTTCTGCGTCTTTTCTCTTCTTTTTCTTTCTGGTTTTTTGTGTCTGCTCTTTTATCCTCTCATTCTTCATCTCTCTTTCTTATTCTTTTTTTCTGCTCGTCCTCGGCCCCTCTTCGAACTTCCTCTAGTTTTCAATCTCGTTTTTTCTTCCTTCTCCATGCTACATCTATGGTTCTTCTGGTTTTTTTTTCTTCTTTTTCTATTTCTTTCTTCTCATTGCCCATCTCTCCTTTATTCCCACTCTCGGTCCCTTCTTTTATGTGTAAACTCCCCTCCTTTCTCTGCCTATGTGCGTGCGGTCTCCATGCTCTATTTTTTCTTGCCTTCTCTCTTCTCCTTTTTCAGTCATTTTCATCTAGTCTCTTTTATGTTTTTTACCCTCTGGCTGAGTTTGCTGTCCTTTCTTTTCTGCTTGCGTGGTCGAGTCCTCGCCCCCTTTCTTTGTGCATGCATTTTCAGAGATAAAGCCTCGTGCATGCGTATGCATGTGTCTCTCTTCTACTCGCTCACGTGTTTGACTTCATTTTTTCTTTGCTCTTTGCTTCTGCTGTGTGCCATCTGCATCTCTGTGTTCTCTATTTCATCTTAGCATCTACTCTTCTTCTGCTGTGTGCCGTTTGCATCTGCTTCGCGCATATGTGTTCTGCTATTTGTTGCGTGTGTGCTCTGCCTCGCGTGTATATCCTTCTATGTTTAACCCAAAAGCAACTAAAGGGCTGGGTGAAATTGCTGATCCTTTTAGCGTTTCATCTGCCCAATTATATATATATATATATATATAAATTTTAATGCATTTTTTCTTTTTTTGTTAATGTTTAATGCCTCTCTCTTTTTTTAATGCTTTCTTTTTTTTCATATTATGTTAATCATAATTTTGAAAATCAGATTAAGAGAGAAAAATTTAATTTTGAATTAAGCAAGAATACCCTTTTTTTTTTGTTAGATTATTTTTTTTAAAATATAATCCTAAAAGAGATTAAATTTCATTTTTATATTTTTTTAGTTGAATTCATTATTATTTTTATTAAATTTAAAAAATTCCTGGATAAAATACAATGTTCACAGTAATACTATGTGAATAGTTGGTTTAATATATGAATCATTGAGATGGATTATAGATCATTAACCTAAGTTGTGTGGTATGAGTTATAGTCTTCTTTTATTCTATTTGCCATGATAAGTGATGTGGATCACTTATATGTTGTAAGGATTGTTGGTGGAACTTGTTTAGAATTTAAGGGACAAGCCGAGTCTTATTTTTGATGCAAAGAGAAACCCTTTCGAAACAAAAGGGTTAAGGTAACAGGAAAATTTATATTTTTTTATGATTTGTTTAGCTATTTTTGAATAAATATTATAGTTTTGATGCATTACATGTTTGAAATGATTAAATGCAATTAATTGTGTTTTATAAGGACTTATGGGGTACTACTTAGATAATAGTGCATATATGTTTTTTATTTGTTTAAGAATAATGTTTTTATGGAAATGAGGTTGTCTGCATGCATTGCAATTATAGAGAATGAAAGTTGCAATTAAGGAAGTGTAATTAGCTTAGGTACCTTACATAGGCTAAGGAACAGCTTAATGGAATAGTGATATATGTTATGCTACCTTTAAGTGTTAAAGTTGTCAATACTCAGGAAAGGTAGACAAGAGTAAAAGGTATGATCTTAGCAGGAGTTCACCAATGGGGAGATGTGGACTTGTAATATTTTATGGCACACTACCAGTGCTTAGTATTGCCTTTCATATTGTGGGCTCAATGCACTAAAGTAGTTAGTAAATTGAGTGTTTGACACCTCTCAGTAAGGGAGGGAATCCGACATATGAAGTGTGAGGTTGAGTACCTAGGCCAAGGTAGCCCTCACATAGAGAGTAAGTCAGGCTAGCTCTGGGAGGGAGTTAGCTTTGACTGCTCAGGATTCATGTTGAAGGAGCAAAGGTAGTTATATGAATTCTATCATGCCTTAGATTATGTTTTGTGTTTGTAGAGGTACAAGTGGATATAAGGTTTACCTGCAAGCTAAAGAGTGCTAAGGGACATTCTATTGATTTGGAAAGGTCAGACAGGCCTATGTCATGCTTTCATAAATTTTAAATGACTAAATTATGTGTTATGTTTAATCTATTATTCATTTATTTAACTATGGCTTACTTTGTAATAATAAATGTAGATTTCTCTGTTCTGAGACTGTGGTTGTGTCACCCCTTTCTTTACAATATTTATAAGTCCAGGCGAAGGATCTAGTGGTAGACAGAGAAAGGAGCAGAGTTAGGGGTTATTTGTGGATTGTAAAAAACTACAATCCTTTCTTTTGAGCAAATCTATTATAATGTATTTAGGGTTAGGGTGTCAGTATGATGTGTTTATATATATGTGTGTATGAATATGTGTGGATTGTATGCCTTTGTATGAATTTTTATCTGCTTGTAGACTTGTGACTAAGAAACTTGGTTATGGTGTGTGGTTTTAATGGAATTATTTGGAAGACTAAGTTTTCATTACAAGTGAATATTTATTTTGATATGTATATAAATATATGTGATTTTACAAGCAAATACAAAGTAGTTGCATTGTGAATTGTATATTATAGGAAAACATACACCTTGGATAGAGAGAGTGGGTGCATGAGCCCTACAGAGATCTCTATGCCAAGTAAAACTATTGAGCATGTATATTTATGAGTATATGGTGTTTGGATTGGTTTTTGACTACTCTTGTGTGGTATGTGCATTTTAGGGGCTTAGGGTCCATTTTAGAAAATGGCACCCGAATTGTCAAATTTTAATATAAGGAATTTTTCTATCATTTGAATATTCTATTAGGTACTCCTAGTCCTATTTGATGTGTCCAAAGTATTCCCACAAGTTTATGACCCTTAGCATGAGATTTGGACAATTTTGAAAATGATTTTTATCAAAAAACTATATTTTTACATCTGGTTATCCAAATTTCAATCCGATCATTGGATTTTCCTAAAATTTCGGTCACAAATAAAACCTTTTATAATTTTTGTATGGGCTTTAAAATCACCTTAATCAGACGTCAAACGGAGAAACGGTGTACTTTGGAAGTTGATCTGGAGGTGCTGTCATGACAGCAACAATTGCTGAGGTTGGGACACACATAAATTTCAATCTATCCTTTAAATCTTTTCAAAATTTTGTATACTAGTATTACTCTTTGAATGTGACGTGTGGGCTCTAGAAACATTCTGATTGGAGGTCGGATGATGAAATGGTGTATTCTAGAAATTGGTCCAAAAAGTGCTATCATGACAGCAACTTTGTCCAATATTATAAAGTGTCTAAATTTTAATTCGACCATTAGGTCATTTTAAAATTTAGTACACTACTAATAATCATTAAGAATGACGTGTGGGATTTGAAATCACTTTGATTGGATACTAGACAGAGAAATGAAGCCTCCTGAAAGTTTGCCCAAGAAGGCTATCATGACAGCAATTAGTTGCCCCTATTTGTCCAATTTGCTTCCATGCTGTCACACCCTAAAAATTAGGTGTGACTGGTATGGGATATGGGCATGAAACTCATATCCCTTAAGCTGTGATCGGAGAAACTTTGAAATTAATACGTTAAATATACTAATAGAGTAATTAGAAATTGTTACAATATTTAATCAGATATTCAATTTTAAAAGAAATGTGAGGATCTTGCCTATAGTCTACGTGGAGCACCTTAGGCCAGACACCAACGTAGGTATAAAGTTTAAATTTTTCATCAAATTAGGAGTTGACTAAAATAATTCTTTTGCTTCAATTTAGCAATAAAACTCCTCAGTGGATATTTTGAGTCACGAGTTCAATTATACCATTTGAGATCAAAATATCTTTTACAGTGAATAACGTCCCAACAATAAATAATTGAACATGAATAAAAGAAAAGTTTGAAACAATTATGCAATTCAAAGAGGCAATGATTTTCATAAAAATTTAATAAACTTCGAAAATATAAGAATTTTATAAATTTTAAATAAAATCTTGAACTATTAAAATATCATATCAAGTATTATCATCACTTGATTGCAAGAAAGTAAATAAATAAAATAAATAATTATAAATAATTTACTAATTAAAAACCAATAGAATGTAAAATCATCAAATAATTAAATTCATATTACAGGAACTTATTAGAACAATTAACAGACGTGGACATAAAGTCCACGAGGGTAAATAACTAAACGTAGCTCTTACCACGAAGACAAATGTGGACACACAATTCACGAGGGTAAGTAACCAAACGCAGTCGAAGCCACGAAACAAACGTGAGTACAATGCTCACGAATAACCATCCTTCCATTCCATGTGCGTTGGCCATCGCACAGGGTTAGCACCTCCTATAAACACCCTGCTAGATAGGTATACCATGGCATGCTAAGGGCTAACGTAACTGCCGTTAGCAACTAGTGTTATGTATAAAGTCCCTTTTTAAAATCATTTTCAAACATGCGAGAAAATCATCACTTTCAAGATACAGTTCTCATTTTTAAAATCAAACTCGCATGAATACTTTTAAGCATTAAAACTTGTCAGAATAAAATTTCATATCCAATGCTTATACTTGCATTTATTGAATAAAAAAAATTTCAACGTCGAACTCGCATAAATCATTTTCTGTATCAATCTAATATTTGATAAAATAAAAATCTCATAATCAAAGTTCAAACTTGATTTAATTGATCAAATAACATTTCAAATTTGTTAAAGCTAATTTCTCAAAATAAATTAATGTTAATCAACAAATATCCAATAATCGCATTAATGCTATTAAAATAATTTCTAGAAAAGCGTAATATTTTAGTAAAGAAAATTTTGATTGAAAAAAAAAATCAGTTGGGACGCTATTCACTTACCTGAGAATTTTCAAGAATTCTAAAACTTATCCCCATCAAATTCTTACTTACTTTAGTGATGCCCTAAAGAATCTAACAGAAAATCCAACAATCCACATGTCATTATGAATTTCTTTTCTCATACTAAACAAGCAAAATTATCATTTAACATCTTTGATAATCATTTAAATTTCTCACTAACTCCTTAAATTTTTACTAAACCCTTCAACAAGTTCTATTAAGTAGCAGACAATACTAGACATCATTGAACCACAACACAATTCTTATTCCAGGCATAACAAAATCTTAACTATCATTTAATCTAATAATTTCTCCTTATGTGCTACACGATTTCAATGAATAGCTCAACTTTCTAATTCATGTGTAAGAGCATATATTCCTTCAAGTAACATTCATAATTCCTTAGGCTCTACTCTAAAATTTCAACAATCTCATTTCCACCAACAAATCTTCCAAGCATTTTTACAAGCATTATGAAAACATTCACCATTAACTAAACCATGAGGCAAACATCCAAGCAAATTCAATAATTTTCAACATTCGATTTCTTCATTCAAGCATTTTCACAATCACATTGAGGGCATTCAATTTCAACTCACAATAATCATCCATCATTTAATCAACCTCCCACATGAACTTTATCATCAACGTTCAGCTTAGCATCATAATAAAAATATGTACATCATTCACCAATTTAGCCCATCAATTCCCAAGCAACTCACGGCAGCAACAAGAATAAAAACAGAGCCAAAATTTTTGACCAAAGGAGAAGAGGAAATTGAACTTTCCATACTCACTCACACAGCATCCACTAGCAGAAGAGAAATGAAACATAAAGATTCATAACAGACGATGTCAATGGTTGAGGAGGAAGAGAAGATAAGAACCAAATACATGCCAAAATTTGTCAGCCACTATGCAACGAAACAAAGAACAACAGCAACAAGAGTGGGAATCCATCCACTTGAACTCCTTAAGCTGTGAAATTTTTAACGGCAGAGCTAGAAGACTGACGGTGAAGCTAGAAGATCTAAATCACTTACTTACCTCGGACACAGAGCAAGGGACGATGACCGAAAAGGAATCAGTGATTCAACCCCACTATTGCACTAACGTGAACGGAGGGAAGAAAAATAGATGCGCAATGGGGTCAAGAAGGGAAGTCGACGGTGAGGCTCAAAGTTGCCTACCGACGGTGAGAAAGGAGGATCCGAACGCTCTATCATTTTTTTCTCTTTTCGCTGGTCTTGTCTTCAAATAACAGAGGAGGAGAATAAGAAGAAAATTTTGGAACAAAACTTATCGGGAAAATTACAAAGAATGGCACACACAAAAATTACCAAAAAGAACACATAATTCCCTAATAATTTAAAATGACATAAAACCCCCTCCTTTTTTTTTTTTAAGAATATGAACTATGGACTTTCAAGAAATTACTCACACAAGTTTCATTAAACTACCACTCTCCACTTGTTATAAAATTAATTTAAATAAAATATCTACCAAGAGAAAAATTTTATTTAATTTAAAATTCAAGGTTATTACACGTGTGCTACATACAAATCCTTTATACTTTTCTAAAAAGTTTTATATGTGTGTTTTGCTATTGTATAAATTGTTTAGTGATTTAAATGGTTTGTTTTCTAAGTTGGTTTTAGAATTAACTTCTTAACTATACTTAGTTTACTGCTTGTGGTGTGCTTTTGTTAAAACTTGGGGCAAGTGTTATAGGTTATGCTTGCATTTAACATAGGTTGGTTTCCTCTTAGCATTAGTACCCTAGTTACACCCATAAAATTTGGCAATGTGGCTAGGCCTCTACTAAAATTCTTGTCTACTACTCAGGTAGCCCCTTTGTCCTTGGCCTTTCAAGTGAGGACCTTTTCTCTTACCCTGATGCCCTATACTATTGGAACCTTGATGGTTCCTCTTACAAACCTTATCGGTGGGAATTAAGTTGTGAGGAAGCCTACTATGATTCTCTAGTATAAGTCTTTCATTGTTGGAATTGACCATTTGTCTTCTCATTTCAGCAAATTCTTATTCTTGACTTTGAACCTGCTTATTTAAATCCTTCAACATGTCCCTCATTTCCAATAGGATTACATTATTACTCATTGATTGGGGTTGTGGTAATGATTGAGATTGCATATTTTGAACCACATTTGTTGTTCATTATGGTCTTGAATCCTGTTAGTCGACATCTTCTCTCCCCTCCTAAAGGATGCTCATTATAAAATATAAGTATACACTAATCCTAATGATATCAGCCAAACAAGGAAGAAGCACTAAATTAATAATGTATATTACCAACCAACTATATACAATGCACCACACCACACATATAAAATCTAAATCATACAATTCAATAGGTATCACAAAACAGAGTCTCAAAACATAAGGCGCTGATACCAAAATGTAACACTCTAAATTTTATGAATTGATTTTTGGCAAATTAGTAGTTGAACAAACCATTTTAATATCAATCGCTCCTTATCATGGTAAAAAAAGATCTACCATGGTAATAAAGAACAAAGCCTCTTTTTAAAACTCTACCATGGTAGAACGGGTTTATCATATCAATAAAGTATTTTTCAACAACCTACCATGGTAAAAAGGATCTAACATGGTAGAAAGAATGTGACATAATAAATAAGCTCCACTATGATAATTAAAAATACATTTATAATAAAATTTTACCTAATGAAAAACAATATAAAACAATTCATATCAAGAAATATAATTTTAAAATTAGCATTTAGTGTAGAAGCCTATGCTAAGGTGGCAAAATCTTAAACAATTTCTAAATACAATTTTTTTGATGTAGCAATGTGACCAAAGTGTACATTCAAAATAATATACCATGAGTCTTGATTAAGTACTAGTACTTCCCAAACAATACTTGTTCAATAATACCCAAAATGGGTCCACAAAACATTCACCATGCATTCTCCGACACTTGTCCTTAACAAAATATATATAGAATAGGATGTACACTTGTTCACAACATAAATACCATTTTACTAATTACTCAACACTTTCAAGTAGATTTTCTTATGTTCCTAATATTCCAAAAAGCAATTAGCACTATGAGGGACAGACATGATCTTTTTAGTCATACAAATGCAACTAATGAAAAGCATTAGAGTTTACATACTGTACAAAATAAGATATGCCATAAGCTGGTATAAGATACATTGCATAGGCCAAAATAAGGGGCAACATAAAGGGTAGTGTCTCATATACCAAAGTTACACCTTTGGTGCTTCCTTGGCCAAACTCACTCTTGGAAAAATATTAACCACCGGGATTGAGATTTCAAAATCTCAATAACTAGAATTAATACACAATGAAGCATGCGAATGCAACTAATCATGCTATTGCTAAGTGGGAACATAAAACATTTATCTAAACAAGTATTTCCAAACAAATCAAACAAATATTAAAATGCACAGTTATGTCTTGTATCCCTCCTTACATCATACCCAGAACCAACAAACTTGGCCAATGGTAAGTTGGTCCAAGCTAATTACCACTCATTGGGTCCAATGAAGGCATACCACAGGTAATAATATCTCCAAACAAAAATTCCCAACACACATATATTTCAAACCCAACGAGTCATACATATTTTAAACAATCAAACAAAAATATAACCAAACAATTTTCATTCTTCCAAACGATAATATCTCGACATAATGCACATATATAATTTTAACTCACTTGGCAATAATATTGAACAAATATATACAAGTATTTATTTCTAAACAAATTATAATTTTCCAAACAACAAACAACACATAACCAATCACACACCCAACTATCACAACACATTAATAGTGGTTACCTTGTGTCTTGGATAACAAGTTCCCCTTCACAACTTCTCTTTCACCACTCTCTTTGTCAATATAGTCTACATGATTATTTCATAATACTATATATTAATTTCACATTGAAATTAATAAATAACTATAATTTAAAAGAGTTAAAAAGTTTTAAGTCTGAGACCCATATTTACACTAATTTAAGGTTAATGCCTCATTTAACCTTTCAAAATTCCTTCATAGAATTCTCATATCCTAATAAATTATATTTAAACCCCAAATCACTCCTAATCTCACACTTTTATCAATCCATATCCCAAAAATTCATCCAAAATAAAATTAAAAATTTAAAAATTATCCTCAAGTCTCAAATTATCATTTCACAGCATTAGAAATATATATTCATACTTAAATAAATATTTAATAATAAAAAATTCATCTCAATATCTTAGATTCAACATAAACTCAACCATATATGTTTAAGGTTCAACTCAAAAATTTTCAAATTTGAATTTCAACCTTAAAGAAATGTTCTATAACATTTATTTTATCCCCAATAATCTCAACATTTATTTTTAAATCATCATAACTTCAGATTAACTATCTTATAGAAAAGTTCTAATTCTTAAATTTGCTCTATGGCCCTCAGTATTTATACCATTAAAAAGCTCTTATCGCTTAAAGATAACTTTTGTGAAGAGAATTTTGGGATTGGGAGTGGTTTTAAGTATGAAATGTTACCCTAAAAATCTTCAAGTCGGAGAACAATGGACACCGCTTCACTGCTCCTTTCTCGCTCCAGATTGTCGAAGAAGATGGAATGAAGAAAAGGAGGCAATGTGTTTTTAAATTAACTATGGGTCCATTGTCTCCCTTTCTCCATGCTTTTTTTTTTTTTTTTGGTTTATTTTCCCATTTGTTCCTTCAGCCATTTCCTTGCGCTCGCGCACATATGTATGTATGTTTGTTTGTTTGTTTTATTATACCTCCTTTTTTAATTCAATCCTCTCTCTATTTCTTTTTCTTTCTTTCTTCTTCTTGTGTTCTTTTGTGTGTGCATATTTCATTACTTTTATTTCCTATTATATTTTATTATTTTATCTTTAAATTATATCATAAGCTAACCTAATAAATATCTCTTATATGACTCTAGGCCAACTTTAATTCATAATTAAATGCCTAAGCATGTTATTAACGCTAAATAACCTCAAATGCAAATTCATTCCTTAATTTAAACCTCAAAATAATGTAAATTCCTATTTTTAAATTCTCAATAAGACCAAAATTTTGCAATTTATTTATTATATAAAAATAGGATATTATAGACACACAATCTACGCGGATAAATAACTGAATACAGCTCATGCCATGATGACAAATGTGGGCATGCAGTCTATGAGGGTAACTAATTAAAGGTGGTTGAAGCCACGAAATATGAAACAGACATAGACACACAGTCGATGAGGGTAACTAATTAAATCTGGTTGAAGCCACAAAACAAACACAAGTACGAGACCCATGAATAATAGATATGAGAACTGAGCTCATAAAAATAAAACTAGCTAGTCATTTATTAAGGCATACCATGGGCTAACCGGACTTCCGTTAGTAATTAATATTTTATATAAAGGTCCATTCAAATCTATTTTCAAACATACAAGAAAATCATGACTTTCAGAATAAAATTTTCTCTTTTCAATATCAAACTCGCATGACTCGTATAAAATATCAATCCTTCTAAATATAAAAATTCATAACTAATATCTCATGAACTTTATCACAAATTTTCATTATTGTCTTTATCGAATAAGGACTACTAGAATTTCCAAAGGCATTTTCATCAATCTAAAAAAATAAATGTTGTGACTTCAAGAGTTAGAGTTACTTAATTAATAAAAGTAATCAATAACAGCAATATATCAATACATGTAAATTATTTAAAATAATATTATAAAAATAAAATTTATTAATAAATTGATTGAAATGTCACCCACTTACATAAGACAATCCCAACGCTATAATTAACTCTTTAACACTCTTGACAATAAAGTTTATTCCTGAAACAGTTCAATATAATAATATTTGAATCTCTAAAATTTTATAAAACTCATAATTGTTCACTCACTTAATTATTGTAGTATATTCCTCCCTTGGTCTCGAGCATTAATCTTTTAACTTTCATTCTAAAGATATTCATTGCATTCCACATTTCTCTTTAATCTACAGGGTTATGATAATCCACTTACACATAATACACCTTAACTAAACAATGTCATCACCAAACTCTTTGTTTACATATATGCACTCTTTCCAAAACATCATAACTTCAAGCCATGGTATTTTATTTTAATATATTGGAATATTTAGATAAATAAAAAAAGCTATAGGTCAAAATAAATAATTAAATAAAACAATCCTCATACATCTCACATCACTTTCCAACATAAAGTCCTTAATCTGAAGTTGCAACATAAAATTGAATAACTTCTATACTAAAATTTAGTCAATCATTCATTACCCATACTTAGTTATTTAACTAAATAAATAAAAAAATTTATCCTCCCACATTTCATCAAACATCATATATACATTCTATAATCAAGTTGTGGAAGTACAATAATTTATAAATTGCCAATCATACAACTTTCAAGCATCAACATGTTCTTTATAAATTTCCTAAATTCAATTCACAAGATTTAATTTAGTATAAGAGAAAATAAAATCTAATATTTAATATTTAGTCCTCAAATTAACAGTGAATATATATTTCATAACTCCATTCAAATTCTTCTACACATTTTAACAAACGCCTTCGATGCATTAATACTCAAACTATATCATCAACAAGCTTCTTCCTCTTCAAATCTCTTTCTCAACAATTCCTAAACATCAATATATAAATTTAATATCCTTCCCAAGCTTAATTCTTTACCAATAACCAATTTAAACCTAAGAAAAAACATAACCTCAATTCATCTCATTTGTTTTTTTTTTTGGTAGCTTTTAACGAAATGGCTATAAATTACCAATTCAAATAAGTCTCTGTAATAACGCCGAAGTTTAAATTAATTAAAAAAATTATGATTAAATATTTGATTTTTGGAGTAAATATGCAAAAAGAAATATTGGTCTAGTGGAAAATCATATTATCAATTCACCGACCGATCTTAAGTTCAAAGCTTAGTGGGGCAATAAAGTTATTATTATTTTTATTTATTCAGCCTTTTAAATTACCATTTTACCATCCCAGTCATATTTTTATATTGCCTTTCTCGTTTCAGTCGGGAGTCAGAGCAAAGAGAAATAAGATCCAGAACTTTCAGCTTTTTCTCTCCTTCGATTCCAGCGTGCTCACCGGCGTTCTCATCATTTCTTCTTCAGTCTGTAATGTCGTCGGCGTGGGTGTGTTAGAGAACGCTGTCCGCCGCTGCTGTCATGAGTTTCTCCTTTTCCTTTCTCTGCCATCATTCATTTCAAGCCTCACATATGCGTTTGATTTCGGTGTGATCAGACCTTCTTCCTTCTTCTCCATTCTTTCTGTTCATAGGCGATGAGCACACAAAAAGCTAGTCTGGTATTTTTGGAGGTCCGATTCATGAGTTTGGAAGCTGGCCTATGCTGTCTTCTCCATGTTCCATCGGTCTCTTTCTTCTCCTTCCCTTCTCTGTTGTTATTAATTTAGGTGAGTAGCTTAAACTTTTCTTCTTCTTGTTGTTTTGTGCGTGCGTGTGCCGAGATAATTAAGGTTATGAATTTTATTTTTCCTCCCCTATACTGTCGTACATATTGAGTTTGAAGGGAAACTTGATTTAAGTTGAAACTATAGAGAATAAGAGGATGATGGTTTGGCTCTCAACTTTATTTGAATTTGATATAATTAACAATGCTGGAAAAAAAATTTAGGCAAGTGGTTGGGGTTAGGAAGCTTCATTGAATGAGTTAGGAATTAATTCCTAGTAGGTGTTTGCTGAAAGGTCTAAGAGATGATCTTATCTCCATTAAATAATTTAGCTTTGGCCTAAGTAATTTGAGAAAACTTTGTGATGTAATTGAGGATGTTTTGAAAAACTTTAAATCATTTGGATCAACCATATTGTGGCAAGGATTAGATGGAAGTTTAATAAAATTATATTGCCTATTATGAGGAGATTGTAAGAGAATTGGAATTATGGTTTAAAAAAAGAAATAGTACTTGCAAGATGTTTGCTAATACGCATATTAGAAAGAGTTGTATTTGGATATGTTTTTTTTTTAAATTTCATTAACTCTTACGGGGACATACTTAGTTTGGGTATTAATTGTTCATGAATTTAACTTGAATTGTATGAAGAATTTTGGGTATGAAATTGTGCTGAGACAAATTACATTCTATGAAATTGTATGGATGATAATTATAAATGATAATGTTTAAAGATTTGATTTGGGAATGCCTTTGAGTTGCTTGATAAAAAGGGTGATAGGAGAACTTGAAATTTAGAGTGATTAATTATGGTATGTGTATATATAATATTGATTAAGTTTTGATGCTTGCACTTGACAAGAGTTAGAAAGAGTTTACAAACTTGAATATGCCATTGAATTTTCTTTGTATATTAGATAGGGCATTTAGAGGAAGGAAGGTTTGATTGCGTTCTAAGAAGTTAATTTCAGTACTCAGTAACACTTCAGGTAAGTGGATAGCGTCCCAACTAATATTTCAATCAAATTTATCTTTGCTAAAACATTACATTTTTTATGTAAATCATTTTAATAACAACAATGTGATTATTGCTTTTTCTAATACTTAAATTACTTTATTTTGTGAAAACCTTTATCAGATTTAATAATTTTAGTTAATCAGTAAATACAAGTTTGGACTTTGATTATGAGATTTTATTCTATTAAATATTTGATTGATACAAAGAATGATTCATGCGAGTTTAACTTTAAAAATGAAAACTTTATATATTAGTGATGATTTCCTCGAATATTTAAAAATGAATTTGAAGGGGACTTTATACAGAACATTAGTTACTAATGGTAGTTCCGTTTGCCCTCGGGGCATTATGGTCAATGACTATCTAGTTTGATTTTTGTGAGCTTGTTCTCACATTTGTTATTCATGAGTTTAATACCTACGTTTGGTTTCATGGTATAAGCTGCATTTGGTTATTTACCTTCGTGGATTGTGTGTCCACGTTTATCTTCGTGGCATAAGTCGCATTTGATTACTTACCCTCGTGGACTGTGTGTACACATTTGTGAATTATTTTGATAAATCCCCCACAAAATATATGAAATTTAAACTAATTGGTGATTTCATACGTAATAGTTTCTAATTTAGTAAATATTGTTATTTTTATTTGCTTATTTAATCATTTTAATTTACCAAGACCAAACATTAAAGTTGCTTCATTATTATAGATTTAAATGTTCTTGTTATTGAAGTTATATAAAACTTTTATTTCAAGTTTAGAGTTTGTTTACATTAAATTGCTTTCTCATTTAATTTATGTAACTATGATATTTTATTTAATATAATTCTGCAAAATCTTATGGTTGGGACGTTATTCACTAGAAAATTATTTTGGTCTCGGATACCCTAGTTGACGTTGATCCTCCTATTAACCCATGAGAACTTATAGATATGCTTGGTGAAGAACTAACCGAAATTTCCTTTTTGATGAAATTATAAATGCTTATGTATTTTATTTTTGAAAAAGTCTGGTTAGGTGCTTTACATAGGCTACATCTAGGACTTCTATTTTGATATATATGCTGTCTATTGGATGGAAAGAGCTAAGCTCCTAATTGACATGATATTCTATGAGTATTTTTTTATTGTAAAGTTTCAGAAGATCCTATTTATAAGAAAGGTTATACTAAAATTTTTTTTACAAAAAATTTTAAAACTTTGTTATAATGACCAATATCAGAAATGTTGAAATTTTAATGTAAATTTGATTACATTTTAGAATTGGAATGAATTTAAGATTAGAGGCTTATAGAGATGTATTATATAGTTCACATCTCATGCTGGTTATCCTTTATTTTTGGGGCGTGATAGTTTCCATCTTTAAAACTTAGCTATAAGAAGTCCCATTTTCGCTCTATTTGACATCTAACTGCAGAAATGAAAGAAGTTGCAACTTCTCACATCCAAACACTCCATTAGACAAAGAAAGGAAAAAAAATGATAAGAAGGACTGAAGCGCCCTAAAGTCATACGCACACAGGTATAGCAAATTAAAAAGGAAGAGAAATTGAAGCTTACACAATCAGCATCTCAAAAGGAAAGAGGAAAAATGTAGCTCTATCACACTCACACCAAACAGTAGCACCGAACGAAACAAGGAAGGAAGGAGTTGCATTGTCACACCTCAAAATAAGATGTGACCGGCATGCAATATTCCTTTAGCCTTGGACACATATTATTACAAAATAAAATATAATATCTTTAATATTTTCCATGTAAACCAAACATTAAATTTCTTATAAAGAAAATTTTCAACAAATGCTCTTCTATAATTAAGACTTTTTAAAATTTTTCAACAAGAAGAAACGGCAATAATTCGACAAAAGAAACTCAGCTACTTACCAACAAGTAAACAATCTCATAGAAAATATGGATCTTGTCATAGTCTACATGGAGCATCTTAGACCAAACTACAAAAATAATACATAAGTCTAAATTTATATCGAGTTGAGATTTTTCCTGAAATAATTCTTGCACCTTATTTTAGCAATAAATCTCCTCAATGAACATCTCGAGATACAAATTGAGCTATATCATCTGAGATCAAAAATATATTTTTCAGTGAATAACATCCCAAATATAAAATTTAAGAAAATAAAATAAAGAATTATAGATGGAATAAGTATGAATTTGAGTCATTTAGAATAGCAAGAGTACATAAATAAAATAATTTTAGTTAAACAATTGACCCAAAATTATCTTCATATGATGATAACACAATAATCCAATTTCATTCTCTAACCATCAAGCTCATGTCAAACAATTAGGAAATGCATCTCTCATCATAAAGAAATCTATTCATGAAAATCAACTCTTCTAATAAGAATTATTTTTTAAAAAAATGATAATTTCAAAATATTCTTTAGCAAGATTTTACTATAACATATAACAAATGTGGATACAAAGTCTATGAGGGTACATAACCATCAAGCATGGACACATAATCTAAGAGGGTAAATAACCAATCAAGCGTGGCTGAAAGCCATGAAACAAGCATGAATACAATGCTCACAAATATCTATCCATTCGTTTCATGTGTGTTGGCCTCCACACAGGCTAGCACCTCCTATAAATATCTTGCTAGCTAGGTGTACCATGGTGCGTTAAGGGCTAACAGAATCGCTATTAGCAACTAGTGTTTTGATTCGATCCCACACTTTAAAATTCAAGCATGCATGAGTCATAATAATAAATCATTCCTTAAACCATAAAATCAAACATTTCCAATATATTAAATAATGGTAGATACCTATTAGTAAAATAGTTTTACCTCTTCTTGAAAAAAAAACTTTATACAATAGAAATATTTTTATTCATGATAGTTGATAACGAAATTTGAAATACAACGATATAGATAGTCATGAATATACTTAAAAATTATTGTGAAGAAAATAAATTTGCAAATAAAATATTTGGGATGCTATTCACTAACCTGAAACATTCCTAAACACATAGCTTACTCATAATTAACTACTTTGTAATATTACCTACACCTTAATTCCTTAATGCCCAAAGGAACATTGTTGTTATTTCTCTTGTGTACTTTATAAATCCTAATTCTTCAATCCTAGCAAATTTAGATAATTGGAAAAGAGAATCACAACATCAACCTTTCAAAATGAGAAACCATGTTAAGTTTAAAGATTAATCTCCAACATACATGCAGATAAACAATATTCAAGGTTTTCAAGTCTTCAAACATTTCATTGGACAATTTGTACCCAAAAGCTAACATAAGAGTAAACAAACTTGAACATAGATTAACCAAATACCATTATTTATATATTTTTTCTAAAAATTATCTAACTTCATTTCGAACCCTCCATGCAAAGAGGATAATGTCTACTATAATTATTTAACCAACAATAATACATTTATTAAACCATAATTCTTCTATCAAACATTTCATCAAACACTTTATGTGCATTTAAAATGAAAATCATAAAGCAACATCTTAATCTATAAACTATCCATCATATACTTTTATTCATCAACAGTGACATTTCAAAATTTCTCCAATCAATTTCTTAAAAGAAATTTCCTTATAATAAAAGTAAAACATAATTTTATCTCCATGTTTCTTATCTGATCATAACTAAATAAATATAGAGAAATACCTCAATCAAAATAATCTTTTAGTCTCATAGTTTCAAACAACTAACATGCTAAATCCTTTGTTTACTCACAGCCAGTAGTGACAACGAAGGAAAGAAAAGAATTTGGGAGTACCATAACTCAGAGCCCATGCAAGGGAAAGGGAAAGGTGATCGATGGTGCCCAGGGAAAATGAACATGCAATTGCCTTCTAGCAACGATAGATGAGCGTGCCATGGTCATTGAGAATAAGAAGACGGATAGAGGGAAGGGAGGATGAAGGAAAGGACCAAACCTCACTCTTTCTCTGGCTTAGATCTCGAACCCTCTAAAAAATAGGAAGGAGAAGGAAATAACATCTGATGTGTTTTTGGGTTTCTAATAATATTTTGTTATAAAATCACTACTACAAAAATGGGTATATATGATGGGTGTTATTAGACGGTTATAATTATAACAGTCCAATAAATTAAAATATTGAACGGTTCTAAAAATAACTGTCTAATATATTAAATATATTAATAGTTATTGGACAGTTATTTTTAGAACCGTCCAATATATGTTTGAATTTTTCAGTTCCCTCTTTTTCTTAGACTTTATTGGACAGTTATCATGAATAACCGTCCAATAAAGGGTGTTGAATATTGGACGGTTAACATCTTAACTGTCCAATATGTGGTTTATTTCAGCAACCGCCTCTTCTTCTGCATTTTTCCAGATTTGAATCTTGTGATTTCTCTGTCTCGGCTCTCTCCCTTCTTGTCTCCTCTCCTCTCATTTCAACCATTAATCTCTTCCAAGCTCTCTCTTGCTCTCCCACCACTCTCTTCTCCTGCTTTACCACCGAAGACTCGTCTCCCACCACTGAAGATCTTGTCTTTCCTCGTGCTCTGCTCTCTCACGCATAAGTAATCTCATTTTCTCCTCTCATTTCTTCTGAATTTCTTGCTCTCTGAAACGATTTAACTTAATTGTTGTATTTCATTGTTGCATGGATTACTGATTCATGATTACGCTTTTGTTTTATTAGATTAGATTATATTAATTTTGGGTGTTGTTGGTGTCGCACGCAAGCTGTTTGGTAAAATGTTTCATAGAAAACAATGAGCTTTGGCAAGAACCCACACAAAATTTAAGTTATGGGTCACTTGAAAATGCATGTTAGACTAATAATATATGATTAGAAGAGAGTTATATTTAGTTTTTACTTTTATTCAAATTTATCGTCTATTTTTTATGTATTTTTTGTTTGAACAATATTTAACTAGTTTGAGTGAAAAATTTTTATTGTTTGGTTCTTTGATTGATAATTGAGTAATATGTGAAGTTTCATAGTGATTAGAATTGTATATGAGTACTTTTAGCTTACTCGAAATTGTTACTTATGTGTAATTTGTAGTTTTAAATAACATGTGATATTGTTATTTTTGATGATGATGATAATGTGATTACAATGAGGACAAAATGCCTAGGAAAATTTTATTTTTATGCTGTTATGGTACCAAATTTTTGTTTGAAATTAATAGTTTGGCATTTTAAGGGCCCTTTTGTTTAACTTTTTTTTTTAATTAAAAGGAAATTTTTTATACAAGAAATTTTTTTTATTTGTTTTGAATAGGGGTAGAAAATTTCAATGAAATCAGTTTTTATAAATTAATGACATATAATTTTTATAATAGTTGGGCCTATATATTAATGTTAATATTGAAATATATATATATATATATATTTTACTTATTATTATAAGAAAAAATGATTTTTTATTATAACTAACATAAAATAATTCTTAATTTTTTATAAATTATAAATAAAAGAATTCATTTGTTGGCAAGTTTTCACATAAGATAAAATACTTATAATTAATTTAATATAATTGTAAGTATTATCTCAAATTTAATTATCTTAGAGAGGATGTGTGTGTGTGTGTGTGTGTGTGAAAGCATGTGGCTCATGATTGATAGAGTTAGTAATTAATATATTCATTAAACTAACTCTTTCAATATGATTGAGTCACTAATATAATTTTTCTTAACAATTCTTATTAGATTGAGAGAGATTATGGACAAGAAATGGATGTCTGCGAATAGAGTCACAAAAGAATATGTCGATGGGGTGAAGGAGTTCATTAGATTCGCACTAGAGCATGAGGCAGACCATAATAATATTGTATGCCCTTGTGTGAAATGTGGCCTCTTGAAGTGGCACTAGTATAAAATATAATTTTAACTATATATTTTTCGCCATAGGAAAACTATGGTAAAATAAGGTAAAGTGGCAAAAACATAAATAAGGTAAAAAATGTAAGATTTTTGGCCACAGACATACAATCCGCTTGTCGCCGTAAATGATTTGACAAGCCATTAAACAAATAATGTAATTAAAATAAATTATTAATTCAAATTTTAAATTTACATTATTAAGAAATATATATATTTAAATTTAAATTATTAAGAAATATATATATATATATATTTAACGTGTTTCAGTTTAGAATTTAGACATATAAATTTAGTTATTTTCAAAACAAAGATTATTTTCATTTTTATACATATTTTATCATAAAATATAAATAAATTTAATTTTTCTGATTTTATGCCTGAAATCAGGCAAACTTAAGGCAACAGGCATTCTTAATGCCTGTCGCCGTATGCCTGATTCAGGCATTAAATATGCCTCAATTCTATAAAAAATAATAATTAATCAATAATTAAAAATTTTACATAAATTTTTTTATTATTTAAATTATTAATATGCCTAAATCCAGACATATTAAATGTGTCTGAATTCAGACATATTAAATTTGAACTATTAATAAAATTAGGATTATTTTAATTTTTATAAATATTTATTCATTATATATATATATAAATTAAATATGTCTGATTTCAGGCATATTTATTATGCTTAAAATTAGGCAAACTTACGGCAACAAGCGTGATAAATGCCTGTCGCCGTAAGTCCATTATTACATACGATGACAGGCATTAATGATACATGTCGCTATATATCTTTAATAAATTCGTTTTCCTTCGCCCTTAGCTTCCTCACTCGCCCTCAACTCCCAAAACTTCCGCCACAGCTTCCATTCCCATAGATCCCTCAGTCGCCACAGCTTTAGCCCCCATTCTCCTAGCTCCCTTATCCGTCGTAGTTCACCCCCTTTTCCCCTAGCTCCCTCGTCTGCCATCAGCTCATCTGCCCACAGCTCCAGCTCCAGCTCATCTCTTGGCACCCATAGCTCCGTCGCCCTACTGTCTCCTTTACTTGTTGTCTCCTCCGGTGCCAGCCAAAGGTTTTCCCCTCCTTTTTTTTTGCTTTTTTTTTGCAATTTATTTATTATTTTTTTTTGCAATTTATGTCCTTTTTTTAGCTTACTTTCATCCTTTTTTTCAGTTTTTTTGCAATTTATTATTAATTTTTTTTTGTAGTTATGTCATTTTTAGCTTAATTTTCGTCCTTTTTTGCAGTTTATTTTTTATTTTTTACAATTTGTTATTTTTTTGGAAATTTATGTCATTTTTTAGCTTAATTTTCATCCTTTTGCCTAGAACTTTTCATTTTGGATTTTGAAACTTGATTTTTATTTTTCTAATTATAATTATGCATATTTTTTAAATTTTAATTTTGTTAAATTTAATTATAATCCATCATGCCTTGAGTTTAATTAGTTTAAATTTTGTTTTAAATCTTGGAGAATCTCTATTTATTGAGTTGTTGTGCAAGCAATTTTTTTTTAAATTACAAAATGTAAATTATTTGGGTAATATATTATTATTATTTTTTAATTGTGTGGATACTTGATTAGCAGATAATATCATGCATTACATTTAATTAGTTGAAATTGGTGATTTATTGGAAATTAATAGGCTTAATTAGAGAGTTTAGTGCCCGGAAAATCTTAATTTATAAGTCGTTATGCTACCAAATTTTTTAAAATTTCAAATCATAAATTATTTGTTAATATTTTAATTAGGTAATGATGAACCGTAGTTGGATAGATTCTTTATGGACAAGTGACGAATATGAGAGAGGGGTAGATCAATTTTTGAAATTTGCAAAGAATAATGCTCCTAATGATAAAGGACTGTTCGATTGTCCTCGTGTTAAATGTTTGAATGGATTGCGACGAAGTCCTATTGAGATTAAAGATCACCTAATTTGTTTTGGATTCTATAAAGCATACACACAGTGGGTGTTGCATGGTGAATCTAGAAAACATAGTGTGCCACAAGAGGTGGATGATGATATGGATTATTTTGGTGATCAAATAGAGGATATGTTATGTGATATTTGCATTGAAGCTGTTGAGAAGGTGCACAAATATGATAGCTTGTGCAATGATTCAGAAACTCCTTTGTATTTAGGGTACACAAAATATACACGACTAACAGCAGTGTTGAAGTTGTTTAACTTGAAAGCAAGATATGGGTGGAGTAATAAGAGTTTCACAGAGTTGCTCAAATTGTTGAAAGAGATGCTTCCAAAGGGTAATACACTTCCCAATAGTTATTATGAGGCAAAAAAATATTGTGTCCAATGGATTTAGGGTACCAAAAGATACATGCTTGCCCCAATGATTGTATATTATACAGAAATAATTTTGAAGAATTGGATGCATGTCTGGTCTGTAAGGCATCACACTACAAAGTAAAAGAAATAGATGGTAGTGATGATTCCATTACTAAGAGGCCTCCAGCAAAGGTGTTGTGGTATCTTCCTATAATACTAAGGTTTAAACGTTTGTTCGCTAATTCAAGTGAGACAAAGAACTTGAGATGGCAAGCTAATGAGAGAAAAATGGATGGCATGCTTTGGCATCCAGCTGATTCTCCACAATAGAAGGGAATTGATAAATTATTTCCTGAATTTGGCAATGAGCCTAGAAATCTTAAGCTTGGACTATGTACAGATGGAATGAATCCTTATGGTAGTCTTAGTAGTCAACATAGTTCATGGCCTATTCTGTTAGTGATTTACAATCTTCCTCCATGGCTCTGCATGAAACGCAAATATATCATGCTATCTTTGATGATTTCAGGCACTAAACAACTAGGAAATGATATAGATATTTACTTGGCACCATTGATTGAAGATTTGAAGATGATGTGGGAGATAGGTGTTGAAGTGTTTGATTCATATCAAAATGAGTCTTTCAAGCTGTGAGCTATGATTTTTTACACGATTAATGATTTTCCTATATACAGAAACCTATCTGGATATAGTGTGAAAAGGCATAAAGCATGTCCTATCTGTGAAGAGAACACATCCCATCAATAATTAAAACACGGGAAAAAGACAGTCTATCTTGGTCATCGAAGATTTTTGAGACGAGACCATCCTTATCGCAAGCAGAAAAAAAGATTCAATGGTTATCAAGAGTATGATGAAGCTCCAGAGCCATTAACTGCAAACTTAGCATATGAGCGGGTGAGAGACATCAATGTGATATTTGGTAAGAGTCAGAAAAAAGAAGCTCAAAAGAATCAGTGGAAGAAGAGGTCTATCTTTTTCAATCTTCCATATTGGAGCACCTTAAGGTGAGACATAATCTTGATGTGATGCATGTGGAAAAAAATGTGTGTGACAGTCTAATTGGAATATTATTAGACATAAAGGGAAAGACTAAGGATGGACTTAAAGCAAGGCTAGACTTACTCGACATAGGAATACAAACAAACTTGGGTCCAAGAGTAGAAGGAAAGAGGACTTACATGAGCCCTGCCCCTCATACTTTGTCTAAGAGAGAGAAAAAAGTTTTTGCGAGTGTTTACATGGTATTAAGGTTCCACAAGGATATTCTTCAAATATCAAGAACCTTGTATCAATAAAAGATTTAAAATTAGTTGGTTTGAAGTCTCATGATTACCATGTACTAATGCAACAATTGTTACCAGTAGCAATTAGAGACATATTGGACGAAAAGGTGAGAAAGTCAATTATCAGATTATTGTATTCTTTAATGCAATTTGTGGTAAAGTCATTGATCCTGGAAAATTAGACGAATTACAAAACGAAGTTGTCATTACCTTATGTCAACTTGAAATGTATTTTTGTTCCCTCATTTTTTGACATCATGGTACACTTAATTGTACATTAGTGAGAGAGATAAAGTTATGTGGCCCTCTTTATCTACATTGGATGTATCCATTTGAGCGGTACATGAAAATTCTTAAAGGGTATGTGAAGAATCTCTATTGTCCAAAAGCTTCTATTGTTGAAAGATATATTGCTGAGGAGGTTGTCGAGTTTTGTACTGAATACCTAACCGAAGTAAAGTCTATCGGAGTTTCTGTGTCTCGCCATAAGGGAATGAGAGTTCATGGGCAAGGGACACAAGGGATGAAAATAAAGCGCATGACACATGAAGAAATGCAACAAGCATATCTGTACATTCTAAATAACACCGATGATGTTTAGGATTACTTAGATGCGCACAAAAATGAATTAAGAGATCGATACCCTAAAAAGCCCGATAAATGGTTGTTAAGTGAGCATAACAAACATTTTTCACTCTGGTTTAAGGCAAAGGTAAAGGAGGATCATCGGAAAGCCAATGTTTCTGATACAATAAGGTGGTTAGCTAATGGGCCTAACTTTGATGTTATAACTTGGAGTGCATATGCCATTAATGGGTATTCATTCTATACAAAAATACAAGATGATAATAGCACTATGCAAAATAGTAAGGTAATGGTAGAAGCTGAGGCAACTCATTTTTCCAATGCTAAAGATAAAAATCTAACTGTGGCATCTTCATCATATTTTGGAGTCATTGAAGAGATATGGAAGTTGATTACTTAAATTAAGGTGCCTATTTTCAAGTGCATGTGGGTTGATATTAAGAATGGTGTTCAAGAAGATAAATTGGGTTTTACTTTAGTAGATCTTCATAAGGAAAAAACATAAGGATGAGCCTTTCATCATGGCAACTCATGCAAAACAAGTTTTTTATGTTATCGATCCAGCTGATAAAAGGTTGTCCATCGTAATATATATGTATTTATAATATTAATTGGTTTGTTATATTATCATGTCAATTTTCTAACTTATATCTTAAATATGTTCATTGAGCAATCAGCATTTGAGATTGACGCCAATCAAAGGCATTTTGTCATGGAAGTATCATGTAAGGCACTTCGTGCCTTCTAATATTTTGTAGGATGAAAATATATTACTCATGCCGGTGACCATATTAGTCCTACAGTCCTTGAGTTGATAAGACCTATTGTTAAACAAGAGCATTGGGATGCTTTTGTTGCTAGGCACCTTGACAAATCATTCTTGGTAAGGATCATAATATTTTGTATAATAATGTTACATGAATTGATTACTAAAATCATGGTACTTTTTATTTTTTTAGGAACTAAGCCAAAAGAATAAAGATTTAAGGGTAAAAATCTTTTTCCCTTCCTAAAAAGGCGCTTAGGGTATTCAGGGATCAAGCAACAAGTGGTATGTTTTGAATTTATTAATTGATATGCAATATGTGATGTCACTAATGTATTTTAAAGCATAGATTGACGAAGAGGACACACCAAAGAGCTCTATATCACGAGCCAGACTCTTTACATTAGGTTGTACTGATAAGATGGCAACTATATGGGTGAACATGTTCGAGAACTTGCTAAAAAAGTTGTAAGTATTTTCATTCTCAACTTTGAATAACACGCAAATAATTGCTATTTTAATAACTTGTGTTTTTTAAATTATCATGAATAGAGTGTCATCTCAGAAGAAGTTTCTAAAGGAAAACTTCCCCAGGACGAAGATATCTTAGAAAAGGCATTGGGGAATCGTGATCACCTGGGTCTTGTTAGAGGTATTGGCATGGGGGTCTCAAGGAAACAAATAGTGGGGAAGAAAAAGACTCCAAAAGATATGCCTTCTTTAGCTGAATTTAATACTCTAAAACAACAAGTAGAAGCGTAACAAAAAATGATTGAGGCACTGCCTAGAGCTAATGATTTTGGGAAGTCACCCTTTGAGCACATAAGTCTCAGCAAGATAGATAGTTGCATTGTGGCCCAGCCATCTGGTCAAATTCCCAAGGTATATATTATTTTATTCCTTAACTTTGGTTGACCATTATTTTATTAACTTATATTTATTTTTATTTAGGGCAAGCATAATTGTTTTTTTATGGCAAATAGCCCTGGTAGACACAAAGTGGCAAGAGGCTGTGTGTTTAATATCCTTGGGGAAAATACCATACACAATGTGTCAATGCCTGCAAACTATTTGTGAGGGTTGATTCTTGAACCCATTAATGCCAACTACCTGTTACCCATTCCAACCTTAGATGCGTTTACTATTGGAGAAGCAAGTGGCAACTTTTTTGCATGGCCCAGGGTTTGCTTTTGTGTAGAAGATGAAGCACAAAATTAACAAGTATGCTAGTTACCTTTTTATGTATATGTCACATAATTGGTCTCTAACTATATAATTGGTGCGCAGTCTAAGGGGAAGGGCATCACTAAACAATCGGGCCAATTATCTAAGGTTGAGATAGCTATGCCAAACCATTACCAAAAAACCTACCAGAGCGCACTTGAGGCATATGCAAAGTTGTTTGCTGATTCTACAATGCTTATCAGCTTTAACCAAGCATGTACGGTAAAGAACAACACGATATGATTAAGGTTGAAATGGTCAACGAAGTCCTCAAGAAAGTTTCAATTGCCAAAATGTGGTTCATTTTTATATGAGGTACATATTGTTTTATAGACTTTTTATTATATTTAAAACTTAATATAATATAATAATTATTTTTTTTTCATTTAGGCACCTATATAGAAATTTTATCATCCCTGGGGATCTTGCATCAAAATTTATCTTTGTCAGTCTCATGATGTCTCTGCTCATCGCAACATCACTACCGAGGTGCGATAAAGCCAAGCTCAAACATTAGCAAAGTACTTTGAGGCAAGAAACCTTACTGCAGGAACGTTATTTCTGGACCTTATGTATAGAGGGTGAGTTCAGTGGTATCTTAATTTATTTAATTTATCTTGTCATTTTAAGTTTCATAACAGATGTTTTTAAAATTGTTTTAGGAGCCATGGGATGACTCTAATCCCCTCTACGGTATGTATGTTATTTACATTAAATTATATATGATTATGAATTTTTTAATTTGTTAAAATAATTAACTTTGTTGTCATATTACATTATTGCAGTATTATCCCGATTCATATTGTGAAAAATTCGAGAATCATCATATCAACGAAGTTATTGAGAATGGTGTGAGTACATTTTTCAGCTGTGGGCCAGAAATAAGTAAATTGCACTTTTTCATTTTGGTTTTTATAATTTAGAATAATTTTGGTCTAGTCTAGCAAAACAACTTTTGTTTTACTTAGTACTATATTGAGCAATTGTATAGGTAACAAATTTTTTTATTTTATAAAATTATTAGTTTACTAGAATTCAATTTAGTTTAGCATAATTAGGGATTGAATTGAATTGGATTGGACTGGTCTGTATTTGCAATATACTGTTACAAGGGGGGGCTACAAGAAAGCAGCTAGCGTATTAAAAAAATTGCAATATATTGGATAGTTATAGTAAATAACCATCCAATATGTCTATACATTTGGGACTGTTTTTAAAATAATCGTCTAATATATTTTTTCCCTATACACCCCATTCTGACACTATATTGGACGTGTCTTGAACTGTCCAATATTACATATTGGATGGTTCTAATAACCGTCCAATATTTGTTTTATCAATATATGACGGTCTCATATTGGACAGTTCATAACCATCCAATATAGGCAAAAAAACCATCCAATATTTCCTTTTCGGTAGTAGTGAATAGAGACTGAAAGTAGAAGAGAAGAGAGACTATACGAGGAGAGTAAAAGAATAGGGAGCTTTCTTATTTAGTGTGTGGAATACAACTGAGGTGCCTTCTATTTATAGGCACAAATATATCAATTAAAGTAAATAAAAACTATACAAGATAATAATACTGAAAGATATTATAGCAAGCGAAAGATATTGGAGAATCTGACATCAACATATATCCTAATATTCATAACACTCCCCTTGATGTCCAGATATTGTGCTTTATTAAAATCTTTACTAAGAAAAACCCAGTGGACAAAAACTTAGTGAGGAAAAAGAGTATACAATATCGTCATATTTATGGAAGCTGTCTCATTAAAAAGCTTACCAGGAAAACCCAGTGGGACAAAACCTTTACTCTCCCCTCGACAATGGTATCACTTAATTTCTCAGCTTGCAAACCCGAATGTTATATACAAGCTTCTCAAAAGTTGAAACAAGAAGTGCTTGGTCAACAAATCAGCTAGATTATTTCTAGAATGAGCTTGTTTTAATTTAGATTTCTCCATTTTTTGAATATCATATGTGAAGAAGAATTTTAGCGAGATATGGGTTTGTCTGTCCACCTTTAATATATCCTTCTCTCAAATAGGCAATGCATGTAGCATTATCTTCACATATGATTGTTGGATCATTTTTCCAGAAGAAAGAGCACAAGTGCTTAGATGTGATGGATCACAGATCTTAACCAATGCATTCTTGGCTGCTTTATGCATTACTAAAATTTTTGCATGATTAGAAGATGTGGCTGCTATTGTCTATTTTATAGATCACCACGAAATAGCAGTGCCACCATAAGTAAATAAGTAGCCCGTTTGAGATTGACCATCATGAGGATCTGACATGAATACTACATCTGCATAGCCCATTAAACTTGATTTTATTAGAATATAATAAACCCATATCCATGTACCTTTAAGGTAACGTAGAATATGTTTAACACTCAATTCTAATGTCTTCGTGTTAGTGAAGAACTATACCTTGCTAATAGATTAACAATAAATGAGATATCAGGTTATGTATGACTAGTAAGATACAATAGTTCTTCTAGACCATCAAGATATGATACTTCTATACTAAGTAGTTCTTCATCCTCTCCTCAAGGCATAAAGGATCTTTATCCTTGTCTAAAGATCTAACAACTATTGGAGTGCTTAAAGGATATGCTTTATCTATATAAATCTATAATGACCCTAAATTTTACATTTAATAAATTCCCTTTCAATTGATATTTATTTATTTATTTATTAACATTTTATGATGAATGAAGAGCAGTGACCTAGTTTAATTTAGTACTAATTATACATACGAAAGTCTAGGTTTAAACCCATATGTCAGTTTTATTTTTAATCAAATATAAAAAATACTAAAGTGCCTTGCTTTTTATTGTATAAATGTTTAATAAATAAAATAATAAATAAATAAATAAATAAAATAAAAAGAAATATATGGGGTTTTCTTTTAAAATTTCCCAACAAGCTTTAGGTCATATTTTGTAATTTTCCCAAAAAGTTTATTATCCTCTAAGTCGGTGGTGTGTACAGAAGAGAGAGAGCTCGCGATATTTTTTTCTCGTTATGTTTCCTTTTCTCTTCTAATCACGATTCTAGAACTAGAAAAGAGAAGTCTGGAACTCTCCAATTTCTCCCGGCTTCTCCTTCTTCGCCCACCATCTCCAGCTGCTACCAGCGAAGTGGGAGCTCATCACCCCCATGCGATGCCCAGGTCCTCAGTCGTGCTCCCTATCTCGGTCTTCCTCGTATGCTGCTCTGCCTTCACTGTTCACGTTCACGTCACTGATGGCCAAGAGAAATCGAGTCGTCAGAGATAGTGGTGCTGATCATGAGACCTTTCTTTATTTAGTCTGGTGTGGTTGACATCATTTTCTTCCTCCCCTATGTACCGTGCCAAATGACTCCTCTATTTTGAGTCATAGATTGCTCAGCTTCACTAGGTGTTCAGCTTGTGTGTCCGTTCTCTTTGCTGCTGGAATCTCTATTCATTCGCACCCAATAGGAGCTTGGCAAGGTCACAAGCTCTTTTTATTCCCGTGAGGCATCACTGTTAGATTTTTCTTCTTCCCCTGTTCGTGCCGTCTCTGTTCTGTTGAAGAAGTGAGAGCACGAGGAGAGAGAGAGCATCTGGTTTTTGCTTCACCATTTCCTCTTCATTTTTGATTTGCTTCTCTGATTCTTGCCGTCAGTGTGCGTCCTGGGTCTTCACCATAGATTCTCCATCTATGCCGTCGACTTGAAGTGTTGAGCCGTATGATTTCTGTTCTCCTCTACTTTCCTGTTTGCTGGTCATGCGAGCTCGTGTTGTGCGTGTGTTCTCAGCCTTCAATTTTATTTTTCCTCTCAGCATGGGTGTCGAGTATGTGTGTGTGGTAAGTTTAGCTTTTCTTATTCTTTATTGTTGTTAGTTGTTCAAACTTCAATCTTAAACTTTATTGATTATCGGTCATTCTTTCCTATTTTTGGTGTCACTGCTGTGCTCATAAGGCTGGATAATATTTCAAGTCTGCTCTTTTAAATTCCTATGCTTTATAGATGGGTGAATACCACCTGTCTTCTTTTCCTTGGCTAGTTTATACATGGATATCGAGGTGGAAAAAAATTATTCTTTTTCATTTGCTCTGTGCCTGTGCATGAGCAAGGATAGAAATAGTATTGAAGTAAGTTTAAATTGAGGATTAGGAAGCTTATTTTGAATGACAATCATGGTTTAAGCAACTTGTTACTGTAAGGGAGAAATCTTAATTATTATGGTAGATTATATGTGATGGTTATATTATGATTAATAAAAATTACACACACACACACACACTTGATTAAAATTTAGTATAAGAATTGGAAGGCAGATTAAAATTTAATCAAAGTGTCAAATAGAAAGGTAGACTTAGAAAGGTAAACATGTAAAGTATTGAAAGGATTAAAGAAATTAAGATTGGGATGATTAAATTATATGATTTAGAGTTTGATTGGTTATAGTGTTACCATATTGGAAGATAATTTATTTGGCTAGAGTAAGGCCATTAAATTGTTCATCACCATGAATAGGGTGCTTAAGGACAGGAGACATGGATGAAGTCGAAAGAAATGAATTTTTGGTTCTTGGGCATGCTAAAGGTAAGTCGATAGCGTCCCAACTGATTTTTTTTTTCAATTAAAATTTTCTTTAGTAAAATATTACATTTTCTGAAATCATTTTAATAGCATTAATGCGATTATTGGATATTTATTGATTAACATTGCTTTATTTTGAGAAATTAGCTTTACCAAATTTGAAATGCTATTTGATTAATTAAATCAAGTTTGGACTTTGATTGTGATATTTTTATTTTTTCAAATATTGGATTGATACAGAGAATGATTCTTACGAGTTCAACTTTGAATTTTTTTTTGATTATTTGATAAAGGCAAGCATGAGCATTGGATATGGAATTTTATTCTGAAAAGTTTCAATGCTTAAAAGTATTCATGCGAGTTTGATTTTGAGAATGAGAACTGTATCTTGAAAGTGATAATTTTTCTCACATGTTTTAAAATAGTTTTAAAAAAAGGGGACTTTATACGGAACACTGGTTGCTAACGGCAGTTCCGTTAGCCCTTGGCGCGCATGGTACACCTAGCTAGCAGGGTGTTTATAAGAGGTACTAGCCCCGTGCGATGGCCAACGCACGTGGAACAGAGGGATGGTTATTCGTGAGAATCATACTCACGTTTGTTTCGTGGCTTTAGCTGCATTTGGTTATATACCCTCGTGGACTATGGTTCACGTTTGTTTCGTAGCCTCGGCTGCGTTTGGTTACTTACCCTCATGGATTATGTATCCATGTTTGTTTTCATAGCATAAGCTGCATTTGGTTATTTACCTTCATGGACTGTGTGTCCACGTTTGTTAATTGTTCTGATAAGTCCCTATAATTATGAATCCAATTATTTGATGATTTTACATTCCATTGATGTTATTTAATAATTTGTTTATAACTATTTAATTCATTTATGTGCTTTCTTGGAAGCAAGTCCTATTAATATTTGTCATGATAGTTCAATGATTTAAGATCTAATTTTAAAAATTTTACAAAGCTATTATATTTTAAAGTTTATTACATTTTTCTGAAAGCTGTTGTTTCTTTGACTCACAATTATTTTAAACTTTCTTTTTTATTCAAGTTTTATTATTTATTGTTGGGACGTTATTCACTGGAAATTATTATTTTGGTCTCAGATACATTAGATGATGTTGTGCCTTCCGCTAATCCTTAAGCAGCGGTAATATTCAGATGAGGTGAAAGGCTGAAATCAACTTCTTTAAAGTAGATTTCTTATATCAGGTGCTCCACATAAGCTATAGTTAGGGCCCTCATCCTTATGATTTATACTTTGATATTTACTGATCGGAAGAGAATTCCTTACTGCTACTACTATTTTGTAAAATATTAAATCTTTTGTTCGTATGGTTTGTATTGATGATGGCTTAATTTATTATCAAAGGTATTCATGGCTTATAAATTAGAGTTTTCTTGAGTAAAGACTTTTAGGATATTGGTATTATCTCTATATTCTGTGCCAAACATGTTCTATTTTCAGGGTGTGATAAAATCGCTTTAGGACACATTATATATATACTTCTTGGTACATAAAAATTTCACCATTCAAATATTCAATTTGTAATCCAAGGCAGAATTTTATCCTTCCTAAATCCTTTACCTTAAATTCTTTCTTCAAGTAATTCATAGCTTTTGGAATCTCTGTGGGAGTTCCAATAATATTTATGTCATCAATGTAAACTGTGATTATTACATACCCATTTTCAAATCTTTTTAGGAAAATGCATGGAAAAATAGGATCATTCGCATATTCTTTCTTTATCAAGTATTCACTAAGGCAATTATACCACATACACCTAAATTGTTTCAACCTATAAAGGGATTTATTTAGCTTGATGAATATTATTCTTGAGAACCTTGATTGTTTGCTTCTTGCAATTGAAATCCTTCTGGAATTTTCATGTAGATATCATTATCAAGAGAGCCATATAAATAGGCTATAACAACGTTTATTAGATGTAAATCCAATCTCTCTCGTGCTGCCAAACTAATCAAGAAACAAAGGGTAGTTGTATCGACCATAGGTGAGTATGTTTGATCAAAACAATGCCAGGTCTTTGCAAAAACCCTTGAGCAACAAGTCATTCTTTATACCTTACAATATCATCTCTTCCATTTATTTTCATACAAAGACCCATTTATACCTAACATGTTTCACATCTTTAGGTGTACAGACTATAGGTCCAAAAACTTTTTCTTTTTCAAGAGATTTTAATTCTATCTCCATTGCATGTTTCTATTTTGGCCAATCATTTTTTTATCTACATTCCCTAATAGACTTTGGTTCTTGATCCTTGTTGTCATTCATGACATTAAGCGCTCTATTATATGCAAAATTGTTGTCAATATTGAATTCATTTCTATCCCATTGAATTCCATCTGCAACATAATTTATTGAAATCTCATTATGTTCATCTATTTTAGATATCTGTGTCTCATCTAGAACTGAGACTTTAGTTGTGTCCAATATTTCTTATGGAGTTTCCTTTTCCTTGACTTGACCATCTAAATTCTTATATCCTTTTCTTTTTTGAGGATTTTTATCTTTAGAACTGATGGGCTTACCATGCTTTAAGCGGGCCTTAGACTCATTGACAGTGATCGATTGTCTAATAAGGACATCAATCTTGATCGGAGCATTAGCAGCTAGAATATGTGATTTAGTTACTCTTTTTGAGTCAGCAAATGTGTCTAGCAATTAATTTGCTAAACTTTACAATTGAATTATCTTTTGAATTTCTTGTTCACTTTGTTTTGTATGAGGATCTAAAGAAGACAATGATAATTCATTCCAACTAATTTCCTTTTCCAACTACTTTTTCTCACCCCCCAATGTTAGAAAAAATGATTTATCAAAATGACAATCAGCAAACCATGCTGTAAATAAATCTCTGGTTAATGGTTTGAGATATCTTATTATTGATGGAGATTCATATCCAACATATATTCCTAACCTTCTTTGAGGTCACATCTTTGTGCATTGTGGTAGAGCAATTAGAACATAAACTACACAACTAAAGACTTTAAGATAGGAAATGTTAGGTTCTCAACCTAAAATCATTTGTAAAAAGGAGGAATTTTGATTTCTTATTGACCTAATGTGAATTAATGTTGCAGCATGCATGATTGCATGCCCCCAAGCAAATATCGAGAGTTTTGATCGCATGAGTAATGGTCTAGCAATCAATTTTAATCATTTAATAAATGATTCCACAAGTCTATTTTGTGTATGAACATGTGCTACAAGATGCTCAATTTCAATTCCAATAGACATACAATAATCATTAAAAGCTTAAGATGTAAACTTAGCAGCATTGTCAAGGCATATTTTCTTAATTGAATAATCAAAAAATAAGCTCTTAGTCAGATTAATTGAGCAAGCAATCTTGCAAATGCCTAGTTACGAGATGATAGTAAACAAACATGTGACCATCTAGTTGATGCATCAATCAAAATCATAAAATATCTAAATGGTCCATATGTAGGTGAATTGCCCACAAATATCTCCTTATATATGCTCTAAAAAGTTTACCGATTCACTCCCAATTTTGGTTGGTGATGGTAGGATAATCAATTTCCCTTGGGAGCAAGTAGCACATGAAAAATTATTGGATTGAGGAATCTGCTGACTCTTCAAGTCATGTCCGCATGTGCTTTCTATTATTTTCATATCATAATTGACTTGGGATGGCTGAAACGATCATGCCAAGCAAGGAATATGTGATTTGTAAACTTCTGGTTTACAATAACATGTGATTCTATTGTACTAATATGTGTGTAGTACAATCCGGAAGAGAATGCAAGTAATCTTTCTAATACAATTTATCATTCGAGATACTTCTCGTGATATACAAATATTCAACATTCTTATCATTCTTCACCTTAATGTGATATCCATTTTTTTAGATGTCTTTAAAACTTAATAAATTCCTATAAAACTTAGAGAAATATAATGCATTATCAATATGCAAATTCCTCTTGGTAATATTATGCTAGCTCTTCCAGAGCCTTCAATTAATTTTTTAATACCAAATATAGTACTATTATAAGCTTCCATCCTTATTGAATTTGAAATATCTTATATCATTGAGAATTATATGCATTGTAGCACTATCCACAAGGCATATATTTGCATAATTAATATTGGTGTTGACCGTAGAATTAGCCATTCTTTAAAAAATTAGAAATAAATATAAGGTTCGACGTGCTAAAATACGTAAAACATAAATGCCAATAAAATTATAAACTTTAACATAAATTAATATTCCATCATAAACTTCAATACTCTAGAAATTCATAAAATTATAAAAAGGAATACATGAAACCTAAAATGCAGAAAATAGAATTTAATAACCATAACATAATTTATGTTTGGACTATGCCATCATCAGTAAGGTGCCTTGTAACTTCCCAAAAATTTTAAGATTCAAATTTATTTTAAAAAAATAAAATAAAATATCTATAATTAAATTAAAATTTAGAATAATTTGATAGAGGTCCAGAGTTTGAATTTTTCTCAGCAAAAGTTTGGTTTTATTTGATTTTTAACTATAGAAAAAATTACCAAAGTTGACCCAAGCTTTTGTGCTATAATAAAAAATGTTGGGCCCTTTCTTGTAATTTTCCCCAAGGCATTAGATCAGCATTTTAAAGAGCCATATGGACGCAGAAAATGCAAAACAAGGAAAGAAAGGAAACGCACAAGAGGGAGAGAGGAAGAAGAGAAGAGAGAGAAAGGGAGTTAGGCTTGGATCTAGGAAGCTTTACGACCGTTGCGAGCTCGGCTACATGATAGGTAAACTCCCTACTTTAATCCTCTTCCCTTCTTCTTGATTTCTTCAATTTTTGGAAGAGGAAATTTCTAGATTTTGATCCCAAAGGCTTTATTCTTGTTTTGTTTCTTTGAATCCTAGGGAGGATGTTTTGAGTTTTTATATAGTGATCTAATGTTTTGAGTAGATAATTGGATGAAAAGAGGTGTTTTGGGCACAAATTAAACCCTGAGAGATTGGGTTTTTCTCCTCAATGGTTTAAGCTTATTGATTTAGTTATAATTTTGCTATTTGAACCCTATAAGATTTAAATTAAGGTTTGGTTTTCATTATAAGGGCTAATGGTGAAAGTTAGTGACACTAAGTGAAGGTTTTTAATTGATTAAAAATTATATAAATTGGAAATTAGCCTAGTGATGGCTAATAAATGGTTTTGGTGGTTAAGTGATACTATGTGAATGGTTGGTTTAATATATGGACCATTAGGATGGATTATGACTCATTGACCCAAGTTGTGTAGTTTGAGTTAGTCTTCATTAATGCTATTTGACATGATAAGTGATGTGGATCACTTATATGTTGTAGAAATTGTTGGTGGAATTTGTTCGAAAATTAAAGAACAAGCCGAGTCCTATTTTGTACAAGAGAAACCCTTTTGGTACCAAAGGGTTGAGGTAACAGGGGAATTTATACTTCTTATTACTTTGTTTTAACTATTTTTGAATAAATATTACTAGCTATCATGCATTACATGTTTTAAAAGATTAAATGTGCTTTATAAGGGGTTATGGGGTACTACTTTGATTATAGTGTAAATATGTTTTCTAATTGTTTAACAACAATGTTTTTATGGAAACGAGATTTGTTGCATGTATTGTAATCATAAAGAATAGAAGTTGCACTCAAGGGAGTGTAACTAAGTAAGGTACCTTAGATAGGCTAAGGAACCGTTTAAGGAAGATTTATAAATGTTTTACTACCTTAGAGTGTTGAAGTGGTCAATACTCGGGAAAGGTAGACACGAATAAAAGGCATGATCTCGGTGGGAGTTCACCAATGAGAAGGTATGGACTTTTGATATTCTATGGCACACTGCCAGTACTCAGTGTTGCCTTACGTATTATAAGCTCAGTGTACTAAAGTGGTTAGTGTAATAAGTGTTCGACACCTCTCAGTAAGGGAGGAAATCTGACATATGAAGTGTGAGGTTGAGTGCCTAGGCCAAGGTAGCCCTCACATGGAGAGCAAGTCGGGCTGGCTCTAGGAGGGAGTTAGCTTTGACTGCTCAGGATTCACGTCGAAGGGGCATAGGCGGTTCGGTAGATTAGATCATGCCTTAGATTATGTTTTGTGCCTGTGGAGGTATAAGTAGGTATAAGGTTTACCTGCAAGTGCCAGGGGGCATTCTGTTGGTCATGAAAGGCCATACCGGCCTACATCATGCATTCATGCATTTTAAATGGCTAAATTTTATACTATGTTGAATTTATTATTCATTTATTCGATTATAGCTTGCTTTGTAATAATCAATGTAGATTTCTCTGTTACTGAGACTGTGGTTGTCTCACCCCTTTCTTTTCAATATTCTAGGTCTAGGCGAAGGAACCAGTGGAGGATGGGGAAAGGAGCAGAGCTAGGGGTTGTTTGTGAATTGTAAAGAACTGCAACTCCTTTCTTTTGAGCAAATCTATTGTAATGTATTTAGGATTAGGGTGCCAGTAGGATATGATTATGTATATATGCGTGAGTATGTGTGGATTGTATGGCTTGTGTATGAATTTTTGTTTGCTTGTAAACTTGTGGCTAGAAAACTTGGCTATGGTATGTGATTTTGATGAATTTATTTAGTAGACCAAGTTTCCACTACAAGCAAATATTTATTTTGATATATATGTGATTTCACGAGCAAATGCAAAGTGGTTGCATTGCAAATGGTGTGTTATGGGCAAACATATACCTTGGATAGAGAGAGTGGGTGCGTGGGCCCCACAGAGATCTCTGAGCCAAGTGAAAATGTTTAGCATGTGTATTCATATGTGTATATGATATTTGGAATAGTTTTTGGCCACTCTTGTGTGATTTGTACATTTTAGGGGTTTAGGGTCCATTTTGGGAAATGGCACCTGAGTAGTTAAATTTTGATATAAAGGGTTTTTCTACCATTTAAATGTTCTATCAGGTCTTTTTAGTCCTATTTGACGTGTCCAAAGTGTTTCCACAAGTTTGTGACCATTCGGATGAGATTTGGAAAATTTTGAAAATGGTTTTTACCAAAAACCTGCACTTTTACATCTGGGTGTCCAAATCTTAATCCGACCGTTGAATTTCTCTAAAATTTGGATCACGAGTAAAACCTTTTATAAGCTTCGTGTGGGCTTTGGAATCATATCGATCGGATATCGGACGGAGAAATGGCTCGCTCCGAAAGTTGGTCCGGAAAAGCTGTCATGACAGCAAAAGTGCTGTCATGACAACAATAATTAATAATGTTACAACATGCACGAAATTCAATCCGTCCGTTGGATCTTTCCAAAATTTGGTATGCTAATAGTACTATTTAAGAGTGACATGTGGGCTTTGGAATTGATCCGATCGGAGGTCGGATGATGAAATGGTGCACCCTGGAAGTTAGTCCAGAGGTGCTGTCATGACAGCTTTTTAGCTGTCATGACAGCAAAAATAGCCAATCTTTTAGCGTGTCTAATTTTTAATCCGACCGTTGGATCTTTTTAAAATTTGGTATACTTATAGTACCCTTTGAATTTGATGTGTGAGTTTTAAAATTACTTTGATCAGCGGTCGAATAACAAAACAGTGCCTCCTGAAAGTTGGCCCAGGAGGGCTGTCATGACAACAGTTTAATGCTGTCATGACAGCATCTTTTTATTCCACTTTCGTCTAGCTTGCTTCCGTGCACTCTAGTTAGAACCTATAATTTTTTTTAAGGTTTTAAATAATTTATTTTTTAAGTTGGTTAGAGGATCAACTTCTTAACCACACTTAGTTTATTTGAATTATGTGATTTTTGGATAACACTCGGGACAAGTGTTACATGCCTAATGTTTCCATCTAGGTTAAAGAAGAAATTGGAAATATCTAAGTTAGAGACGTCCATATTATCATCAAGATCATTATTGTAAGATTTAAGGTTTATCTCCACTTTATTCTCCCTTTTTAAGGATTCTTGATAAAGGTCAATAAGATGCCTTAGGTTATGTCAGGTACAAGCCTAGTGTCAAGTTTCGCCATAATGATAACATTTGTTTTCAGCAATTTGATTACTTACTCCACCCCTTTTGGTTTTTGCATTTTTCAATTTGTCGCTTTGGGTGGGGAGTTTTATAACACAGGTCTCTACTTTGACCTTGCCCACGTCTACAACTACTACCACAACCACAACTGTGATCGCGAGTAAAACCTTGACCACATGGTTGCATATGAATATGGTGGTCATATGTTGCTGCATTCACTTTAGGGAATAGAGCAATGCCAGTTAGACGTGACTCATGGTTTGTCATCAATAACTGATTGTTTTGTTCAGCAATGAAGAGACATGATATTAGCTCTAAATATTTCTTAAATCCTTTCTTGCGATATTGCTGCTACAAGAGCACATTAGATGCATGAAATGTGAAGAATGTTTTTTCTAACGTATCTTCATCAGTGATTTTCTCAACACAATTTGAGTTTAGAACTAATTTTAAACACAGCTAAATTATACTCATTTACAGTTTTAAAGTCCTATAAGCACAGGTGCATCCATTCATATCGCCCTTGTGGAAGGATAACTATTTTCTGATGATCATATCTTTCCTTCAGGCTGTTCTAAAGAATAGGTGGGTCTTTTACAGTAAGATATTTAGCTTTCAATCCTTCATGGAGGTGGTGGCGTAAGAAGATCATTGCCTTTGCCTTTTCCTAATTAGATGATTCATTGGATGCTTTAATGGTATCTCCTAGACCATTTGCATCACGGTGAATTTTAGTATCTATGACCTAAGATAAATAATTTCTTCCCGTAATATCCAAGGCTAAAAATTTGAGTTCAGGTAAGTTTGAAATTGTTTGTACTATCACAAAATAAATTTAAATTAGATAATAATAATTAAAATTAAAATCATGTAATATTATGGCTAGTGATGGTAGAAGAAAAACAATTGTCTGATAACTTGTTATAAAATAGAGACTGAGAGTAGAAGAGAAGAGAGAATACTAAATTGAGAGAATAAGATAATAGGGAGCTTGCTTATTTCAATGTGTAGACTACAACTAAGGTGCCTTATATTTATAGGTACAAATATATCAATTAAAGTAAATAAACTATACAAGATAATAATAACTGAAAGATATTGGAAAATCTAAGACATTCACATAATATCCTAATATTCATAACATATTTCAATTTATTTTTTATTAAATAAAGTGCATAATAATAATTTTGCAAAGACTAAAGCAAAATGAAAAAAAAGATGCTCAGAGGATTCGAACACTGGACCTTTGGATTGACATTAGCAGTAGTTACCACTAAACTTCTAATCAATTTGTTAAATCTACTCCAAAACTTAATAAATATATACTTAAACTATCTTACCATAAATTTTAATTAACTTGAATTTTTGTGTTATTACAGTTGCCAATATGAGCTATAGAAAATACACACATTTTGACTATCAATATGAATATGCCAATACACCACCATATGCTTGGCAGTGAGAGGATTATGCTTCGTAGTAAACATGTAATGAACATCAACAATGGTATATCTATCAGTCGCAAGTTATTTATTGACAACAAAGAAATTGGTATGGTTTTAAAGAGCATAATATGAATACACAAGCCATTAGCAGTATGAGCAAACTGATCATAACAATTATAAGCATCATTATCTCTAGTGTAAGTATGCTAATCATAAGCAATATGAGTATGAAGATCAATATCGGTATCAGTACATTGAGCAACAATGAAATGAGCATCTTATTAGCCATCGACATGTTCATGTTACCCTTATGAGTATATATGTTGACTTTTAAGAGGAAATAGACCAAGTTATAGCTAAATGGGATCCTTTATAGCAAGAACAGAATTGTTATTTTGACAAGCTTATGAGAGACTTTAGTGAAGTTAAGAAGGAAGCCTATAAGGTTAAGAAGATATTTGATGAATTAAGGAAACAAATGGAAGGAGAAGCATCATGCGAGCCAACAATGGTGGAAGCTCCTTCCTTATAAAGAAAAGATTCTCCAAACAATGATCAAGTTGTCCACTATACACCGGTACAAGTGGCTCCTTCACAAATTGTTCCTAGCAAGGATCAATCTTATCATGCTATAGCTATTCCACGTCTGTAGGCTATATCCCTTCTAACATCTCAAATTTCAATCCAAAATCTAATTACTAATTAAATGGTAAATTAGTAAATTAGTGGTTAATTAAGTTAAGAATATTTTTGGAAGGTTGATTATTATTTTAATCTTTGGTTGGCTTCAAGATTAGGATTGGATGGAAGTAGAGCTATCCAAGGACCGAGTGGGAGAGCTTTAGTAATAAGTGTTTCATTATACCATAAGCTACAGCATGGCACATTATGCCATGGCGCATGGTATAAAAAATTTCAAGAATTACATCATGAGTTAGATGTAACACAGTGGAAAGAGAGGAAAGAAAGATAGAGATAGGAGAGAAGAGGGTTATCTCTACTAAGGCATTAGTTTGCGGTCACTTGGGAGCTAGTTTTGACTTATCATCTATCGGGTAAGCTTTATACCTCCTTCCTCTCCTTATCTAACCTATTTTATCTTAGTTTGAGATAAGGATAAAATTGAATTTTGAGTTTGTGAAGGGTTGTTATTTAGCCTAACTACTATTATAAGGCTATTGGAAGTTAAATTAAGGGTTTGCAACTAGACTGGTGTTGCTAAGAGAGTTTTATGGGTCAAGTTGAATTTTAGCCTCAAATGGAAGGTTAAAGCTGTGAAAACCCTATATTGATGTTAATAGAGTGAGTGAAAGTTGTAGGAAGCTTGTGGAGGTTGATTAAGACTTAGAATCGTCCAATGATCAGAGTTGGAAGTTTATGTTAACTTAATTGTCCAATGACTATTTAGCTAATACCTAAGCAGAAGTGTAATAACCCTGAAATCTAAATTAAAAATTAAAATTTATTTTAAATATTTTGATTTTATTATTAAATATTTTTATTTTATTGTTATTAATTTTTGGAGAAAATATATTAAAAGGAATTTCAGTTTAATGAAAGTTATGTTACTTGCTCACTTACATATCCTAAATTTTAGTAGGGCATTATTTTATACCTCCAGCCTTCTAAATTACCATTTTGCCCACCACAGATTTTTTCCCTTTTCTTGTTCACATTCTGACATATACCAGAGGAGAGAGGAAGAAAAATTGAGAACTCTCAGCTGCTGCTCTTCTCCGATTCCAGTGCTCTTCTCCAGTTCTAACGTGTTAATCAGCGTCCTCTATCATTCCTCCTCCCTAGTTAGCTCTCCGTCGACAGGTGCGTGAGCTTCGTCTGTGCTGCTATATGGTTGCTCTAAAATCTTCTTCCTCTTTCATTCTCTGCTCTGCCTCCATTATTGTAGACGGTACGTTGTTGGTGGATGCGTGAGGAACTAAATCCACTAGAGTTGGAGGGTTGTTTTACGAGCTGTTCTTCTTTCCTCTTTAGTGTCGCCGACTTCATTTACCTTCATTTGTTATGTGGCTGAATCTTCTTCTCTTTCCTATTCTATTCAGATTGATCTAAAGCTAGGGAGCTTTGAATTCTTTTCTTCATTCCTTTACTGCCATTATGATGAGTCAAAAAAAAAAAGAAAGAAAAAGCTTCCATCTCCCTTCCTCAGTTCTTTATGTGTGTGAGTTTGTGATGGAAGTTTGTTTCTTCTCCTTTATTATTGCTGGCCCTGACTGTATATTTTTGGATATAAAGGAAAAGCTTGATTTAAGTTGAAATTCGAAGTAACAAAAGAAGATGTTGATGGTATCATTCAAGTTTTAGTTGAATTTGATTTGATTATTGAAGCTAATAAATTTTTGGAAAGTGAAATTGATGAGGGAGATATGGGTATTAGTTTAAAGGTTCATGCCCGCAAGGTATTGATGAAATGCATGTTAGAAGAGTTTACTTAATTTTAGTACTTCTCTAAAATTTCATTGATTATTGCAAGAAGCACTGTTTGTGTGGGTGTTATTGATCTATAAACTTATCTTGAAGGTTGCAAAGGAAATTTGATTGTGAAATTAGCTTGTAGCTATGTAAATTCTTGAAAATGAACGGTTGTCGATAAATAATGTAATAAACAGTTTAAATGTTAAGAGGTTCTTTTGAGTAAATTGAAAAATTAGTTATGTCTATGAAAGAACTTTTGTGCAAATCTTGGTTCCAAAGTTTTAAATTTATAGTCATTATATAATATATATATATATATATATAGAGAGAGAGAGAGAGGGAGAGAGTATGTGTTATTGTTGGAAGAGTTTTTTTCTAGCATTGTTAGAAGTTTTTTAAGGCCCTAATATATTTTATAGGAAGTTGGAAGGAAGGAGAGGAAATCGATTAATGTGTTAAGAGGAGGACCTTATACTTTGAAAAAATTTCAGGTAAGAGGATAACATCCCAACTGATTTTCTAATAAAATTTCCTTTATTAAAATATTACAGTTTCATGCAAATCATTTTATAACAACAATGTGAGTATTGGATAATTTATTGATTAAACTTCTTTATTTTATGAAATTACCTTTATCACTTTTGAAATGTTAATTATTCAATAAATACAAGTTTGGACTTTAATTATGGGATTTAATTCTGAAAATTATTGAATTGCTATGGAAAAATGATTCATGCAAGTTTGATATTGAAGAAGGAAATTTTATTTTGAAAGAGGTGATTTTCTCGCATGTTTGAAAATGAATTTGAAAGGGTCTTTATACAGAATACTGGTTGCTAACGGTAGTTCTGTTAGCCTTTGGTGCGCCATGATAAACGACTAGCTAGGTTAATTTTTGTGAGCACTGTTCTCACGTTTGTTATTCGTGGGTCTCGTACTCACATTTGTTTTGTTGCTCTAGCCGCGTTTGGTTAGTATTACCCTCGTGGACTATGTATCCATATTTGTTTCATAGCTCAGGCTGCGTTTGGTTAATTACCCTCGTGGACTGTGTGTCCACGGTTATCTTCATGGCATAAGCCGCGTTTGGTTAGTATTACCCTCGTAGATTTTATGTCCACATTTGTTACATATTCTGTTAAGTCCTCAAAATTCTAAAGTTGTAATCAACTTGTGTATTTGAAATTTCAATAGTTTCAGTTTTAATCAACTTGTGTATTTGAAATTTCAATGGTTTCAATTAGTAAGTACGCCAATTTGATTTATATATGGATAATTTATTTTTTTCATGTATGATAGAACCAAGCCATTTCATTACACTCTCATTTTATGATTATGATTAAGATTTACATAGTTATTAAGTTTATTATATTGAATTGTCTTTTTTTATTTATTTATTTTACATAATTGTTTGAATTTATTATTTTTACTCTTTTAAATTCTATTTTTGGGATGCTATTCACTGAAAAATATTTTGGTCTTAGATTTATTAGTTGATACTAAACTTCTTGCTAATTGCTGAGGAGTTAATCATTGACTGGGAAGTGGAAGAGTTGTAGACTAAGCTACTTTTTGATGTAAATTTGAATTATAAAATTGTATTTTTTTAATTAACTTTTAAGTACTCCACATAGGTTATAGTTAGGGTTTTTATTTTGTTATATATTAATATTTTGTTTGAAATATTGTATTGTAGAATTTCAAGAGGTTCTATTTTGTTGAAATTTCTGCAAAAATATTGAAGCTTTCGTTATATTGTAAATCTAATTATGTTTTAGAAATAGAAAAGTTTCCTGCCTTAAGGCTTAAGGGTTGTGTGTTTGTGCATATATCCCGTCACAGTCACGTCTAATTTTTAGGGCGTGACAGATTGGTATCAGAGCTTAGGTTTCTTATAGCATATGTGAAGCAAGGACTCTTCAATGGGTTCTCAATTATCATTATGAACAGGGCATAATTATAATTGGTGCATCATTGAAGGTCTTTTTAGGAGTTTTGTTGCGTCTTTTTTTTTCCTTGCTAGTTATGTTTATTGCATATAGTCTTATTTACTAAAATGGGTACATCTTTTGTTTCCTTGCATAGTGAAAATATCTTTTAGATGTTAAGTATCAAGTTAAAGGATCTATAGCAAGACAGCTTTTGATAGTCTGTATTCAACACAGTAACATGTCCTTATTTTCGAAGCTCATATTCTTATATATGTTATAAATCTTATTGAGTTTAATGACTTTTGTGTTTTCATCTGAAAGAGAAGATACCTCCAAGGTCACAAGTGTCACACCCTAAAATTTGAACATACTCGGCATAGAATATAGGGATAATACCTATATTCCAAAAGTCTTTACTTAAGAAAACTCTAATTTCTAAACCATGAAGATATTTTGTAATAAATTAAACCATCTTCAATACAACTCATATGAATAAAAAATTTAATAATTTTATAAAAATTTCAATAGGATCTCCCCTTAAAATAAAATCTCCCAAAAACAAATCTACAAATATTTTATAAAACAATAGTTGCAACAAGGAACTCTCTTCCTATTAGCAAATAACAAAATACAGATAATAAGGATGAGGACCCTAACTATAGCTTATGTAGAGCACCTGACATAAGAAATTTACTTTAAAGAAGTTTGATTATAGCTTTTCCTCTCAACTAAATATTATAGCCCCTCAAGAATTAGCGGAAGGCACAACATCGGCTAACGTATTTGAGACCAAATAATAATTTTCAGTGAATAACGTCCCAACAATAAATAATAGAACATGAATAATAAAAAAAAGTTTAAAATAATTGTATGAATCAAAGAGACAATAGTTTTCATAAAAATTTAATAAACTATAAAATAGAATAGCTCTATAAAATTTTAAAATTTAGTCTTAAATTATTGAACTATCATGGCAAATGTTAATAGGACTTGATTTCAAAAAAGCACATAACTGAAATAAATATTTATAAACAAATCACTGAATAACATCAATGGAATATAAAATCATCAAATAATTGAATTCATAATTATAGGGACTTATCAGAACAATTAACAAATGTGGACACACAGTCCACGAGGGTAAATAACCAAACGCAGTTGAAGCCATAAAACAAATGTGAGTACGATGCTCACGAATAACCATCCCTCCGTTCCATATGCGTTAGCCATCACACAGGGCTAGTACCTCCTATAAATACCCTACTAGCTAGGTATACCATGGAGCCCCAAGGGCTAAGGGAACTGCCATTAGCAACTAGTGTTCTGTATAAAGTTCCTTTTTAAAACCTTTTTCAAACATGCATGAAAATCATCACTTTTAAGATACAGTTCTCATTCTTAAAATCAAACTCGCATGAATACTTTTTAAGTATTAAAACTTGCCAGAATAAAATTTCATATCCAATGCTACAGGTAAAATGATAATATACCTTATAAATCATATCTTATAAATCATTAACCATTTAACTCTTAATAATTTAAAATTCAAATAAGATTTTGAAACTTAAATACATCCCTTGTCAAAACTTAATTGAGATATATAAATACTAATATCTAAGCCAAATCATCTTCCTTGGGAAACCATCACTATTAGATACTAAAACAAACAATCTCTAGCAATAGGTATTTTATCAAACATCTTTCATGTGTGAATTCTCTAACCAAAATCTCACTTCCTTTTCTATAAATTTCATTTCCCAAATAATATAACATTCATATTTGAGATAACTCAGCTTTCCTTCCAATTTTTAGTCCAACAAAAATCAAATTAATTACTCAAAGGAAATCCAATTTCCAATATCACATTAGTCATACACAGCAGAAAAATGGAGAACAATTCACAATCTCAATCCAGTCATAAACGTACAGCAACGAGTGAATGATCGAAACTTCTCACCTTGCATTACCAACATCACAAAGGAGAAGAAGAGGAAACTTGGACGCTGAACAGGGGAAGAAAAAATCCAACAATGATGCCTCACAAGAAATAAAAAGAGTATGTGACTTGCCAACCTCCTACTAGGTATGAAGGAACGAAGATTCTAGCAGCAAAAACAATAAGCACACAAACTGAACACCTTGCGAAGCTGAGCCAACTGTAACTCAAAACAGGGGAGTCATCTGGCATGGTACATAGGGGAGAAAGAAAAGCGATATCAACCGCACCAGACTAAGAAGGAAAGAAAGTCTCACGATCAGCACCATCATCTCTCGAGGCTTGATTTCACTCACCCATTAGTGATGCGAACAAGGACAGTGAAGATAGCAGCAAATGAGGAAGATAGAGATAGGGGCACAACTAAGGACCTAAGCATTGCACGAGAGTGATGAGCTCCCACTTCACCGGCGAAAAGGGTATGATAGTAGAGAGAGGGGCGGAGTCAGAGAGCACATGACAAAAAAGTCTAGAGTTTTGATCTCTGGCCCTCTTTGTAACTCAGAATGGGATTGAAGAAAGAGAAGGAGGAGAGACGGTAACTTGAAGCCCATACAACGATGGCCGAAACTCTCTCTCTCTCTCTCACTCACGTACCTCAAATAGTTGGAGATAGCAGGGGAGAAGGAGAAGATGGAAGAAATGGGTAGAGTTTTCCAGACTTCTCTGGTCCTAGAACACAATCGAAAAAGGAGAGGAAAATAGAAAAAAAATCATGAGCTCCCCCTCTCTCTTCTACCCATTGCACCGACTAAGAAGATCCAAAGAAAATCAAATAATAAGCTTATGGGGAAATTTACAAAATAAGACCCAAAGCTTATTGAGAAAATTTCAAAAGAAGACCTTATCAATTTTTTGTTATTATAATATTTCTATAATAAAAAGCAAGGACTCTTTAGTACTTTCCCATATAAATAAAAATAACTAACATTTGGATAAAGTAATATTCAAACTTTAGACCTCTATATAAATATCCAGTACAATTTCTAATATATCATTGCTCTTTCTTTATCATAAAATTAAAATTAATTAATTATCAATTGGAAGGGAATTTATTTAATTTAAAATTTAGGGTCATTACAACAAGTACCATAAGGGTATGACTGAAGTAATAGAACTCCATGTTTTTTGATAGAAGCTTTATCTCAAAGTGCGGAAAGATCTCTCCTCAAATTCATAATAGAAATACAACATCTACACAAAGAAAGAAAAAGCTAAAGGTTTGTGTAAGAATTATCTCAATTCTTATTTGAAAGAATAGCTTTATAAATCAATCAGTTTGTTTCTTATTTTGTTATAGTAAGTGTGTGGATAATAAAATGTGAAGTGAAATAACATATTGCTCCAAGGAGAAGGGAGATGTAAACTCATAAGGTGTAAGAAATTTTAACCCCAAACTTACTCTCACTTAATACAACTAGCAGTTAGAGTACTGGATTTGTCCTTAATAAATGTTCTTATGCATATAATACACTCTAGTCAAGATAATACAATAAAATTTTTCATTGTTGCTATTAGTATAAATAGACATATCATATAAAGGATTGTCCTTAAATTGAGTACTTTGTGTTAGGGGTTAATTTGGTCTTCTCCAAGATTAATGTCATTATTGGCATGATTTGTAGGGGACTAGAATTATGTTATATGAATGGCTGTATTTATTGGCTAGGTTGTTATTGATTGAGAATCGTGAATGTGAATTTAATTTAGGATTTTGGCGAGGTTTCTTGAGTTAATCTCTTTGCACTGGAGGGGATTTGGATTGTTGTTCTATAAGATTCTTGATTCTTTGATTCAGATGCAAGCAATTACAAATGTTCATGGATGATTCATGTGTAGTTGTCCATTATGCAACTGTATTGATAATTTGAGGCTTTTCAATTTCAATCCCTTGTTAGTGGCCGTACTTTTAGTCTTTGCTAATATGATAGGGGGACTTAAGAGCACTGTGATTAACAAAATGTGAAAATATGATATTCAAGTGACTTTTGATATTATCAGTTACTCTCTTTGTACAATGTTATGAAGGATATAACAGGTAGCATGTAGGATATAAATCTTGCAAGACTGAATTTCAGCAAGGTTAGGAACAAATAGCTAAATAATAATAATAATAAATATTAGGATAGAGTGATTACGAGACATGTTTATAGACCTCTGGAATTATGAGATCCACTAAGCTGTTTGATGTAACTGTAGTCTTACAAACCATGATTTTATCGAATGCTTCATAGATTGTATCACTTAATCATTAAAACACATTTTGATTAGTGCTTGGTGTAAATAAGGGACTGTTGAATGCAAGGGATTTTGGTTAGTTAAATATTTAGAGTGCTGAATATTTATTGCTTATTGTTAATCAATGACAAGTGTTACAATAAATAGGTGAGGCACTAAACCCTAGAATAGATAAGATCTATACATGTATATAGGAAGAATAACATATAAACTGATAAAGAATAAGTCTAAACTAAGTTGGGCTTGTATTGTTTAATATTGGGCCTGGGTTTATTATCTTCAGTCTTTCTACATTGGGCATGTTGGACCTGATCTTCATTTATCTCTACATTCCCCCTTAAACATGACCTTAGGAATTTGACCAGGCCGAATTTGCTTCTGAAAGACTAGAACTTAAAGAATGTCAAAGCTTTAGTAAAAAGATCTATGAGTTTCTCATATGATGGGACGTAACGTACAGATAACTGGCGATTGAGGACTCGGTCACAGATGTAGTGAACATCTAACTCGATGTATTTTGATCGAGCATGTAATACAGGATTGGAAGCTAATGCTGCAGCGCTCAAGTTATCACACCAGGCGACAGGAGGATAAAGAAAATGAAGACCAATTTCTCACGCAAATGACTGGAACCAGGCGAGTTTAGTGGAGAGATCAGCAAGAGCTCGATATTCTAACTCAGCACTGGACCTAGAAAGTACTCATTATTTTCTAGCCGATCACGACACTAGAGAATCTCCAAGAAATACACAATGTCCACCCATGGAACGCTAATCATTTGGGCAAACAGCCCAGTCAGCATCTGAGAAGCCTTGTAAGGTAATGTGATTGTGTAGTTTAATATGTAATGTAAGACCTGACGTTCTTTTTAAGTACCTTAGAATGCATTTCAATGCTTGCCAATGAACGTCAGTAAGACAGTTAAGAAACTAACTTAGTTTATTTACTGCAAATATAATATCTGGTCTGGTATTGATTAAATATTGCAATGCACCAATAATCTGCCTGTATTTCCCTGAATTTGTAAGTGATGTGCCATCTTCTTTAGAGTAGTGTCTATTTATCACTATAGGGGTAAGAACAGGGGATGAATGGAGCATACTAGCTTTCCTCAAAATTTCTTGAATGTAGTATTCTTGTTTTAAATATAAATCAGTGTCATCTCTGAATGCTTCAATGCCCAGAAAGTGATGTAAGTGACCAAGATCTTTTAGAGCAAATAGGGAATTTAATTATTTGACAAACAACTCTAATATCTTAGATGAGTTCCCTGTCACTATAATATCACCTACATAAACCAATACAAACATAATGTTTGATTTATATTGAAGAAAGAATAGTGAAGTGTCACATTTAGAGTTAGTGAAACTCCACTAAATCAAGGTATTTCTTAGATGCTCAAATCAGGCTCGGGGTGCCTGCTTTAAACCATATAAGGCTTTCTTAAGTAGGAAGACATGATTTGGAAACTTGGAATTGACAAAACCTTCTGGTTGCTTCGTGAGAACATATTCATCTAGATATCCATTTAAGAAGGCATTATTGATATCTAATTACCTTATTTCCCAGTTGAAATTTACAGTAATAGTTAGTATGAATCTCAAAGTAGAAGCCTTTAGAACAGGACTAAATGTTTCATCAAAGTCAACACCTGGGCTTTGTTGAAAACCCTTTGCAACTAATCGAGCTTTCCTTTTTATAAGAGACCCGACAGCATCAAACTTCTTTTTAAAAACCCACTTGCAATCAACTAAATTTCTCTAACCATGATAGGGAATAAGAACCCAAGTTTGATTCTTGATAAGAGCATTATACTCATCCAACATAGCCCTTCACCATTCAATAGATTTTAAAGCATCTCTCACATTTGTTGGTTCAATATCAGCATCGATTTCAGTCATTAACATGCCAATATAAGGTGTTTTAAGCTTTTATATACCTGCCTTACTTCGAGTGATCATTGGATGTCTATTGTCTAGAATATTGATAACATCTACAATGCTATGAACAGGAGATCCAGCAATATAATGATGTTCAAGAGACTGTCTTTGTGAACTCGAATTACTTATAGGTGAAGAAGGAACAACTGATTGATCATTAGTAACTTCTTTAATGGCTTCAGGTAAAGATTTCTCACTACTTGAAATTGATGCTTGAGACAGCTCTCCAGTGGAGAAAAACTTATAGGTTTTACTGCTCATTATTGTTGTCACGCCCTAAAAAATTTGACATAACTGGCACGAGATATATGTACAAACATACATCCCTTAAGCCTTGATTAAAGAAACTTTAATATAATATTTTAATTCATTTAAAATAGGATAGAAAATCATTGTAACATTTTTTTTAGGTAAAAGATTCTTAAATTTTTTTAAAAAAAACTTTGACAGAACCTCCTCGAAAAACATAGAACCTCCCAAATTTTTTTATCACAATTTACAATATCAACTCCAAAAAAGGGAGCTCCGCTCCTCAACAATAATCAACCAGCACAATATAGAATCAGAACTCTAACTATAATCTATTTAGAGCGCCTAAAACGTTATGTATAAAAATACAATATATAAATTATAAATTTACATCAAAATAGAAATTACCCAAAATGGAGTCTCAACTTAAGTCCAGAAGCAAAATGCCTCCAAGGATCTAATGGAGATACAGGGTCAGCTATGCTATATGAGACCAAAAATATTTTCTAGTGAATAATGTCCTAACCATAACATTTTGTAGATTTAAAATGAATAAAATACAACATATACATAAATTAAAGAGAGAGCAATTCAACAAAATCAAATTTGTATGCTTGAAATAAAAGTTCTATATAACTTCAATATCAAGAAACTTAGAATCTATAATGATAAAATAGCTTTAACATTTGGTCTTGACAATTCAAAATAATTAAATATATACATAAATAAAATAAAAACATTTGCTAAAAAAACCATTAGAGTGTGAAAACATCAATTAATTAAAAATTCACATTTATGGGGATTTATCAGAATAATTCATAAATGTGGACACATAGTCCATGAGGGTTATGCCATGAAGACAAATGTGAACACATAGTCCACAAGGATAAGTAACCAAACGCAGCCGAAGCCATGAAACAAATGTGGATACACAATCCACGAGGGTAATGCTAACCAAACGCGGCTTGAAGCCATGAAACAAATGTGAGTACAATGCTCATGAATAACCATCCCTCTGTTCCACGTGCGTTGGCCACCACACGGGGCTAACACCTCCTATGAGCACCCTACTAGCTAGGTTTACCATGGTGCACTAAGGGCTAATGGAACTGCCATTAGCAACTAGTATTCTATATAAAATCCCCTCCAAATTCATTTTCAAACATGTGAGAAAGTCATCATTATTAAAATGTAGTTTTCATTCTCAAAATCAAACTCACATGAAGAATTTTGAACATTAAAAAATTGCTAAAATAAAACTTCATAAATGATGCCCATGCTTGCATTTATTGAGAAACCAAAATTATCAAAGCTGATAAAAATAATTCCATCAATCTTGAAAGTATCCTTTGTAAGGAAAAACACATACACGTCATAATTGAAATATCCTCCCACATCCCTTTATAATTTCCCAAGATAAAAATAATTTAATTAACAACATATAAAATATGTAATATAATTGTTATTAAATGATCCAAGTAAAAATATTTTTGAAAAAAAATTGATCATAATTTAGTTGGAACGCTATCCACTTACCTGTAAAGTTTCCAAGTGTATAATTTACTTCCAAACTAGTCATTTAGGGCTAATGCTCTGTCCTAAAATTCCTAATATTCAAATAACATCATTGTCACTTCCCCACTTATACTTTACCATCCAAAATCTTTAAATCCAAAACAACATAGGGGAATAAAAGAAAGAAATACCTCACTTCTATCTTTCTCAACATTGCATAAAATATCCTAATGATATCCTAAAAATGCATAGTAAATTGGTTCTTAGATTAATACTCAAATATCTCTTCCAAAAACTTCTAAGTTCTACTTTAACTTTCATTGCGAAGAACAAATGCTTACATGATTGTTTAATCCATGATGCGATACTTATATATATATATATATTTTTTTTTTTTCTGCCACTTTAGATCAAAATATTTCTTTTTATGCTCAATGTCTAGACCATAAAAGCAAGTTCTTTCTCTCATCAAATTCCTTCCCAAAAACTTTCTTATATTTGTAATTGAACCATTCACCTCTCAACTTCCATCAAAGAGAGTAATTATCTTCTAACGATAGTTTATTTAGTCAATAATATACTCATCTTTTGTGTGTGTGTGTGTGTGTGTGTGTGTGAGTGTGATGCCATTATATAACAAGGATCCCTCTTGATTATTTTGTCAAACACCTTATAGGCAGTAAACCTCAAATTATTACCAAACTTATTCCTACTCAATTCTACTTCTCAAGCATTCTCTAACATAAATATATGAATAAAACAACTCTTCAAGTTCCATTTCTTTAATAAAATCAATATAAATTCTAATATAGCTTATTGGACTAAAATTTAGCTTGGTTCAATAGTCTTTTGTCCACACACATGTGTGGAACGCCTTACAAACCAAATAAGAAAATTAATTTCAATCTCAAAGAAAACCCAATTCCCGTCTCCTCAATACTCACAGTAAATAAAAATGAGACAACCATGACGACAGCCATCAAATGTACACAGCACTGGTGAAGAGAGGTATTGCAATTTCAACATCTAAAACATACAGACATACACGAACAAACAAGAAGGAGAAATCATACAGACATACACGAACAAACAAGAAGGAGAAATCATAGTAACTCCTCACCTCAAACAGTAACGACGGGAGCAGAGAAAGAATAAGGAAGAGAGACGCTAGCTGGACGAACAAGGAGAAGGAAGAAGATGATGATCCTCACGCATTTATATTACGACGGACACACGCACCACACTGGCAACCAGAAATGAAAGAGGAACATTTCGTTTGAAGCTTCTGGACGAGCTCCCTCTTGCTATCTCAGCGGAATTTCCCACCGCACCTCAGGACGACAAAGCAGAGGAAGAGCAAGAAGGAGAAAAGATTGGTCGTGCGAGCTGAACGAGGGAGGGTCTGTTGTAACCAAAGCAACAAGAAAGAACAATGACCAACTACACAGAAGAACAAAAGGTCAACTGACTGAATCATAGCTAGCATCAGCGAGAAGTTGGCAACGTAAAATAGAGGAGAGGAAGGAAGAGCAAGCCCAACAAACCAGCACCTTGATCAATCTCCTTGTGACATCAAACTTATAGCAGCTTGAACTCCATGCCAACAGCCAACTAGGAACAAAGAAGGAAAGGAGAAGACGACAATGAATGAGGGAAGGATGAGAGGGAACCCAACAACATAAAGGAAGAGAAACTCACAGCAGTGCTCCCATGGCAATGCACCAGTAGAGAAAAAAAATCCAAGCGCACCTTCAATGGCTAGAGATCGAAAGGATGAAGGAAGAGGAAGGCAATCTCGTGAGCTCCCGAAGGTTCCAAAATGCAGAGGGAAGAGATGATGAATAAAATCTGATGGTGCGGATTTTTCTTTAAGCTCCATTTCCCATTCATTGTTTCTGTATTTATACATATATATATATATATATATATTATGGGCAAACTAGGAATTTTACTATGGGCTGAAGTGAAAATAAATCTCCTACTTTTCAGTTTCATGATTCGAGCCAAGCATCAAACAATAAAGTTTTCACTGAGCGTGTACGCTTTTCTTGCTATATTTGGTCCAAAACAAAATAAAAACAAAACAAAACATTTAAAATCCCTCATTATAAATTTTAAATTTTTACTTAAGATTTTAGGTCTTTATAATAATAGTAGTATAATTAAAAAATTATGAAAAAAATTGAATTTCCATACAAAAATTAGAAAAAAGAAAAAAAAACTGAAATATTAAAGTCTAATGAGAACATTTCTAATAGCTTATTTAAAATTGCCTACCAAAAATTTTAATTTTAATAATAATTTTTTCTAGGTCATTACAATTGTATCAGTGTGAGGACACTATGCTGGAACAGAAGAAGTTAAGGGTTGAAAGAAGACACTAGGATAAACTAAACCTATTTCAAAAGGATAATCAATTTCATTGAAAACCACATGTTAAGAAATTATCACCTTGCCACTAGAGGTTAAACACTTGTAACCTTTATGAGCATTACTATATCCTAGAAAAACACATCTTGCACTTCAGAATTGATATTTATGTTTGTTACAAGGTCTAAGACAAGGATAGCATGTAGAACCAAAGAACTTTAGACCCTCATAACTAGAATATTTAAGAAACAGCTTGAAATAGGGTGAAATACCACGTAGAATAATAGAAGGTAGTCTGTTTATTAGCTCATTTATGGTATGAAAGGCCTCCCACCAGTAATAAAGAGGCATCTTGGCTTGAGCCAAAAGAGTTAGGCTAATTTCAACAACATGCCAATGTTTTCATTCAGCTCTCCCATTTTGAGGAGAAGTGTAAGGACAAAAATGTTTGAAAACTATTCCAAATTCTTGTAAAAACTTGGAAAAACTTCTATATTCACCACCACAATCACTCTGTACAGTCTTGATAGGAAGTTCAAATTGTTTTTCAGCATATTGTTTAAACTGAATAAACATTTGTAAAGCCTTATCTTTAGTCTTGAGTGGGAATATCTAAGAGAATTGACTGAAATCATCCAAAAACAGAATATAGTAGCTTAAACCATTCATAGAAACAAGAGGTGAAGGACCTCACAAATCAGTGTGAATAAGTTCTAGTGGTTTAATGGCGCGAGAGAGAGATAACTTAAAAGGCAAAGCATGTGATTTTCCAAATTTACAAGGTTCACAAAACAAAGGATGATGAGCATCATTGAAATCAACCTTCAAATTACAATTATGAATAATTCTACTTAATACTCTCTCATTTAGATGACCAAGCCTACAATGCCATAATTTTCTACTAGTACTAGAACTATTATCTATTGCTGTAATAGCTTCTTCCTCTGCATTCAGCAAAAACTGGTCCTCCTTATTGTCTACTTTGTTACCAAGCACAGGAAACATTCCCTTAATTGGCTTCCCCCCTTGTAGTAGTACTTTCCCAGTTGCTTGCTCCTTCACAAACACACCAGATTTATTAAAAATGACATCAGCATCATTATCAGTAGCCACTTTGCAGACATTCAATAAATTTTTATTAGCTTCAGGAGTATATAAAATGTTATGTAATTTAACTGAAGCATTTGGTTGATTTTGTAAAGTAGAGGAACCAGTTTGTTTTACTCCCATTTTTTGGCCATTACCAATAATAATGCAAACCTTACCAGTAGGAACAACTGGATTATCAATGCGACTAAGATCATTAGTCACATGGCTTGTAGCACCACTATCCAACAACCAAGCATCATCAATGATAGTCTCAGGAGTAGCCCAGTAAGCATTAAATTCAGAGTTAGAATTAGTAGAGCTGTTACCACATTTACTGCTACTTGAGGCCATAAACGACTTATCATATCGATAAAAATGAGTCTTAATAATATGATCCCATTTCTCACAGAGTTGGTATTGAGGTTTATCATTATTTGCTCCATTACCTCTATAATTATTATTGGATCTACCTCTTCCACACTGACCACGGCCTCCACGCCAGTGGCCATGTCTAAAAGAGAAATTCTCAGAGTGAGCATAGTTGGCAAAATTTGTTGAAATATTAAGTTGAGAAAACTAAGTCAACTGATCAAGACGACTCTCAAATGTTAAAATAGTAGATTGAAAGTAAATCCAAGTGATATCGTCCGATTCCTTAGACAGCTGGACAACAATCGCATTATATTCACCATCAAGACCAGCTAACGTTTGAAGAATAAGATTAGGAAAAGGAATGGGATAGCCTACAATAGCAAGTTTTTCAGATAGACTCTTCATTTTGTTTAAGTAGTCCTCCATGCGAGATGTACCCTTCCTAGTACGTTGAAGTTCAGCCCGAATCAACAATACTTGAGCCTTAGTTTTTAACCCAGTAAGCTGCTTGGTAGCATTCCATAAACCAGCAGACAAGGATACTTAAGTCATCTGTGATGACACTTTTAACATAATCGTGTTAAGAAGCTAGCCGAAAAGCAAAGAGTTAGCTGCAACCTAGTCTTCAAAGGCTAGATTGAGACGTGTTTCACCATTCTCAATAAGAAACTGTGGTGGACAAGGCTTCATACCAGTGAGAAAACCATCGAGCTTATATCCCCTTATAATAGGGAGAACATGAGTCTGCCAAATCATGTAGTTAGTCCTGTCTAACTTGACAGAATATATTTACTTCAAGGATGTAGGAGCAATAGGGTTCTTTGCTAGATTTGCAGCGTCAAGAAGAGAGGAGTGCGAACCTGATGGTTGCTTATTAGCAGAACCAGTGGAAGGAGATTGTTCATCTGTGGACACCATAGCTGCAAGCTAAATCGCTCTAATACCAAGTTAAATATTTAGAGTGCTGAATATTTGTTGCTTATTATTAATCAATGACAAGTGTTACAATAAATAGTTGAGGCACTAAACCCTAGAATAGATAGGATCTGTACACGTATATAGGAAGAATAACATATAAACTGATAAAGAATAAGTCTAAACTAAGTTGGGCTTGTATTATTTAATATTGGGCCTGGGTTTATTATCTTCAGTCTTTCTATGTTGGGCATGTTGGACCTAATCTTCATTTGTCTCAACATGGTTGTATGGTCAATCTATTAGTATTCATTAGTGCTGCCTAATTCTATCTTATGTTTGTCTACTTTGGCATTTTTCACTTGGTCAAATGTCTAGCTCTGGATCCCTAAATCAGTCTCCTCTTTGTCTAGCACTATAGCTTCCTGTATTTTTCTTTTATAATGCCTATTGTTTTCAAAATTGTGGCTTATAATATAAGACTTACTTTGTATGGACAAGGATATCATCTCCTTGGTATAGGATGTGTTTGCATTGCAATTTGAAAGATTGAAAATCTTCACAGTACCACATCAAGTTTAACAAGTTTTGCAACGGTGAAGCATAAACATTACCTAATTAAATATATCAATCCTTTTAGAACGTGGTTTTATTTTAGTCTTAAAGATTGAATCTAGTAAAGCTATCTGTTATGTCCACCTCCCTGAGTCTCTTAGGAAAATAAGAACTTTCTCTTCTATGCAATAAATTAAGTTCCTAACCTTTTATAAGTGCACTTTGAGGAAAGTCCTAGGTTATTCTACCTTCAATTTGTTAGGAATAAGCCAATAGAGACGCTCAATGATCCTTGGTATTTCACATGCATAATGCCATCAAGTTACCAACTATTTCTTCTTTTATGAGATTAAATGCTTTAAAAAGATAACTGCAGGAAAACTAATAGTGTAGCAATTAAATAATGATCAAGTGTGGCTATAATTTGTATGAGTATAAACACTAAGGACGTTATTCATGACCTTATGTTAATAAGGCTTTCTTTTGTTGGCTATTTTTATGTTCTTTAATTAAATGCCACTTTAGTCAATGTAGACGTTTATGTCTTTTTACGCTAAGGGCATTGTGCTCTTAGTGTGTTATCATGGGATATGAGTTTTTATCTCAAGTCATTTGAAATGGAGGCTGTCCTGAAGGTCTATGACAGAAGAGAAACAACGAGAAATGCTCTGTGCAACTAAATAAAAGAAAAGAAAGAAAGAAATTTGAATAGCAGGAAATAAAAGTTCATTTTGAGAGGAGGGAAAATTATGCTCGAAAGTTCAAGCATTTTAGCCTTCTAAAACAGAACCTAATGAGCAGTAAATTTATATCTTCACTTGACGACCTCAGATGTTGACTTTAAAGTTGAAATTTGGCATGTATTTAGGGGGCATATAGGAGTTTCATTCACCCAAGTATGATAATTTTTAGAGCTCTAGAGAATATTTTATGAATTTTGAATTTGATTTGAAAAGCTATCCTAAAACAGTTCTGTTTTTTTTTTCTTTTTTTTCTCTATATTAGATATGATGTTTTATGGTTTTTCTAGACTAAATGGACTCCGACAACTTTGAAGATTTAACAGCAGATAGTACATGAATATTTCTTTCTATGGAATTCTAATTTTCTTCAATTGGATGTTCCTAGCTAGCTCAAGTTATGTTCATCTAAAGTCTATTGTTCATAACATACTAAATTAAGTGGAGAACAATTAAGTTTTAGTGTTCTTAAATTAACTACATTGGTTTCTGATTAGATATTTTAAGTATCTTAAGTGAGATGAAATTGCCTTTGGTGGTGAAGGGTGGAGAGAGCAAATAAAATAAGAAGGAGAAATATGAGCAACAGTGAGAGTAGTAATGTTCTGTATGAATTGGATAAGTATGATGTTTAGATAATTTCTTAATAAATTTGTGATGAAATGCATAGATGAAATTTTGACCTATTTAAAGGAGTCCATAATAATTTGAACAATATGTATATGCAAGATTCTTGAAATATGAATTATGGTATGTCAAGTAATCTTTTATGTTATGTTATGCCTAAAGATGGAATTTAAGCATATTAAGGTAGAAGGAGTCCATAACTGATAATTACTATGCATATTGGAATGAAAGATTATTGGGTTTTAATTAGATGTTGTCATTGTCTTTAGAGGAATTTTTTGGACTAGCTATGCCATTGGCTAAGTTTATCCAAAAGGAGTATTTTGATTTGTAGGCAAATCGTTTCTTCTCTAATTTTGAAGGTTATAGGTGCATGTTTAATATTTGCATTTACTTAAAGATAAAGGTAAGAATATATCTAAATTTGAAGGACCAAATTTTTTAAGGGGGAGAATATAATAACCCTGGAATCTAAATTAAAAATTAAAATTTATTTTAAATATTTTGATTTTATTATTAAATATTTTTACTTTATTGTTATTAATTTTTGGAGAAAATATATTAAAAGGAATTTTAGTCTAATGAAAGTTATGTTAGTTGCTCACCTACAGATCCTAAATTTTAGTAGGGCATTATTTTATGCCTCCAGCCTTCTAAATTACCATTTTGCCCACCACAGATTTTTTTCCCTTTTCTTGTTCACATTCTAACATATACCAGAGGAGAGAGGAAGAAAAATCGAGAACTCTCAGCTGCTGCTCTTCTCCGATTCCAGTGCTTTTCTCCAGTTCTAGCGTGTTCACTGGCGTCCTCTATCATTCCTCCTCCCTAGTCAGCTCTCCGTCAGCAGGTGCATGAGCTTCGTCTGTGCTGCTGTGTGGTTGCTCCAAAATCTTCCTCCTCTTTTGTTCTCTGCTCTACCTCCCTTATTGTAGATGGTACATTGTCGGTGGATGCATGAGGAACTAAATCTACTGGAGTTGGAGGGTTGTTTTGTGAGCTATTCTTCTTTCCTCTTTAGTGTCGCCGACTTCATTTACCTTCATTTTTTGTGTGGCTGAATCTTCTTCTCTTTCCTATTCTATTCAGATTGATCTAAAGCTAGGGAGCTTTGAATTCTTTTCTTCATTCCTTTGCTGCCATTATGATGAGTCAAAAAAAAAACAAAAGAAAAAGTTTCCATCTCCCTTCCTCAGTTCTTTATGTGTGTGAGTTTGTGATGGAAGTTGCTTTCTTCTCCTTTATTATTGCTGGCCCTGATCGTATGTGTTTGGATATAAAGGAAAAGCTTGATTTAAGTTGAAACTCAGAGTAACAAAAGAAGATGTTGATGGTATCGTTCGAGTTTTAGTTGAATTTGATTTGATTATTGAAGCTAATAAATTTTTGGAAAGTGAAATTGATGAGGGAGATATGGGTATTAGTTTAAAGATTCATGCCCACAAGGTATTGATGAAATGCATGTTAGAAGAGTTTAGTTAATTTTGGTACTTCTCTAAAATTTCATTGATTATTGCAAGAAGCACTGTTTGTGTGGGTGTTATTAATCTATAAACTTATCTTGAAGGTTGCAAAGGAAATTTGATTGTGAAATTAGCCTGTAGCTATGTGAATTCTTGAAAATGAATAGTTGTCAATAAATAATATAATAAACGGTTTAAATGTTAAGAGGTTCTTTTGAGTAGATTGAAAAATTAGTTATGTCTATGAAGGAACTTTTGTGCAAATCTTGGTTCCAAAGTTTTAAATTTATAGTCATTATATAAATATATATATATATATATATAAAGAGAGAGAGAGGGAGGGAGGGAGGGAGGGAGGGAGGGAGAGGGAGGGAGTATGTGTTATTGTTGGAAGAGTTTTTTTTTAGCATTATTAGAAGTTTATTAAGGCCCTAATATATTTTATAGGAAGTTGGAAGGAAGGAGAGGAAATCGATTAATGTTGTAAGAGGAGGACCTTATACTTTGAAAAAATTTCAGATAAGTGAATAGCGTCCCAACTGATTTTCAAATAAAATTTCCTTTATTAAAATATTACAGTTTCATGCAAATCATTTTATAACAACAATGTGAGTATTGGATAATTTGTTGATTAAACTTCTTTATTTTATGAAATTACGTTTATCACTTTTGAAATGTTAATTATTCAATAAATACAAGTTTGGACTTTAATTATGGGATTTCATTTTGAAAATTATTGAATTGCTATGGAAAAACGATTCATGCGAGCTTGACATTGAAGAATGAAATTTTATTTTGAAAGAGGTGATTTTCTCACATGTTTGAAAATGGATTTGAAAGAGACTTTATACAGAACACTGGTTGCTAAGGGCAGTTCCGTTAGCCTTTGGTGTGCCATGGTAAACGACTAGCTAGTTTGATTTTCATGAGTACTGTTCTCATGTTTGTTATTTGTGGCTCTCATACTCACGTTTGTTTTGTGGCTTTGGCCGCATTTGATTAGTATTACCCTCGTGGACTGTGTGTCCGCATTTGTTTCACAGCTCAAGCTGCGTTTGGTTAATTACCCTCGTGGACTGTGTGTTCACATTTGTCTTCATGGCATAAGCCGCGTTTGGTTAGTATTACCCTCGTGGACTTTGTGTCCATATTTGTTACCTGTTCTATTAAGTCCTTAAAATTCTGAAGTTTTAATCAACTTGTGTATTTGAAATTTCAATGGTTTCAGTTTTAATCAACTTGTGTATTTGAAATTTCAATGGTTTCAGTTAGTATGTATACCAATTTGATTTATATATGGATAATTTGTTTTTTTCAAGTATGATAGAACAAAGCCATTTCAATACACTCTCATTTTATGATTATGATTAAGATTTACATATTTATTAAGTTTATTATATTGAATTATCTTTTTTATTTATTTATTTTACATAATTGTCTGAATTTATTATTTTTACTCTTTTAAATTCTATTTTTGGGATGCTATTCACTAAAAAATATTTTGGTTTCAGATTTATTAGTTGATACTGAACTTTTTGCTGATTACTGAGGAGTTAATCACTGATTGGGAAGTAGAAGAGCTGTAGACTAAGCTACTTTTTGATGTAAATTTGAATTGTAAAATTGTATTTTTTTTAATTAACTTCTAGGTACTCCACATAGGTTATAGTTAGGGTTTTTATTTTGTTATATATTAATATTTTGTTTGAAATATTGTATTGTAGAATTTCAAGAGGTTCTATTTTGCTGAAATTTCAACAAAAATATTGAAGCTTTCGTTATATTGTAAATTTAATTATGTTTTAGAAATAGAAAAATTTCCTAACTTAAGGCTTAAGGAATATGTGTTTGTACATATATCCCGTGCCAGTCACGTCTAATTTTTGGGATGTAACAAGAAGTTAACCATTTTCCCACTGATATTGACAAAAAATATTTCTAGATGAAATTCTATGGAGGTTAATTGATCATTGTATGAATATCATGTGAGAAAATGTTATTTTGACTGAATATCAAATAAAATCGCTTGTTTCTTTTCAACAGTGCCGAAAACCATTTGAAAATTTTGAATCTATCATAAATGAAATTGCTTAAGGTTGTGACAATGTTCTTAAGGTTGGACGACGTAGGAGGTGTGCTTAGTCTCAAGCTTCAATTTTGTACAACCTATCTCACTATGTTGAATATCAGGTTTTGCAGACAAGAAAAATGAGTAAAGAGGGAGGAAGGAAGGGGGTAAGATACATGGTGATGGAAAGAAATCATGTGGTATGAATTTTGACAAATTGTTCACTAATTATAGATACTCATTAAAAAATCAATCAACATCCGTAAAAATTTATTTGGAAATTTTTTTGTCTACATCAAGAAAAAATAGTCAACTTCTGCTTAGATGTAGCTAAATAGTCAATATTTAAGGGATTTGATGAATGCACCAACTTTGGTAACATTATGGGCATTTTTGCTCCTGACCAACGACTTCATGGGTATTTTTGCCCCTTTATTAGTCCATGTCAATAAAGGCTGACACGAGGCATGCACAGTCAGTGTTTAACGGTCAAAGTTAATGGCATTAAGTTAAAGTTAACGGTCTAATCACTTTTACACCCACCCATATAATGTTATGAGTATTTTTACATTTTTTTCTCACTTTAGGATACTGTATGCCCCTGGTTGACCACTCTATGGGTATATTTGCCCTTTTACCCAAAAATATATATATATATATATACACACACACACAAATACTTGTCTGATGTCCAGCAGTCTTCTTATTTATTTATTTTTTTTTTTTTTGGCCGAAGGTTTTTTATTTAATTTGGATACACTTTCGCCGAAAGTCTATCCTTATTTTGTTCCTTTATCCTCCCTCAAAAGTCAAAAGTCACGCCTATCTCCCTCATTCATAAGAAAACTAAAAGGCTATTTTATAAGAACGTTCGACATCCTAGTCCAACGCGAAAGAATTTCTTTATCATAAAAACGATACCATCATTCTGGCCCAAAAAAAATATTTTTGATACCATCATCACATGATTACAGGAAATTTCGCATAAATTCTCAAGTTCTGAGGATGATTCCCAATTACTCAATACTCTAATTTCTCTATCTACCTTTAAGTTTCCACTTTCCACACTGCAGCGTAGCATTGATTTATGTTGTTTCATGCATATAAAGGCTCCTCTTCAGCCAAAAAAATCAAGTTGAACTTGGGTAATAACCAATCACTGGCTTAAACCTCTTGATTTACATTTCATTTTGAGTGCTACTCACACTGAAAATTTGTTTCGCTTACATGGAAAATCATGGGGAGACAAATGATTCAGATCACTGGAAGGCGCGATGCAGCGAGTGGGTGCGTGGACTGATGGATGCAAAGTCTAGTATCAGTCGATGACAATCCATTACACGGCGACGAGAAATAGATTATCAGCAATCAGTTGTACGAGGAAGTTCGTGACGAGAACGAAGATGTAGATGGATTTGTTCGTGTACTGGAGGAAGTATGCCACCAAAGAAGACTTGAATTGTCCACTATTTTCAACCAAGTCGCTTCTACAGGTGACTTGTTGCTTCATGTTGCAGCTAAGTTTGGGAAGGTGGAGGTTATAGAATATATAAATCGCTAATCGTTGTCCTATTGATCTTTGGTATAAGAGGAACATGAACGGTGATGCTCTTCTTCATGTTGCTGCTAAAGCTAGCAATATTGAAGCAATCAAGGTCATTCTCTTCATAGATGAACACATCATTAAACCGCGGCTGGGACAGGAAGCAAACTTTATAATGTCACGGAATATTTATGGGAACACGGCTTTGCATGAAGCTGTTTTGTCCAAACATGATGGTGTCAGATTTCTTTTGAAGGCGCACAGTGAGTGTGATGATCTGGCCAGCTATTGGACTTGGAGCAAGAAACACAGCCGCAAATCACCAAAGTATTTGGCAGTCGAGATGGGAAATGTGGAAATTATTGATCTTCTCTTGAAAATTCCATTCCCCCTGATCTTGACATTTCAAAGGGAGACTCCTCTTCTTGCCGCCATATCAGACAGAAATCTGGGTCAGTATATAAATAATAGACATGTTTTTTTTTTTTTTTTCCTTTTGCGTTCATCTCTTACTTTCACCTAATAAATGTATTCTCAATTTTACATGTAGATGTGTTGCAAGAGATAGTGAATATAGGAGAAGAGCTATTGTATCAAGGAGATGAAACCAAAAACACTCCCCTTCATTATGCATCATACAGAGGTTATGTGGAAGTTGTGGATAGAATGTTAGAAAAGTCTACCTTGATTGCTTTTCAACGAAACTCAGATGGCAACCTTCCAATTCAACTTGCAAGCATAATGGGCAGTATTAATGTGGTCAAAAAATTGCTTGACAAGGCCTTTGATTCTGGAGCTTGTCTAAATGGTAAAGGACAAAATAATCTCCACATCGCAGCAATGAATGGACGAAACAAGATGATAGAATGCCTATTGAGAAGGCTTCATTGGAAAGCTGTAAATGAGAAAGACGTAAATGGAAATACACCACTGCATTTGGCTTCAAAGAAACTCCAACTTTTGATTCTACGCAATTTACTTCTAGACCAACACATCGATGTGAACCTAGTGAATAATCAAGGTTCAACATCTCGAGATTGTCAGAGCATGTACTCAAGCCCAATTTACCAAGGCTAAGTCACAGCCCACTAAATCTGATGTTGTTACATAGTTCAAGCTCACTATTGCTGTATATTATTTTAGGGCTTATGTGTCTTGTCTCTTATCTTTTGTGCTTATCCTTTATCACACATGTAACACGCCACACTCCCTCTTGCATCTATAAATATAACACTGTGCAAAACAATTTAGATATGCAATGAATTCTGTTTATTAACATTCAATATTCTGGCTTTATACCTCTTTATGGCATCAAAGCCACAATCTCCTTCTCATCATGTCCACCTCATCATCGAGCTCTTCTCATACTTCCTCTTCTACTATTAAATCTTCAACTCTTACATCTCTTTCATCTTCTCCATCTCATTTCATTTCAAGAAAACTTAACAATGATAATTATACTATCTAGAAAGCCCAAATGATTCCATATTTACATGGGCAATAGCGTTATTTTATTCTTGATGGTTCTTATGTTAAACCTGCAATGTATTTATTTGATGGATCTAAAAGCCTAGAATATTTGAAATAGTTTCAGCAGGATCAATTAGTGTTCTCTGTTTTAATATCTTCTCTCTCTGAACCTTTGATTGGCCAGGTAATAAAACACAAGATAGCTATATCTATGTGGCTTGCTCTTGAGCGATTATTCACCTAGAAATCTCAGGCCAGATTTTTTGCATCTACATAATCAGATTACTAATTTAAAAAGGCCTCTAACTCTATTTCTGATTATTACGAAAAGGTAGTGATGATTTCTAAAGCTTTAAGCATTGTTAAGAAGCCTATTGATGATGTCGATTTTATTATCTATTGACTAAGTGGCCTTGGTTCAGATTATGAATCTATAGTTGCTTCCATCACTACTAAATCTGGCAAATTATCTCCTAAAGAAGTTCTCAACTATTTATTGATTCATGAAGCCAGACTTACAAATCATTAATTTGCCACTTCATCAGATGTTTTAGCTAATCTCACCACTAAACCTACTTCATTTTTATCTGATGAGACTCAACATGTTCCAAGAGGCCAATTTCCTTTTAGAAGTAGAGGATGTTATGGACGTTTTAGTTACAGAGGTGGGAGAGGTCATTTTTGCTGAGGTCGTGGTTTACTTTGGAGGTAGTCGTGGCATTCTTGGACCTATACCTAGTCAATCTGATTATAATCATCCTTGCCAACTTTGTGACAGATATCGTCACACTACACATACATGCTACCATCATTACAATTACTCCAACAGAGATGTTGTACATGTTCAGTGGGAGAGTCCATTTGCTTGGACATGTGAGGTACGAATGATCAGTACCAATAAATTGTTACGTCTTCCTTTTTATGATGATTTTTTTTTTTTTTTTTGAGATGGCCAAACAGATTTTAAAACGGGCCGGTGTCCCATTGAAGGCAAAATTGTTGGGTGTACGACCCGTAGTATCCAAAGATAAAGAAAGGAAGATGAAGGAAGCAGTCAACACGCTCATGCTTGTGGCCATATTAATTGCCACAGTGACATTTACAGCTGGTTTTACTTTACCAGGTGGGGTAAAGAGTTCGGAATACCCAAACCCCAAAGAGGCACTATAGTTTTGACCCATAAAGGGCTATTCATAGCATTCATGATTTTCAACACAATTGCCATGGATAGCTCCACTCTTGGTTCTATTCTTCTTCTTTGGGTCCCATTAACTAATCATCATTACGCAGAAGTAGCATATATGGGTGCTCAGTCATCTGTTTATGTGGCTCTTTCTAACCGTGCCTGCGTCATTTCTAGCTGCTATTCTTTTGGTGGTGAGCACAAACGTTGTGCTTACAGGACTTATAATAGCCATTGCATCCATCCTCATCTACTCCATCTACTCTTTTTCTTCCATCACCCGATTCTTACTAGTTTACATCCTTCATTGCACATATTATCTAAAAAATTGGCAACGTCTTGCGACGCTGATTATGTGTACTTTCGGAAACCATGATGACGATGCTATTTTCATTGACGATCAAGTCAGCAGACTAAACGAAGAAGTGGATGAAGATGGTATGAGAAATCAAATAAAGGAAACTCACAAAGTCAATGGAAATGATGCAATCAGAAGCCATTTGTGAGGTTAATTAATATTAATTTTAGAAGCTGTGACTCACCGCCGTTTTGTTGTCTTTCACCATCACTTCATTTGCCTATCCCTGCTCCATGTGTCTCTATACGTAAGACACATAAAAGGGATTCGAGACCATATTACATTTTCGTAGGTTTTAATTTAGTATATATCATGATCTTTATGATCAACAGTAATCCGAACATCTTTTGATAGTTAAAACTTCCTTTCTTTCATTTATTTTTTTTTTTTTTAAAATTCAACTGGAAACTTTGAAATTTTGAAACTATGAGATTTGGTTCCTCTCACCATATTCTATCTCAAAACATATCTCCATACCCAATCTTATTTATTCATTTAATTATTGTTTTGGTTTAATGGTGTGAGATTACTAGTTATGATATTAAAATAATTATTTATCATAATTTAACAAATTTTGGTATTTCTTTTGCCCAAATATGATCTTTCTATCCTTTCTGCAACTCATATATGTTTGCTTCTTCCTTTGGGTTTTTCTATTTTATTATTATTATTTTTTTTCTCTTTTCCTTCTTCAACTCATCCATCCTCCAGCACGTCTCGTCTCTTATCTTTCTCCCACGCGATTTTTTGTTTTCTTCTTTTGGATCAGCTTGATTTGGTTCTTCTTTCCCTGTTTATAAATTATCTGCACAATATAAAAAATATGAAAAGATTTTGTAGCAAAAATATTTCTTATACTATAATGAAGTGATGAGAAGAAAATTGTAATGATCAGAAAAAAAAAATAATACCAATAATAAAAATAAAATTAATTAATTAAATTATCAAAAAGTGTTTAAAGTTTATTTTTATTATTTTTAGAGCAAATATATCAAGAGAAAATTGTGACTTAATAAATTTTATGCCAATTACATTATTGATAAGTCTTAAATTTAAATTTTCACAAGGTTAAGAGTGAGATTTTACCTTTTACCTTAAGTTTATGATAAAATTTTTAAGATGTCCTTAATAAATAAAGGGAAAAAAGGATAAAGGGTAGAGCGCACGTTTCTTCTTTCATTTTTGGAGACCTAATTCAAGAAATATCGAGAGAGAGAGAGAGAGAGAGAGAGAGAGAGAGCAGAGGAAAGAGAAATGACATCCAGAACCTTCAGCTTCTTTCTTTCGGTTCCAGCGTGCTCTGTATTTTAGGAGAGAGCTAAAAAAATTTCGATCCAGAAGCTTCGAACCTTCAGGCCTGCAATTTCTGTCCATCATCTCCATCCATACTCTCCATCTTCCTTCCGTTGCCGTTCAACTCATTAGTGTGATTGAGAGTGTCTGACATGGTTCTGTGCGTCTTCCCTATTCTAGCTGCTGTGGTGGGTCGAAGTCCCTTCCTCCTTTTATCACCGGTGTTGTCTGCGTGGGAAGTAAGTCGCTGGAAAGGTGGTGCATGGAGGAGGGTCCAGTAATTGCTGAATGAAGTTGCTGCTGGTCTTTTTGTTCTTTTCTCTGTTGCTGCAGTAACTGGACGCCCTCCTTCCCCTGTTCAGCTTCGTAACGTCATCGGCATGGGTTTGTTAGAGAATGTCGTCCGTCACTACTGTCATGAATTTCTCCTTTTCCTTTCTCCGCCATCATTCATTTCAAGCCTCATATATGCATTTGATTTCGGTGTGGTCAGACCTTCTTCCTTCTTCTCCATTCTTTCTGTTCATAGGCGGCAAGCACACAAAAAAAAAAGCTAGTCTGGCATTTTTGGAGGCCCGATTCATGAGTTTGGAAGCTGGTCTATTGCTATCTTCTCCTATCTTCCGTCGGTCTCTTTCTTCTCCTTCCCTTTTCTGCTGTTATTGATTTAGGTGAGTAGCTTAAACAGTTCTTCTTCTTGTTTTGTGCGTGCGTGTGCTGAGATAATTAAGGTTGTGAATTTTATTCTTCCTCCCTTGTAATGTCGTACATATTGAGTTTGAAGGGGAACTTGATTTAAGTTGAAACTATAGAGATCAAGAGGATGATGGTTTGGCTCTGAACTTTATTTGAATATGATATAATTAACAATGCTGGGAAAAAAAAAATTAGGCAAGTGGTTGTGGTTAGGAAGCTTTATTGAATGAGTTAGAATTAATGTCCAGTATGTATTTGTTGAAAGGTCTAAGAGATTATCTTATCTCCATTAAATACTTTAGCTTTGGCTTAAGTAATACTTTGTGATGTAATTGAGGATGCTTTGAAAAACTTTTAATCATTTGGATCAATCATGTTGCGGCAAGGATAGATGGAAGTTTAATAAAATTATATTACTTATTATGAGGGGATTGGAAGAGAATTGGAAAAAAAAAAGAAAAAAAAAGAAGAAAAAAAAAAGTAGTACGTGCAAGATGTTTGCTCATATGCATATTAGAAAGAGTTGTGGTTGGATATGATTTTTTTTTAGATTTCATTAACTCTTATGGGTACATATTTAGTTTGGATATTAATTGTTCATAAATTTAATTTGAATCGTATGAAGAATTTTGAGTATGAAATTGTGCGGAGACAAGTTGCATTCTATAAAATTGTATGGATAATAATTATAAATGATAATGTTTAAAAATTTAATTTGGGAATGCCTTTGCGTTGCTTGATAGAAAGGGTGATAGGAGAACTTGGAATTTAAAGTGATTAATTATGCTACATATATATATATATATATATATATATAATATTAATATTAATTAAGTTTTGTTGCTTGTACTTGACAAGAGCTGGAAAGAGTTTATCAAACTTAATTATGCCATTGAATTTTCTTTTTATATTAGATAGGGCATTTAGCGGAAGGAAGGTTTGATTGGGTTCTAAGAAGTTAATTTTAATACTCAAGCACACTTCAGGTAAGTGAATAGCGTCCCAATTGATATTTTATTAAAATCTCCTTTATTCAAATATTGCATTTTTATACAAATCCTTTTTATAGCAACAATGTGATTATTGGATATTATGTTGATTAAAGTATTTTATTTTTGTGAAGTTATCTTTACCAGATTTGATAATTTTATTTGATCAGTAAATACAAGTTTGGATTTTAATTATGGGATTTTCATTCTGAAAATTATTGAATTGCTACGAAAAATAATTCATACGAGTTTGATGTTAAAAATTTTTTATTTAATAAATGCAAACATGAGCATTGGATATAAAATTTGTGTAATGACCTTAAAAAAAATCCTCCTAATTTATATTTTATTTAAATTAATATTATGGCAAATGGAGATGGGTGAGTTAGTGAAACTTATGTTAATAGCTTACTTGAAGATCTAACATTTAAATTTTTTTTTAAAAAAAGATTAATTTCATTTAGTTTAAGATCGTAGAAAAAGTATTAAAGTGTCCATTTTTTTTATGTTATTAGAAGGAATATTGGGCTTTCTCTTATAATTTTTAGCAATTTTCTAAAGTTTATATTTATATCTTCCTCACCCGATCAAATGCGGAGAAAAACGCGTCATTTTCTTTCCTTCTCCTCCTTCACATTTTCAAAGAACCCAGAACCACCGCCTCTGCTCTTCTTCAATCTCAGCTTGTCTACAATGTTCTCCATCCTTCCTCTTCAATCTTCAAAGGCACCAGTATGGGTTTATTAGAGAGCGCCGTTCATCGTTGCTGCCATAAGTTTCTCCTCTTCCCTATTCTGTGATCATTCAGTTCGTCCCCTGCACTTGTGTTTGAGTTGGTTGCTGTCAGTTATTCTTCCTCCTCTGCCAGGCAGCTTGTCGATGTCAACAGGTGCGACCGCTCTGTGCACTGCTGCTGGAAAATTTCACCGTGAGTTTTTCTTCCTCTGGTTGTCGTTGTTTTCTGTCTGTGTGTGTCACTGTTCATTCTTCTTCCTCCTTGCTTTGTGCTGTCGAAAATAGTTCTCCTCTCCTATCTGAGCTGCTGTGGTTCAATGTACAAGGTTCCTTTCCTCTTCCCCTGTGCAGCGTGATAGATTCGTCCTTCTTCCTTCTTTGTTCTGCCGTGGTTAATATGAGGTGGGGAGATTCTAATCCTTCACTTCTTCATTGTTCTTTCTGTGCTACTTGGTTTGATTATGATTTCTTATTTATTTTATTACTGCTGTGCGAGTTATGAGGGGGAAAATTTGATCGATCAACAGCTTGAGTTTATGAATCTGATTTTTTTTTAGTTGATAAATCTATTCATGCTAGAATTGGGAGAAGGAGGAATTAGATTTAATTTTTTTTAAAGAGTAACTGATTTTTTTCAGTTAAAGGATTGGAATTGGGTTGGTTGATTAATTTCAATGTTATAATTTGCGGAAGATGAGAAGAAAAGGGAAGAAGCTTGGTATGAGTTTGAGAATTAATACATTATAAGTGTTGGATAAAATGTTTGTTAGGAGAAGATTGCTTGAATATGTATTTTCTAAAATTTTATTGACTCTTAAGAGAAGTATGTCTAGTTTGAATGTTATTGATCCATGAACTTGAACCTTGCAAAGAAATTTAATTATGAAATTAATATGTAAGTTGAATTCTTGGGAATGGTATAGTTGTTAATAAATTACTGAACAAGAGATTTAAGATTAGAAGGTTTTAATTGAATAATTGATAGTAATGCACCTAAGGTTATTGAGACAAGCCTAAGAGATAATCATATTTTAAGTAAATAGATCGATTTGGCTTGAACAATATTGAAGAAATTATAGATGTAAATGACGATAATTGGATATATTTTAAGAGATGAATTTTGATATTTGGAATTTTGAAACGATTGAAGTCGATTGGGATTGTGTTAGAAGTGAAAAAAAGTTTTTATAGATTATAGGGAATTAATTAAAGTTTCAATTATTAATATTCTTATAGGATGTGCGAAAAAAAAGGGGGAATCTTGATAGGAGTTAAAAGGAGAAAACCTTTGAAATTTGAGAATATTACAGGTAAGTGAATAGCGTCCCAACTGATTTTTTTTTTTTCAAAATGCCCTTTACTAAAATATTACGTTTTTTTAAATCATTTTAATAGTATTAATGTGATTATTGGATATTTATTAATTAACATTTCTTTATGATTGATAAATTAGCTTTATCAAATTTGAAATGTTATTTGATCAATTAAATCAAGTTTGAACTTTGATTATGAGATTTTTATTTTATCAAATATTGAATTGATACAGAGAATGATTCATGCGAGTTCGACGTTGAAATTTTTTTTTTTAATGCAAGCGTGAGCATATGATATGAAATTTGATTCTGGCAAGTTTCAATTCCTAAAAGTATTCATGCAAGTTTGATTTTGAGAATAATAACTGTATCTGAAAAGTGATGATTTTCTCGCATATTTGAAAATGGTTTTAAAAATGGACTTTATATAGAACACTGGTTGCTAACGGAAGTTCCGTTAGCCCTTGGCGCGCCATGGTACACCTAGCTAACAGAGTGTTTATAAGAGGTGCTAGCCCCGTGCGATGGCCAACGCACGTGGAATGGAGAGATAGTTATTCGTGAGCATCGTACTCATGTTCGTTTCATGGCTTTAAATCACGTTTGGTTAGCGTTACCCTCGTGGACTGTGTGTCCACGTTTGTTTCGTGGCTTCGGCTGCGTTTGGTTACTTACCCTAGTAGACTGTGTGTGTTCACGTTTGTATTCTTGGTACAAGCCACGTTTGGTTATTTACCTTTGTGGATTGTGTGTTCACGTTTGTTAATTATTCTGATAAGTCCCTATAATTATGAAACCAATCATTTGATGATTTCATATTTTATTGATTTTTGTTTAGTAATTTGTTTATAAATATTTATTTCATTTAAGTGACTTCTTAAAAATCAAGTGATATTATCATTTGCTATGATAGTTCAATGGTTCAAGATTTTATTCAAAATTTTATAGAATCATTTTATTTTGAAGTTTATATATTTTTTTATGGAAATTGTTGTCTCTTTAATTTACATGGTTATTTCAAACTTTTTTTTATTCATGTTAAATTATTTATTATTGGGATGTTATTCACTGAAAAATTATTTTTGGTCTCAGATAGCATAATTGATGCTGTACGTCTTGCTTACTAATGATGGATGCTTGCGGAACAGAATGGAGGCTTGTTCTGTAAATATGAAATTTATGTATTATGTCATGAGACATATAATTAGGTGCTCCACATAACTTATAATTAGAGTTCTTAGTTTATTATACATTTTGTCTACTGGTTGGAAGGAGCCGAGCTCCTAATTGATATAATGTTTAAAGAAAATTTTTGTGATACAAAATTTTTGGGAGATTCTATTTATAGAGGAGGTTCTGTCAAAATTTTTACAAAATATTGAAACAATTAGTATAATGATTAGTATCAATAGTATTAAAATGTTAGTGTAAAACTGAGTACATTTTAATTAAAGGAAATAAACCTTGAACTTGTGGCTTACGGGATGTATGATGTGGTTCACATCCTGTGCCGGTCACCCCTATTTTTGGGGCGTGACAAAAATATATAAAAATTAGTTAAATAAGTATAAAATATTAATAAATACTATCAAATATAATCCAAAATTTACACCTATCTATCTATTAAAAATTAAAAATATGCACTTATCACATCAATTTTCATCTAAGATTAAATTGTTATTATTCCCTTTAATCGAGTTATATTTTCTTTTGGTAGACTTCAGTCATAACAAAAAAGTAATCATAGGTTTCCACATCACTTTGAACGAAGAAAGAAAATATATACATTTCTTGTACAGGAATTGACAATGACTTTTTTGTATTTACAACTATATGATGTATACACTATATTAACATTTTTTTATTTGAAGTACATTACATTTTCCACAAGAAAGCATTTTATGATTAATGCATATATAACTCCCTTCTTTTGTTTTTATCGTTTTTGGCCCCCATCATGAGAAAGCAAACAACTTTTGAAGTGGCTTTTGTGAAGGGGGTGTGCCTGCATGGTGGTGTTCCTTGAATCAAGTTGCGTTTTCTTTTTTCTTTTTCTTTTTCTTTTTTTAAATTCTGTCTCTGTTGTGTCCGAGCTGTTTTCTTTAGTAGCTATCTTCTTGTTTCTATCTTGTTTCCTTGCCTTGTTTCAACTAACTCTTATTTTTAAGGCCGAAGGGGATGGTAATTAATTAATGAACAAGTAAGGAATTGACTCTGATTAGAGAGAGCAAAGTGCCTCACCAAAGGCAAAAGTGATTGGCTGATTATAAAAATAAAAGCTGGTATTATAAAGATACGAAGGACAAAAGATGAAACATTTTCTAATTAATTAAATTCGTTTCATACACCAACCTTGCTGTCTATTCGTTTTGACCCCACATCATTCAATAAACGCTACTAAAATAAAGTCCTCGATTAATTTTATAAAAATATATATTGTTTTTTCTTTTATTCTTAATCCTAATTGCTAATGCACTCAATGATGAATGAGAGATACATTTATATAAATATTTAAGTTAATAAATATAAAGAGTAAAATGAATTTTTTGTTTACATGTATAAGGTTATTAATATTTTGAATTAAGATTAATCAAGAGAAAAAACTTATATTTTTGATCCGAGAGAGTATCAGCTATTACTCATATTAACTTATTCCTAAACATAAAATATAACCACTTTATGAAATCACGCCACCACTTAATCATACCCTTTTTTTATTGTGCACGCTAACCAATCATATTTTAAAAATTAATTTAGTCCAATAGTCCTTCATGCGTCTTTTCTCGGATCTCCTTTTCATTTCTTCTTGGTCCTCAGCTTTAAAACCCTTGTTCTTGATGAGTTGTTTTCATCTCTTCCAAATTTATTTCTTCTCTTGCTACTCTTCTGATTGCACATTGTTCCGCACTATTTTCCGCGAGAAAGGTGGATCAGGTGGAAATTCCCATGGAAGCTAATAATTCAAACTGGAAGGGACCATGCTACAGAAGATTGCAGGAACTGTTGAAGAAACGGTTCATTTCATCAGTCAATCATGTTCCAATTGGCGTTATTGATGACACCATGAGTTATCAACTATACAACGCTGTTCATGATGAGAATGAAGATGTAAGTAAATTTCTAGACGTCTTGGAGAGAGTATGTACAGGAAAACGACTTGATTGTTCCACCGTCTTACATCAAGCCACTCACACGGGTGATTCGTTGCTCCATGTTGCAGCTGAACACGGGAGAACAAGGATTGCAGAGCTGCTTATTGATAATAATTTTTTGCTGATTGTGACAAACGCAAGAAAAGACACAGCGCTTCATGTTGCTGCAAGAGCCAAGAATATTGAAGTGATGAGAGTCATCTTATCCAAATTTGACGATGCAAGCAGTAAGGATAACTTTATTTTGTTACCCAATAAGTCTGGGAATAGAGCTCTGCACGAAGCTATTCTGAGCAAACATCGTGAGGGGTTTGAGTTCCTTCTAAGTGAACAAAGTGAAAGTACTTGGCCACTCTATTGGGATACCCACCCAGTAGACTCACCAATATATGTGGCAGTCCAAACTGGGGATGTTGAAATTCTCCGTTGTCTCTTGCAGATTCCGTTTCCTTCAGACCGGGACATTTACAAGAGTCAGGGAAATTCTCCACTTTTTGCCGCCATAATAGAACGCAATATTGGTATGTATATGTGTGAGATGCCAAATTAATTGATCAATGTGTTGTTTTTTCTGGTTGTCATGAAATTTTCTTTTTATATTAAGTACGTTTGAAGATTTTTTTCTCCACCTAAATAGTTTAAACCTTGGCTAGACATATTCCAAATTTTATATATTTATAATTAATTTTAGAATTACTAAGATATGAGATTTCTTTCTTTAATACTCAGTCATCTATTTTGTATGGGCTTGTACTTTTTTGAGCTTTTTGGGGGTCTCATGTTCACCATTTTTTAATTTCTTCTCTCTTTTTTTATTCTCTTGCTTTTCTTTCATTGTTCGTTTTCTTTTTCTTTTTCTTTTTGGCTTGTTTTTCCTCTTGGTTTTTTTATCTTTTTTCCTTTTCTTCGTGTCCAAAGTCAAATGGCTTTAATATAGTGGGTCCCAATTTGAAATTTCAATTAAGTCTAGAAGAATTGAAATGGAAATAATTTTAATAATAAAAAAATTAAAATATCCTTAATTTATTATGCAAAATTATTAATTATTAATTTTCATACTTCACTTATTAATTTATTAATATGAGTTATAAATTACATCATTTGTCATATAAGCAGTAAACATTAATTGCCAATTTGCTAATTTTATTTATTAATTTACTAACATCAATTGTAAATTATTAAAATTAATAAGTAAAGTTAGCACTTTAATAACTAATATTGCTGCTTGTGATCGAACAATTGATGTCAAGTTTTATATAATTATTGACATGTCAATTCAGGTAATTTATAACTCATATTAATAAATTAATAAATAAAGTAAAAAAATTAATAATTAATAATTCTACATAATAAGTGAAGGGTACTTTGTTCTTTTCACAATTAAAATTATTTTTGCTTCAGTCCCCCTAGACTAAATTAAAGTTTCATATTTTTTTGGGATTCAAATAGTAATTAATTGAGTCACATGATCCTTAATTGAAATTCTCTCAATGCTTTATGTCAAGTATATATATTGTTTGATAATTATTCACTTCACCAGAGTAGTTTAAACCACTTGGTTAAACATATTTCAAGTTTTATATATTTCTGGTCTAGTCTCTAATTACTAGATGTGTCTGTTTTTTTTTTTTTAATATAACCCACTTTCAATTATATGTGAAATATGTCTGCTTTTATGTATTGTAGATTTTTTGAAGGAGATAGTAAACAACAAAGAAGAGTTGATGTTCCTGACAGATGAAAATGAAAACACACCCTTTCATTTTGCAACATTCATTGGTTACGTGGAAGGTGTTCGTCAACTTTTGAACAAATCCACCCTTGTCGCCTTTCAACGAAACCAACGAAGTAATCTTCCAATTCACTTTGCTTGCGCTATGGGCCATGTTCGGGTGGTTGAAGAATTGCTACGCGTACAAGGGCCTTGTACCAGTTTCTGGCTCAATAAGAAAGGTCAAAACATTCTTCATGTTTCTGCAATGTGCGGTCAAAACAAGATGGTAAAATACCTATTGAAACACCCAAAGATCCATTCCAAAACTATTAATGAGAAAGATCTAAATGGAGACACCCCACTGCATCTGGCTTCAAAATATTTGCATGTTTGGACTCTATTCCATCTATCACAAGACAAGAGAATAAATGTGAACCTTGTAAATGACCAAGGTTTGACAGCTAGAGATATTGTCCGAAGGCAGAGTAAATTTCCAAGGACTCGTATAGAGGTATGTTGAAGCATCTATATATCTAATATAGTTTTTTAATAATCTCTTTCTTTTTCTAACAGGTTTCATTTTAGACAAATTGCAGTCTTGTAAAAGAATATAGCATGTAAACATCCACTTTAATTTGATTACCTTACAGTTTGTAGCATCCAAGATTTTAAAATTTGCTGGTGGCTCGCTTAAACAAATTAAGCGGGGACCAAAACCTGTGGCCAATAAAGAATGGAATGTGAACGATGGGGCCAACACACTCATAATTGTGGCCGTACTGGTAGCTACGGTGACATTTGCAGCTGGTTTCACAGTACCAGGTGGAGTACACAGTTCGGATGACTCAGTCCCTAAAGAAAGAGGCATGGCGGTGTTGACAGATCAAACCCTGTTCAAAATATTTATGACTTTCAACACCATTGCTATGTATTGCTCCACTTTCGGTTCTATTATTCTTCTTTGGAGGCACCTGGGTGATCGTCGACTTTCAATACGAGCGTATCGTATCTCTAAAATTTTTGTCCAACTGGCTCTTGGAACCATGCCAGTGGCATTTATGGCCGCCATACGTTTGACTGTCAGTAATAATAGCTTGCTTGCAGATCTTACAAGTATCATTGCGTTCATCTTCATTTCCCTTATACTACTACTTCGCATTTTAGCATGTTTTCCTTTTGGAATGCACCTTCCAGTTTTCTATCAAGTTAGAAAACTTCTTCTTTGGATTATTATTATTTTATTATGTGGGACTAAGGATGGTAGAGTTTATGATGTTGATGAAATCCAACAAGACGATGAAGCCGGTAGGGCCAACACAGTCAACGCCACGCAAGGGAAGAACCGTGTCACATAGCGTCCCTTGTGCCGATGATCACCCTGGTATTATTGTAGAACCCAGTCGATGGCTTTCTCAGTAATTAGGTAATTAAAGTTTTGGTCAACTCTTCAGTTCATTTTGTTTTGGATACATTCCTCAATATAAGAAGGCATTCCAAATTAAAAATGTTCTTTGGTCAGAACATCAGCACAGCAAGTTTGAAGAGAGAGTTGAGCTCACAATCAAGTATCTAGTCCAATTATTGTGAATAATAGTAAACTTTTTTATTAACAGTTGAAGTTAAAATATTTAGGACATTTCGTTTTATCATTTATCGTTTTTAATTATTTAGATACACTTTCTTGTGTAATTTTGTAGAATATCTATTATTCTTATTGTGCATGACTTTTGAATAATGTGACTTTTTAATTGAATTATTTTTAAAAATTTTGGTTATTTGGTTGCCTTGACAAAATCTCACTTCTGAAAATTCACTCAATCTAACTAGATTAGATTCAAGTATTTTCGGGCTCAATTGAAGATAGCTTTTCCAAAGGTGTTTTCTACATTTGCACAAAAGTCTAACAAAAGAATTTTATAAGCTAACAAGGTTGGTTCAATTCTTAATGAGTTGACTGATGCCTCACAAGAATGTGAGTTCAAATATTACTACTAATTTAAGAACTGTGTTAGTGGATCGTGAGTGTTCTTGAAATTTTAAATACCTCGATCCTAATCAACCTCTAAATCCAGTTTAGCTAAATTTAAGGACTTTTTAGCTAATTTGTGTTTTATCTTAATCTTGATGAAATGATGAATAAGAAAAGAAATACAAGCCATAAAAAAAAGCGGAAAAAAAAATTCACATGCGAAGTGATCTTGTTGTACTCATGAATTATCAATAAGGGCTTAAATAAAATTTTCCTCGGTGGCCCAAGTCCAAGGATTTATGGGTAGTTGAAATCATCGAATAGATCTAGATTGATATTAATTTTTAATATTTATACTATTTTTCTTTTTTGAGTTGCAATATAACTTACTAGAGACGTTATATGATCAATCAGGTCAATTATACTTAGGTCTTCCAGCTGATTGTTTGGTGGGATGAACGTGAGTACCTTATTTGGGAACCGTTTGATCAATTATTACATGATTATCTTGCCTTTTTTTAATAAAAAAAAATTACGCACATGTGTTCTTCTATTGAGAAGCATAGTCGCTTGTTGTTGAATATGTGTACCTCTTTTAATAAAAATTTGAAATTATCATGCTTTTAACCAATCGGATAAGGTCACTTTTCAGGGGATGGTAATGTCATTATTAAACGGCCCAATTCAGATTATGGGCCTTATCACACTATTATTGGGCCAGCCACAACAATGTGTCCAGTATGAGGAATTTTAATTTGCTTGCTTTTAAATCTTAATAATGATGGAATTTTATCATTTGAGAAAATATAATAGTTTAAGAGCTAAATATTTATTAAATTAACAGAATTCATTCATATTAATTTTACTAACTTTAATTTTGGAAAAAATACCTCTATTATATTATTTATATGGAAAGTTTAGGCATTCTTGAACTAAGCGTTGGTGATAGATTTAGAAATCAATTTTATATGGTGCATGTTAAATTTGTCCTTAAATTTTTACTTGATGACTTCCAATACTTTATTAATTTTATTTGTGTTTTTAATTAAATTAGAAGTTATCTAATTGATTAACTCTTAGCAAAAAATTGATTAAATTGCTCATTAATTGTGAGGAAGGACGTTGATAGGTTTCGTGGTGGCCTTGAAAGGCTAATGGATCAAAATATGACATTAAAACTGGGTAAAATTTCGTGATTGTCTTGATAGGTTTCTGAAATTTCATTTTGGCCTAAAATCTTTGCAAAAATTGCACTTTAACCCTTAATTTTATGAAAATTCCATTCTAACCCCATATTTTCTCAAAATTATATTTTTGCCTTAGGCTTCCTAAAATTTCCCTTTTCACCCCTATGCTCTCAGAAATTACATTCACACTACTATACTTGTCTTGCCTAAGTCCTAACCTTGCAAAAAAAAAAAAAGCCTTAAAATGCCTCCAAGAAGCATGAATATGTAAAAGGTTGAGATGGACGAGATGAGATGTAGGATATTAGAGTTAGAGGCTACCACAGAAATACAATGAGCTTTATTAGAAACTCACAAAGAAAACTTGAGAGGAGATTTAGGTAGTAGCAATTTGTCACCCACTGACAACTGTCATTGTCCTTGACAATAGTCATTCCATTCTAGTGACATGAAGGTAGACATTCCTAGATTTAAGGGAAGACACCAACTAGACACATTTGTAGATTGGCTTCAAAATGTGGAGCACGTATTTGAATATAAAGAGATTCCAGATGAGCATAAAGTCAAGATTATTGCCCTCAAACTCAAGAAACATACCTCCACATTATAGGAAAACCTTAGGCAAAAATGAGAATGAGAGCAAAAGCACAACATTAAAACCTAGGAGAAAATGAGATGCTAGCTTATCGAGAAATTCTTACCAAACATTACCACCAAGATAACTTTATCCAACTGCAAAATCTTCGATAAAGATCCTTGTTTGTGAAAGAGTATGCCAAAGAGTTTGAAACTTATGATGAAGTGTGACATTCAAGAGAAGCAAGAGCAGACAATAGCCAGATACCTTGCAAGTTTAAACACTAACATTAGTTGTCTAGTCTAGCTTTAGCAATATTGGATCTTAGATAATGTAACCCATCTAGCCATCTATGTTGGTCCTTGTTTATGGAAGAGTATACCAAAGAGTTTGAAGCTTATGATGAATTGTGACATCTAGGAAAAGGAGAAGCAGATGATAGCCTGATACCTTGTAAGTTTAAATACTAACATCAATCATTTAGTCCAGCTTTAGTAGCATTAGACCTTCGATGATGTAATCCATTCAGCTATCTGTGTTGAGAAGCAGACACCCAAGAGATCCTTTTTTCAGCCTTCTTCCTCTAAGGGTTATTTAAATGCTCGCAAGGCAAAGTTTTAGCAGCCCAGCCTCTTAGGCAAGTTGTGACCCAGTGCTATGCTCAAGCCTTCACCAAAGATTGCCAGGAAATTTGGCTCTAAAGTGCCTAATTACTTTAAATACCAAGTATTCAGCCATATCATTGTGGATTATCCTACTCGAAGGGTTGTCATCATTAGGGAAGGGCAAGTTTATAAAGCACCTGAAGAAGATGAGGAGGAGACTGCATCTTATGAAACTGAGCCAATATATGATGAAAAGGTTAGGTTGTAAGCATTCGTGATTAGATAAAGTCTACATACAATTGTAATTAAGGAAGAACCTTAGCTACGAAGTAACATTTTTCACACTCATTTCACGACCTAAGGAAAAGTTTATAATATTATTAATGATAATGAAAGCTATGAAAATGTAGTGTCTGACTATATAGTGGAGAAATTGAAGCCACCAATGCACAACCATCTACATCCTTACAAGCTTCACTAGCTTAATAAGGAAAGGGAGGTAAAAGCTTTTAAACAATGCATTATTACTTTTTCTATTGGAAATAGGTATTGTGATGAAATTTTATGTGATATTATTCCCATGGATGCTGCCACCTTCTTTTGCGGAGATCATGGCAATATGATCGACATGCTATGTATGATGAGTATGTAAACACCTATTCTTTTATAAAAGACAGAGTCAAGATCACATTAGCATCTCTAGCACCCAGTGAGATCAGCTAAGCCTCGAAGAAATCTAAGCCATTAGTGACTTTGATGACCAAGGAGGAGTTCAAGGTGACAAAGTCTAAAGCCTAAATAATGAGTTTTATTCTAGTGCTCGAGGCAAATGATGGAACTATCAAACCTCTTGGAGTTATGCCATTATTGTCTAAATTTTCAAATGTGATACTTGATGAGATACCACCAAGATTGCCACCCATGCGAGACATATAGCATGCTATTGACTTCTAAGAGTAATCATTCCTAACAAACTTGCTTATAGGATAAGTCCCCAGGAACATGCCTAAGTCCAATAATAAGTTAAAGAGCTTTTCAAGAAAGGGTTAGTTCGAGAAAGTGTTAGCCAATGCATTATACCTATTAGTCTAGTACTTGAGAAGAATGAGAGTTGGAGAATGTGCATTGATTATCGTGCTATCAATAAGATCACTACCAAGTATCGGTTCCCAATACCCCAGTTTGATGACATGTTAGATCAACTACATGGTTCCACTACCTTTTCTAAAAGTGACCTTCATAGTAGACACCACCAAATCAGAACTCGACCAGAAGATGAGTGGAAGATTGCTTTCGAGACAAGAGATGGCTTATATGAGAGGAATATGATGCCTTTTGGGTGGACAAATGCCCTTAGCACGTTCATGCACCTAATGAATTAGGTATTGAGACCTTTTATTGGCAAAGTTGTTATTTACTTTGACAACATTCTTATTTACAGTAAGAGTCAGGAAGAATACTTAGATCACTTATAGTAAGTCTTGCAAGCCCTGTGAGAACAGAAGCTTTACCCCAATTTAAAGAAGTACACCTTCCTTATTGATGAAGTTGTGTTTTTGGGTTACATCATCACCATAAAAGGTCTTCAAGTTGATCCAAGCAAAGTTGAAGCCATTAACAATTAGCCAATTCCAAGATCTACTCAAGAAGATCAAAGCCTCCATAAATTAGTTTCTTTCCATATGAGGTTCATCTATAATTTCAGTATAAATTCAATTGTGTTTTTGTAATAGAAATATTTGTAAAATTAAGACTTAAGGGATGTGTGATATGGTTTATATCTTGTGCCAGTCATCCTTTATTTTTGGGGTGTGACAATGTCACTCTCTCAAAAATATTTGGGAGAAAAAAGACATATTTGTCTCAAAAATATCTTAGAAGAATCTTCTCTCATATTGTCAAGAGAAACCTATAACTTTCTCTCAAAACACTTTTTTCTCAAATTTTTTTGAGATAAATTATATAGTGTTACTATTTGGGCTAAAATATACTCTCTCTATTTAAAATTATGAGGCATTTTTAACTAAATTTCACTCTCAATAAAGTAGTTATCTACTTTCAAACTAACCACATCTTTTCATATTTATTTCTATTAAACACCCTACAATAAATATAAAATCATTTATCAATAGTAGCACTTTTGGAAAAAAGACAATAATTACACCTTGAAACACTAAAAATGTTTTACATTTTTTAACATTTAACTCCTCAAAAAATGCCTTACATTTTTAAATGGAGGGAGTATTTCATTATTTAATAATATATATAATATATATAAGTTCAAGTTGCTATTATTTTATACAATTATATTAACCATAATTATTTATATCTTTTTATAAAAGTAATATATCATACATACTAACAGCATAAATATATTTTCTGATTATTAAAAATCATGTAAGACATATAAAAATAATTAATATGTTAATTGGTCATAAAATTTTTAAATTTGGTAAAATATATTATGAAATATTATTTATTATTAATACCACAAAAATAATAAGAAATTAAGCTTTAATTTCATGTTAAATAATAGAACCCCTAAACTTTTTTTTTAGGAACGTTGAGCACAATGTACTAATAAGTGAGGCAATTTAATCCCTGAACTATTTTTTTTAGAAGCCAAAAACCTCTTATATTAATAAGCCATTAAGTTTTTTATTTTCTGCTAACGTGACATGTGTCCCCCACGCATAGTAAAAAGTAAAATTCTGACCATATTCTATGATACTAATTTGCTCTTAAACTCTTTTTCTTGAAGTGTTTAGTACCTTAAAGTCATTTTTTAAAGCGTTGGCCACCCTAAAATCTTGTTAAAATAAAAATTAATAAATATTGTTAAAATGTTAAATATCTTAATATTTAATAATTTAAATATTATTATTTTTACATATTTATTCAAAATTTATAAATTGTTTTTAAATATTAATAGTTCATACTTTTTTTTCATAAATTTATTGATAACTTGTATTCTTATATGCTAATCACATTTTAATATTAATTGAGTTCCTTAAATTTTTTAGGTAATTCTCTATAATTTTTATCAACTAATAGTTTTCTTTCAAAATATTACAACACTAAATTTAAATATTTAATATTTTTAATATTTTGTAATTTATATTAAAAATGAAGAGAATGGACCTCCAAATTAATAGAAGAATTTTTTTCTCCTCATCTCTTTCTTATTCTCTTGTTAAGTAATATTTTTTGTAGCATATTGATCGGATAAGTGATATCTTTTAAATGAATATTTTTGTTGGCATATTGTTAGTCATGATCTATCATGCATGTTTCTAATTATACCCCAATACTACAATAAATATAGAGAGTATTAAATTTGAATGGTGTAATATTTTGAAAGAAAATCGTTAGTTAATAAAAAAATTACAAAAAATGACCTAAAAATTTAAGGTATTTAACCAATATTGAAAATAAAAGTAAATTCCCACCTATAACGATATAGGCACTGTCTCAAAGAATATTTATAGATTATAAAATATTTAAAAATAAATTATAAATTTTGGATGAATATCTATAAATAATAATATTTAAATTATTAAATATAAAAATATTTAATATTTTAGTAATATTTATTAAATTTTATTTTAACAAGTTTTTAGGGTACTTAGTATTTTAAGAAAAAGATTTTAGGGTGCTTAATGCTTCTGAAAAAGGAGTTCATGAGCGTATTAGCATCAAAGAATATGATTAAAATCTTATCTATCACTGTGCATAAGCTCCACGCACATGCTATGTTAGCAAAAAATGACAAAATTAACGACTAATTAATAGAAGGGTTTTTTTTGTTCATCTAAAAAATATTTCAAGGGAAAAACTATTCCACTTATCAATAGAGGGTGCCCAACGCTCCTCAAAAAAATATTCAAAAATAAAAATACACCTTAACTCCTTTTTTTAACTTATTAACAAAATATATTGTTCTCTCATAAAGAAATGAGAGAAATTTTCTCTCAACTAATTTTGAGAGAAAAGTATGACTTTCTCTCACAATTGTTTGACAGAAAATTTCTAATATTTGAGAGAAAGTTTCTCTCTGAATAAATCAAGAGAACTTTATCTGAGATATATTTGAGAGAAAACTTTCTCTCATAATTTTTTGATAGAAATTATCAAATTTCTCTCAAAGATTTTTGAGAGAAAGTTCCTCGCAAGAACAATTTGAGAGAAAGATTATATAATATTATTTTAATTATTTTATATCTTTTATTTTTTTTTCAAGTTTTTCTCATGAAATTTGTTGAGAGAAACATTTCCCACAAGACAGGAGCGCATTTTCTCTAAGCTCTCTTAGTTTTTCTCTCAAAATTTCTCTCTAATAATTATTTTGATAGAAAATATGAGAGAAATTCCATGAGTGCTTTTTTGAGAGAAATTCTCTCGAGTAAAATTTCGAGAGAGAATCGCTGATTTGTTGTAGTGTGGTTTGAGAATTGGCCAAAAATGAATATGCCACTTGTGGAACTTATACTAGGTAGGGGAAGGGCTCATTAGCAAAGATGAATTGGTAGCTGATTTTTTGGATCAAAGAGGAAAGTGGGATACTTTCAAATTAAGACGCTGGTTCCATCTTAATACAATTGCTTAGTTGACTAGTGCTTACCCACCTTGTGAGGAGAAAGGAGAGGATAAACATTTTTGGAAGCTTGCTAGTAACGGTATTTTTACTGTTAAATCTGTTTACAGATGTAGGTACCTAAAGGAACGCAGATAGCATTAGGAAGATTCGTTGGTGGTGGCCTGTTGTAGAGAAAATGGTTTTCTCACATGGACGAACACACATAATGGCACTACATAGGAGCATGGATCTCAAAAAGAGCAGAATTGTCCTTTCGACTACAACAACTTAAGATGACATGCACCTAATTAGAGACTACCCTAATATGATAGAATGTTAGAGGGCAGTGGTGAAAAGCGAGCATCTAAATCTTTCCTCAACCTTCGAGGCACTGAATGAGTAAAATGAAATTTATTGGCAAAGACTACAATAGGAAGCTCCCTTGGAATATTCTACTCAGGTATATTTGTTGGGATATATGGGTCTCTAGATGTAGGAAAGCCATTGCTGATGATACTCACGAAGATAGAACTAATCCTCAAAACTCTTTCTTTCGGGCTATTGCTGACTTTGATTTATTGGAAAGGCTGATTGATGGCCCAGCTAAGGAGCAAGGAGACGTGCATGAGATCTGAGAAGAGAAGTCCAAGTGAAACATATCAAGAAGGGCATGCTCAAGCATCCATTGCAAGCTATTTAAAGTTTAATGCATGATTTTAGTTTCTATTAAAAAAAAAAAAAACAGACAAAGACTAGTCATCCTTATGGAATTAGTGATGTGATGTTTGATATATATATATATATATATATATATGGCACATCAACTCTCGTTTATAGCTAGTCAAAAGTACTCTCAATTGTAATTTTGGTAGTATAAGATAGCAAATTTGTTAGATAAAAAGAAAAAAAATTGGTCTGATATGTAACAAAATTTGGGATGATGATATGAATACTATTAATTAGTCTACTTTTCTACCCCTCCTTTCCGATTGGTAGCTATCTCAATTAATGAGATGTCACAAAAATAATAATAATAATAATAATAATAATAACCCAAAGCAATAGCTGGTTGTAAGTGGTTTATAAAGTGAAGTACCTAATCACATGGAATTAGAATTCAATGAGTGATCTAAGTATACTCATTCAATGAGTATCACAATTATAGCCATTAGATTTCATTAATACTCACATTCAAGGGATGATGAAAGCTAACAAATTAAATCAATAATCTCAAAACCTAAAACTAGTTTAGAGGTCTACAAAAACTTTCTAGATGAAGACACAAGCATGCGAGACTAAGAGAAATGGGAGACAGCAACTCACAAGCAAGAACAAGATGATCAAAACCCAATGACACCAGCATGCGAACCCATGACCAAAACCAATGAAGATTTCACGAACCTAACGCTTTTAGTGTGCAAAATGGTGGAGGAATGAGGTTCTTGGCCATCTGAGCACTGCAGAATGCAAAAAAGAAACAGAGCTCAGAGGGGATTTTAAATTTCAATAAATAATAACCATCAAGTATTCTATATTTATTGCTTTTTCTTGAAATAACCATTAAATATATACTTAAAATATTTGTTATTTATTTACAAACAAGCCACAAATAATTATGTTTTTTAGATAAGACGCTTTTTATGTAATAACGGTCAAATTTTTTAAGTATATATTTGACAGTTATTTGTAAGAAGTGTCAAATATATATATCTATATATATGTAGTTATTTTCAAGAAGTAATTAAATCAAACATACTCCCTCTGTTCAAAAATATAAAGTATTTTTAACCAACTTCCACCCCTCAATAAAGTAATTACCTACTTTTCAACTAACTCTATCTTTTCATATTTACCCCTATTAAACACCCAACAATAAATATGAAGTCATTATCAATAGGGGCACTTTTTAAAAAAAAATAATGATTACATTTTGAAAGAATAAAAATGCCTTATATTTTTTTAACGGAGAGAGTATGTTTGATGTTTTTTTAAATAACCATCAAATAAATCATCAAATACTTTATGATTATTTCCTAAAAAAAAACCATCAAGTATTCTTAGCCTTTTTATTTGACAGTGTTCTCAAATAAATGACAATTACGAGGTGTCTTATATAACTAATTCTGTGGTATATGTGAAAATGAACTCTCAAGGGAGCCAAAAAAAAAAAAAAAGAGGTGATAATAAACAAACAAGTAGTAACAACTAAGCAGTGGCAGAAAAATTTAACCTTGACAATTAAAAAGGGCATTTTGATTATAAAAAATATATTTAATTATATAATAAATTCATTCGAAACTTCGCATGTTTAGCTCCACGCATGTACACGTGTATGTGATTTTTTTTCTTAATTCAAAGCCACGGTTTCAAAACTGTGCAAGAAACAAACACTAGGACAGATTAGAGATCAATCATTTGGTCTACTCATTAGCTCAAAGAACCAGGGAAATTCTAATAAATTGGGCAAAGGAATAAAAAATCCAGCAATGATTTTAATTTGCTCATCAGCTCAAGAAGCAAGAAGACTACTCGTGCATAGAAACCATCATTCCCAATTAATAAGAACCAAGTTAAAATCATTGAGGCATTCTACCAAATGCCTTACATGCATGCATTTTATGGCTTAGAGTTTTCATTTCTTTGATACAAAACAACCACCAAATTCAAATCCAATCTAATAATAGCAGCCAACAAAGCCAAATCAAGCAAGAGGAGGGAGAGGAGAGGAGTTACTTACTTCAAGGAAGAAGAAGAAGAAGAAGAAGGGCGAACATTATTGTGAATGGACTGCCATTAAAGAAATGTAAGAAAAGTCTTCAAAACCTCCTTTCGTTCTTGGCTTCATCCTTTAGTGCTAAATATATTTTTCGACTTGCAATAGCTCTATTCTTGGCTTCCTCTTTATTTGAAACGCGATATGGCAATCTAAGTTTCAATGCAAAGGAAGTATTGTGTGAATGTGAAGGTACCAAATGTGGGGAAGAGTGAATGCTTGGGCGAATGTAAAGGTCGATTTCACGAAGATGAAAGGAAGAAGTTTGCTTGAGGAGACAAAGAAGAAGGTCATACAAGAGACTCTATGGCCTTGTTTGGTATGGAGGTCTCAATTTAAAGGGATTAAAATTGAAATTGGGATTGAGGTTTTAAAATTATGTTTGGCATGGAGTAATATTTGTAAGTAAAACTTTCTTTTATTTTACTTTATAATTAAATGTAAATTATTAAAAGACTATAATATCCCTTATAATTTAAAAAAAAAAACTTGAGAATTGCATCTCTTATCCCACCACGTGTGTGAGAAATATGGTTTCGATCTCTCACCTTCAATCTCCTTCTTCCTTCAGATCTAGTAGTAAAAGATAGGCGTGGGTTGTTGATCATTCTCCTTCATCTCTCATCTTTGATCTCCTTCTCCCTTCAAATATGGCAGTGGCATTGGTGGAGGACAATGTCAACCTCTGCGTCAGCATCATTTGGTCTGAAAGGAGGGCAAAGTGTGTTTCTTCGTTCACACTCACTCTCTGCCCATCTGCCGCAATCACTCTCTCCTCCAAGGATGAACGTTTGTGATGACGTGCGATAGTGGAGTCCAACTGATGGAGATGACTCAGACGAGTGCTTGTGACGAGATCGATAGAGGAAAAAAATAGGGAAGAATGCTTCACAGTTGCGATGGTGATGAGCTTCTGCTAGGTTTGTTGAAGCCAAAATTTACAGGGACACTTTTGTCTAAAAAATATAACAAACAAGGATAATGTTTTTCCCAAAATTCTCAAACCCAATACTGATTTTCCAATATCATATGGGGATGGGTTTGAGTAATCCCACATATGTGGGTTTAAGCAATCCCAAGTTAGACCCAATACCAAATCTCAAACACATGAAATCAATCATTTCCTAGCACCAATCCCAAGCCCAACCTTCCATTCCTTCCTACCAAACAAGACCATATATAGGTTGTGCAAATTTGAATTGGTTTTTTAAATTGTATATTTGATTATTTAAGCATTAACTGTAAAATAAATTACTACAAGTTTATGGTTATTATTCAAACTGTCAAATATATAATGTACCCTTTTTTTTTTTTTACTTTGCTTGTTAAGTTTGATAGTTTACATCATAATCATTGAATATATATATATATATATATGATATATATTTAATAGTTAAAAATATAACCATCAAATTTTAAGTTCCCTATTTTCCGCCTCCCCTTATTCAACGTTTATGCTCATAACCATGAAATATTTAAGTATCAAATATTTTAAATTATGTAGTAATGGTTGGGACCATCATATCTATAGAATTTAATGGCCAAGAGAAATATAATCCTTACTCTCTCTGTTTCCATATATAAAAGAAAAAAATAATATTACATAATTTAAGAAAGTCAGTTAACTATAATAATTATGTCTGAAAATAAAAAATTAGACTAAAATGCCTTGTGTTAATCAATGTAAACATGCATTAATTATTTTTCGTTAATATAAATTATGAGGGGTAATTTGGTAAATGTGTAATAAATGCTTATTGAAATGAGTGATTTTGCTTATAAAAAATAAATAAAAAATGATAGTTTCTCTAATAATAAAAAATAGGAGTACAACTCAATGGAAAATTTAATTCACCAAGCACGGTAATTAATGCATTGTTTGGAATGATTAATACCCGGATATGATGTCTTTCCATTCCCCTTCCTCTCCCTGTAGCCTGAAAATCCAACAACATTATTTCATAGAGGCAGCTGCTAGCCATGTCCTGGATTTCTCATCCTAGGCTGCGGCCTGTGTGCAAAAGCTCTGCAAAGGTTATTCTCATTCACAAAATCCACTGATCTTCGACCTTTTTCAGCATAATGGATTATCAGTTTTAAGAAGCTCCCTTGTCAATTAATTGAAAAATTCTCTGAACACGAAACCTAAAGCCCAAGAGTTTATATCATAATGAAGGATATTGTTGTGCAGACTGGAAACTTTGCTTGCATTTATTTTCTAGTTTCTGACAATTTTTAATTCTTTCTACATAAACCTATAGGGATCACTTAATAAAATGATTCCTATTCTTAGTATTTTCTTTCACTTTTAATTAATTAAAAATGATCTTTTCTTTTTAAAAAATTAGACATTATTTGCTAATGACAGTTCTATTTAAAACCTGCCTAGTTTTATATTCGTGAGTTTTGCACTCACACTAATTATTCATGAGGACTGTGTTCATGTTTGTTATTTGTGGGTCTATGCTTGTTGTACTAACTAGAAACTTTTCTTGTATGTATTCGTGGTTCTTCTTTACCATTATTACTGCACCAATCACATTGGAGAGATTATTGTGACCATCCATTCCTCCTTAAGTTTGTTGGTAATCTATCATGGAACACCAACTAGGTTCAGTGAGTGACTTAAATCCATTCACTCAATGAGTGTCTTAATTACTGCTATTAGATTTCATTAATGCTTGAAAATTATTAAGATGTATTTTTCTCTAAAAATTCACAACAATCATCACAATTAGAACATTACTTATCCTATTCAAAAATATTTGGGATTTGATACTTTTTGAATATTATATGAGAAAATCTTGATGGTCGTATAATTAAATCAAATAGTTGTTATCACATTATGTGATATGATTGAGTAGATGGATTTAGGCCAATCACCAAATCCAAATTCAATACACCAGCAGCATGAAGAACTTTTGTCCATAGCCCCTTTACTCCTAAGGCAAACCTTTCAAGCAAGCTTTGCTCTAAGTTAGACAAATTTGATTGTAAAATATGAGTGTCTTTTGATTTCAGTCCTAGAATGTCTAGTAGGTGCTCTTCACAACTAAAAACATGAACTTTTCTATCGATCAAGGGGCACTTAGTTCAACTAGTTAATAAAGTTGAACCAACTTATCTTGGGAACTCGAGTTCAAGTCCTTGGATATGCAATCATGTTAAATATATATATATATATATATATGCTAAATTAAATGCATATATATATATATATATATGCTAAATTAAATGCATCCTCGAGGTACCCGTCAGACCGTTATTAGTAATAACAGTCCCATATAGCGAGGTTCAGATTAGTCTGAGTGGGTAATACCTCTATGTTTCCTAGGACACCGAGCACTGGAATAAAAAAAAGGAGCTTTTCTTGTCTTTTCTTTTTCTTGTCAATAAACAGGGAAAATGCTTAAACAACACAAGCTTTTCTTTATCTTCAAACAGTTATGTTTGGGAGATTTTTTTAGGAGGGAGTGGAATGGAGAAGAATGGCTAAAGGCCTAAACCATTATTTATGAGTTTTTCTTAAAGAAGGATGGAATGGTAAGGAAGGGCTTCTAAAGCCTTCTTTTGATATCCATAGCTCAATATTTTTCTGTCCCCACAAATTTGGGGCTCAAGGATAGAGTGACACAATATAATTATTTCATTTACAAAATTACCTCCAACCTTCTATCCTAATAAAAAAAAAATTATCTATTATTTTCATTCTCCAACTATCTTTCTCTCCTCCTACTAGGATTGTACATGGGCAAGGTCGATCTAAGTATCTCCCCTGCCTAATACCTAGCCTAATGTGCAGTTGGGCACCAAACTAGCCTAATTGATTAGAAAATATTTTTACATATGTTTTTTTGAAAAATATATAAAAAAGTTTTCCTTGACAAAAAATATTATTATTTAAAATATATTCCTCATAAAATTAATATTAGAATCAAAAGTAATTTTTTAAAAGTTCAAATAAACAACAAATGCCAATTATTTTTTACATAATAACAAGTTAAATATAAATTTTGAAATTTGAAAGAGATTAAAAAATTTTAATGATGAAAAATGTCTAAAATATCATAAAAATAATATAATTTATGATGAATTTCAAAAAAAATAATGCCATAAGATAAATGTTATTCACAAAAAATTAAAAAAATTAAAAAAACTTGCATATGTTCAGAAAGGGTAAGGTTTGACCCTCTAATAATGCCTGGCCCCATGTGCCTGAATGCTTTGAGCAAGGCCGGGCTAACCAGCTATTCATGCATAGTATATAGCCTACCTCCCGTCATATCTCTCATGCTCTCGCCATCTCTCTCTCTCTCTCTCTCTCTCTCATCTTTCAACACTATGTTTACTTAAATAATTCTGTTATTTTTTATCTTTTTATTCTTAATTATTGAGCATCTTGTTTGATCGTTAATTTTAATTATTATTATTTTTTTGTTGCATAAATATTATAATTATTTAATAGGCATTATTATTTTTTTAAAATTTAGTTATATGGGTAATATCAGAAGAAAAGAGTTTTAAACTATTCCGTTACATTCATTTTGTAATAACTCCCAAATAATAATCATGTTAAACCATCCATTCCCATCATAAAACTCTCAATCAATAAAAATTTTGATTTATTCCACTTCACTTCGCTCTATTCTGTTCCATTCCATTAATAACTATTCCTTTCTATTCAATCTTAAACTCCCAAATGCACTATGGTAAGGTCTCACCTGCAATGATATCGATATGTCTTTTCATATTAAAATTTGACAGTGAGTGATGCACATTAACTTGCAAGTTCGTTGGTTACTATTTATGAAAATCTCCAAAATTAGGGGTTACTCTGGGTTTATGTGATTTACCATAATCTGAATGATGCAAGTACCTTTTTATTTATTCAGCGCCCATACTTGACAAAATGGAGTGACAAGATCACTTCAACTTCTAGTTGGTTATAAAATTATTTTAAAAAAAAAATTCAAGTTGGGGAGCTTTCATGTATAATTCTTTTTGTGTATGATTAATTTAATGTACATATTACATTAAAAGAGATGCAGCATGTATTCAGGCACAAATGCATATTATGAAAATCATTTGTCGTTGTTATCATCTTATTATAGCATCATTAATTGTCATTTCATTTAAAAGGGGTGAAATTTAATATTCCATATGATAACATATTTGTGTTGATCAAGGGAAGTCAAACTAAATTTCCAAGTAACATGAATTTTTTTTTTCCTTTACCAGCATTTGAAAACTGTGCTCAAATGTTTCACCAACAAGTAATGAACCGCATTGACAAAAGCCAGCTGGAAATTAACTTGATTTGAACTCCGGAACGTAAGTTATGACAAAAGAAGACAAAAAAAAAAAATCTGTGGAACTTGTAAGAAGGATGTCTATGAATCGGTCCAATATTCCTTTGATCCGGTCCAATATATCTGGCCCAATTACATCATCACAGCTCAGTCATGAATAAAGAAGATACTAGGGTCATTTTGGTTACAGGAATTTTAACCTATAAGATGGTAATCATATCTCCATTCCAACCTTACCTATATTTGGTTGCTTATAAAAGACATGGAATGATCTTTTCCAAAAATACGGATTACCATATTTTTAAAAATGGACAAGCCTTTGAAAAATGGAAGGAATCATATCACCCACATTGAATTTAATATGTTTTTACCAAAATGTTCTTGTTAACCTTTCATATCTAGCCTATTTCCCTCTATTATTTTTTTTCAATTTTGCCAATAGTCAATTTTCTAATTTTTTTAAGTTGATTTTTCTTAAAAAAATTAAATTTATTAATATTTTTAGTTTTAATTGTATTTATTATTTTCTCTTTAGAATATTTCTAATCTCATAAAAAATATTTTTCAAAAGAAGTTTTTGAATTTAGTGAAATTTTAAATTTGATACCCTGTGTATGGCATTTTATATATCTTTCTTAATATTTTTCTCTGATAAATTAAAATTAAAATTTAAATAATTTAATTTTTTTAAGAGCATTGTGCGTGTGAGTGTGAATTTAAGCTAAAGGCCTCTGAAAAACTCTTGAACAAAAAGAAAATAAGGCAAATGCATTAATGTAGGAAATAATATAGCTGTGATCTTTTTATTTTAATTTATATTTAAACAATAATATAAATAAAGTCCATTCCTACCTACTTAAGTACTCTAGCAAATAAATTTATAGTTATGATCATTTCATTCTTTTCTATTCTGTTTGATTTTATTCGCTTTTATTATCTTCTTTTTTATTAACCAAACGTGACCTAAAATATGGATATTATGAGATATTTATTTTGTGTATTTATGTATTTCTTTGACAGGTGCACCGTGCCATTCTTTTCTGTTGCCTTTCCCACCAAGCACTATCGGGATGTAGTGCTGTGTGTGTGTGTGTGTGTGTGTGTACGTCTAGCACAGTGTAATACGAGCTGATTTACTCATCATTACAACTTTCATATTTTCTCTATTCTACTAACTGGAACGTATAGGGATTAAACATTTGATTTTCTTTAAGCTTCTATTGACAGCTTTATAAAATATTTTTGATGGAGGACAATTTTCTTTCCCTTATAAAAGCTTATAAATATAAAGCAAATGAAACATGTATTACGTTGGCTGCATGTGGTGTAAATTGGCTTTTAGTGTATGTTTGATTTTTAATTTATAAAAAATTTAATTGTTAAAAGTTAGCACAAATTAATTTAGTAAAAATTAATTGTTGTAATGAAACTTGTGTTTAAATAATTTTTTTAAAAGTTAGTTTGATAAACTAAAAATTATTTGAATTATATATAATGAAATATACTTTTAAATATATAATTACTAAAAAAGGTATTGATTTATGATAATTTTAATTTTTTGTTATACAAATATGATATATTAAAAATGTTTAAAAATGTCATAAAAATTTTAAATAATATAAAATTTGATATATAATAATAAAAAATATAAAGTTTGATATCTTGAAGAAAATTATATAATAAATAATTCAATATATATTAATATTGAAAATTACCAATGTATTTTTTTACCTATAAAAAAGATCAAAATATCATCTTAAACACTTTGATTTACCAGTCTACCAAGTACCAAGTAAGTATTATTTTGTAATCAATTTTGACTTTAATTTTAATTTTTTTTTTCAAAACTGAAGCATTTGAATGTAAAGATCATAAAATATAAGTGAAAAAGTTGAATGCCCTTTTCAAAACCTTCAATCCACCACGTTTTGAAAATTCACTTTCATGATCGTTTGAATGCGCTCTTCCAAAAGTTAACGTGGGTGAAATTTATTAACCAAACAATATTTTTAAAAGTGTAAATTCACTTTTCAAATGTATAACGTAAAGTAATCGAATCCAACAACTCCACGTCATATGTCCCTCTTGTTCAATGCTCGGCAAATTACAAGAATTGCAACAAATTTTAAAATTTAAATATAAAAAGTAGCCCAAGGTCATTAATCGTAATAATGTCCTACTTACAAACAAAAATCCACTTGTTCTCCTTTTCCAACTATTATCCAAATTACAAAAATAACAAAATATTAAAATATAAACTACAGTACACATTATATAATTGGTTTTACAAAAACGAAGTTGAGCTGATAGCTCTTATAATAATCCAAAAACTTCAGTAAGAATTAAAATTTGTAACAAAATATTTTAAAAATTTATTTGCATTTTTATTAATTCTGGAATAGATTTATCAAAAAGAAATACGCACATCAAAAAGAAATTTGAGCTAGTGTCTCATCAGCTTAAAGAAGGATTTTATTTTTATCTTATTCTTGTGAAATTACCATATTCCCCTTATACCATCATTCGATACTTTTCTTCTTCCCCGATCTTTTTTCTTTGATCCGCCTAAGTTGAGAGAGACAGAGCTTCTAACAGGAACCCTCCGCCAAAACCTTCGACTTCTTCCTTCTTCCTTCACTGTTCTGACGGTCATCGGCGAGAGTTGGCCGAGTTGCAGCTTTGCTATGGTGTCTTCTTCAGCACCGTGATTTCTTGTTCTTCCCCTGCTCCGTGATCATGTGAATATGCCGCTGCAGATTGTGGGTTGCGAGTTCTTGGTTCCCTGTGTTGCCTTCGGTCATTCACTGGTTCTACTTTGCGTCGTCGGAGCTCTTTCTTTCTCCATATCTGTTTTGCAACTTCCTCTTCTTTGTGCTTCTGCCTTCGTGATCTGAGGTGAGGGTTCTCGATTCCCTCCTCCATGTTGGTTCTGTTTGTTGGTGGGTGTGGGTTTTAGATGCTGAAGTTGTAATTCTTCTTCTTTTGTTGTGGCTGTTCGTGTTTGTATAGGGAGGGCTAGTTGAATCAAGCTGACAATTTTCGTATTAAAAGCTAAGTGATGATAGTATGGTTTTGAATATTTTCTTCTTGGGTTTAAATTAATCTTGATGAGGAATTTGATTGGAAAAGCATGATGAGTTCAATTGTGGATGTTTGGGAATTTATTGGGCAAGAGATTAAAGGTTAAAAAACCTTATTGATTAGGCTGGAAAATTACGCACACTATGTGTTTGATACAATGCCTAAGAAGAAGTTATATCCCTATGGAATAGTTAATTATAGTTAAAGTATTACGTAGAAACTTGGCGATATAGACGATAATGTTTGGAAAAATCTTTGGATTATTCAAGTTGAAAATGATTATATAAATGTTGAGAGCAAATTCATTTGATTTGAGTAAAGGCTATTAGAATTTCTTTATATTATTAGGATATTTGGAGGAAGTGGAATTGGAAACAAGTTGTAAGGAGTAAGTTTTGATCTTGGATGTACTTCACGTAAATGAATAGTATTCCAATTAAATACAAGAGCAAGTTTTTATTTTATCAAAATTACTATTGAATATGTGCTTTACTTGGCACCTTGTCATCTTTTTCAGCCACGGAGTTTGGTTCTATTGCTATTAAGTCTAAAATTTTAGCACTTTACTCTGTTTGTAACACATCAACATCATTTAAGTAAAGAGTATATTTCAGTAAATATTAACAGGAAAATCAAACCAAACCAACTTCTTGATAAAAGTGTTGAAAAACCAACAAATAACTTAATTGTTTCTGTTTTTTTTTTTTTCAAGTCATCCTATGGGAAGCTATTGAAACGTAGTTCTAAAAATGTATGGCTGCTTTGTCCCAAAGGGGGAAAAAAAATTCTGCAACCAAGACAAAATATAGAACAAAATAGGTATGTATGGAGGTTATATAAGTTCCATAAATTCTCATAAAAAGATGAAGATGATGGAAGAAGCACATATGGTTTCAGGGTCTGAGTTTGTTCACTGGTCATTATTAAAGAGTATATTTCATTGGAAGGAAACAAATTGCTTTCAGTGCTTTTTAGATGCGTAGTTGTCTTTCAACTCACATGCATATTTATTAGTTATTACAAGTTAAAATAATAGCGTGGTTTCAGTTTTAGATAAGCAGCACCAACTTACTTTATTTCTTTTGGTATGTTTTTTCTTCTCTCTCTTCTTCACAAGGAGGAAAGAATGTTTTGTATAAGAGTTGATGTGATTCGAATACAGTGGCTTTTCAAGTCCACAAACCAATTCAAATCCTCTTGGCATAATTGTTTATCGTATTCCTTGTAATTTGTTTATTGTATTGCAGAAGGTCCATAAGCCGATTCAAGTCCTTGCAATTTGTTTAATGTATATGATCAGACCACTTGTTTAAATAAAAACTTTATTTTGCCTCTGTTTGAGGAAGGCCTAGTGTGATGTGGCATTGAAATTATAATAATTGGCAGAACTGTAATTTGCTCTTATGAGGTTGATGAGTGGCCAGATTGTGTCTTTGGTCATTGAGATTGTAATTAGGAAATTTCAAGAGATCATACTTTGGATTAGGTTGAAGTCCTGTCTAGTGTATATGTCTGTTTTGCAGTGTTATTAATATGACTAAATATTCTTGTTTACTTACTATAATGGCAATGATTGATTTTAAAATGGCTTAATGAATGATTAGATATTATGATTTTATGGCCGTTTAGACATGACATTACCATCCCCATCAAAAGTGACCATATCTGCGAGTCAAAAAGTGGGATCAAATGATTCTTTTATCAAAAAAGAAAGAAGAAAGAAAAAAGAAAGAAAAATGATTACCAAGTGAGGTCGTAACGTTCATCCCAACAAACAAGTAGCTAGGTGACTCAAGTATCCTGGACCTTTACAAGTTGAACAAAATTACTTGATTGATTATATAATGTCTCTGATAAGTTATTTTGCAACTCAAAAAGCAAGAAAAATAGTATAAATATTAATGAGCAATATCAATCTAATAGTATAAAGAAGAAAACTTGAGTGAATCCAAAAGTGAGATTTTGCCAAGGCAGAAAAATAACCAAAATTTTTTAAAATAATTCAATTAAATAAGTCACCTTATTAAGAAGTCATGCATAATGAGAACAATAAATATTCTACAAAATTACACGAGAAATTGTATCTAAATATTTAAAAATGAAAAATAAAAAAATGTCCTAAATATTTTAATGATTCTCAAGTCATAGCACTAATGTGTAACATTTTATCTTTAAGTGCCTCATCTTCAAAGTTGGATGAAATTGTAGGCACAACATGCACCCATGTTGTATCATCTTCTGCAATTTACAATAATAAAATAAGTAGTAGTCTATCTATTATAACATATATAAACTCAAATAAAAATAAATATACTATCATACGATTCTTGTTAACTTCAACTGTTAAAAAAAAGAAAATTTGCCATCGTTCACAATAGTTGGACTAGATATTTGATTGTGAGCTCAACTCTCTTCCACTTACTTGCTGATGTTCTGAACGAAGAGCATTATTTTTAATATTGGGGAATGTATCCAAAATAAAATAAACTGAAGAGTTGAACAAAACATTAATTACATAACTACTGAGAAAGTTTTCAACTGGGTTCTACAATACCAGGGTGATCATCGGCACAAGGACACTAGGTGACACGGTTCTTCTCTTGCGTGGCGTTGTCATCGTCTTGTGGGATTTCACCAAAATAAAATACACCATCCTTACTCCCATAAAATAAAATAATGCCAAACCAAAGAAGAAGAAGTCCAACTTGTCGGAAAACTGGAAGGCTAATTGATCTCGTAGGAAAATATCCTAGAAGGCCAAGTAGTAGTATAACGAAAACGAAGATGAATGCAATGATACTTGTAAGATATGCAAGAAAGCTATCATTTCTGACAACCAAAAGTATGGCAGCCACAAATGCCACTGGCATGGTTCCAAGAGCCAATTGGACAAAAATTTTGGAGTTATGATATGCTTGTGTTGAAACACGTCGATCAGGCAAATGCCTCCAAAGAAGAAGAATAGTACCGAAAGTGGAGCAATACATAGCAATGGTGTTGAAAGTCATAAATATTTTGAACAGGGTTTGATCAGTCAACACTGCCATGCCTCTTTTTATAGGGACTGGGTAATCCGAACTGTATACCCCGCCTGGTATTGTGAAACCAGCAGCAAATGTCACTGTGGCTACCAATACGGCCACAATTATGAGTGTGTTGGCCCCATCGTTCTCATTCCATGCTTTATTCACTACACGTTTTCGTCTCAGCTTATTATTATATTTGCGCGAGGCACCAGCAAATCTAACAATCATATATGCTCCTAACTGCAAGGTGATCAAATCAAGCAAGTAGGTGGTTACATGTCGTAATCTTTTATAAAACTGCAATTTTTCTAAAATCAAAACCTGTTAGAAAAAGAAAGAGATTATGAAAAAAAATATTGGGTTTAAAGATTGTCGCACCCGGAAAAATGCGACGCGGACGGCGCGCGAGCGGAGGTCCCGGCCTTCCCGGCGGGAGCCGGATCGAACGAGGAGTCGCCACCAAGATTTTGAGGTAAATCTCGGGAAACCAATTAATGGAAGATAAGGGTGATCTGCAAAATTAGAGAATAGGTTCGGGAGTCGGTTGAGTGTGAGGAAGGTGTTAGGCACCTCACAATACCTGTTCGTGAGAACGGTTACCTGAAGTTTGTTGTCCTCTATTAATATGATTTTAAAATTATTTTAATTATCCCTTTTATATTCATGTGTCTGATATGAAAATGATGATAATTGAGTGAGAAATGTTTATTTATTTACGAGGGAGGACGGACTTGACTCAGAATATGACTCTGAGGCCTACGTACCCTGTGATGGGGATCAAAGTTCACGTAGTTCGGGCTTAAAAGTTTGTTAGCGAAAATATTTTTTTTGAAGAGAAATTAATTAGAAATAATTCACCATTTTGCAAATAAAACAATTTCTGAAATTTTGATATGTATGTTTTAAATTGCAACAGGTAATTTAATTTTAATTATTTTCTCTATTTTTAAATTTTTTGAATAAAGAAAGAAAAGAGTTTAAAATTATTTTTTTTTATTTTTTATGATTGAGAATTTTAATTATAGTACCTGCAGAACCTTATTGGTTCATACGGTAATGCGATTGCTCTAAATATCTGCAGAGATTCTGAAATCTCACACAATAAAAGAGTTTGGCAATTTAATTTGTTTTATATTCTTATGTATATTTCAAGTGTTAAAAATATATTTTAAGTGTGTGTATATATGTTTTAAAGGTTCTTAATCATCATACCTGCAAAGTCTTATTGACTTATACGGTAATATGATTATCCTAAATATCTGCGGAGATTCCAAAATCTCACACGATAAAGGAATTAAATTTATTTAAATATATCTTTAATTAATTTAATATATAAATATATATATATATATATATGTATTTGATTACAATTTAAATGCATTAATTTGGTTACTTAATTTTCTAAATTGTGTATTATATGATTATTTACAAAAATCATTTATTTATTATAAAAATTGAGAATCACTATATCTGGAGGACTTATTATCCCACACGATGATGTGACTAATTTAAGTCTCTACGAAGATTCTTGAAATCTCACATGAGACTTGAATAAATTATTAATTTGGATTATATAAAAGAGATTTAATTTTAATGATGAGCCTATATTAACATATAAGTTTTGCTCTCGTATCTGTGAAACCTTATTGATTTACACGATACGAGATTATCCTGAATATCTACAAAGATTCAAAGTCTCACACGATAAAAGGATTAAATAATATTTACTTTAAATGTATTTTAATGCGTAATTATACATCACATATTTTTAAATATAAAAATCTTAATCGTTATATCTGCGAAGCCTTATTAACTCACACGGTAGTACAATTATCCTAAAAGACTACGGAGTTTCAAAAATCTCATATGACCAAAAGATCCAATTAGAAAATGTGATTATAATTCAAATTTATTAATTTAATTAATTAAAACCATAAAAACATTTATTATTTTATTTGCAAAATTTGTTTATTTATTTACCATATAAATTGTGAATCACGATATCTGTGAGGATTTATTATCCTACACGATAAGGTAATTAATTTAATTCTCTACGAAGATTCTTGAAATCTCACGTGAGACTTAAATATTTATTATAAGATTGATTCTCATACCTGTGAAACCTTATTGATTTGTACGGTATGAAATCATTCTAAGTTCCTACGAAGATTCTAAAAATCTCACATGACAAATAGATAGCCAAAATATTTGTATTTACAGTCAGTGTATAATATTGTGGGTAGCTAAACAATTCATGCAATAAAGGCCATGGAAAGAACAGAGAAATAAAACATTTTGACAATTCACTATTTTTTTGACTTGAGGATATATTCTAAAAAATTAGATTTGGCATAAACTTTTAGCAAGATCATAACCACGATAGATACGACTCCAGACCCAATCAACCTCACAAATTATCAATATTTTCACTAGCTCTCCTTTTTTATTTTTTTGTCAAACACCTCTTATGTATGTTCTAAATTCTACATAAAAAAATATTTAATTCTCAAATTTTTAAATGCCTAAACATACATTTAGAGTAGTGCCTAAACATATCTGGATCAGTCCACGCCCTTAACATCTATCAATAAATATATGTTCATCAATGAATCCGAATTAAGGGAGATGATATATTTTAAATATTACCTGAGCAGCTTGTGATTCCAGGCTTACATTCTTCTTCCTCTCAAGACGACGCTTTCATCACCTCAACCTCAAGTTTTGAACGTGTTTCGGGTTCTCTATTGCTTGTAAAACATCGAGAACTCGTGTGACTGAGGGAAGAAGAACATGGTGATCTCGTTCAGTCCACAAACTAACGTGTGCATGCATGCTACTGTTTATGCATGTTCTTCTTCTTGCTCTCTCAGTTCCAGTCCCTATTCAGTCATCCTCCAACTTCTGCTCTGTCTCTACTTCGGTCTCCGTTCTTATGCTCTATTTTTCTTCCTCTCTCCCTTTCCAGTTTCGGTCTCTTTGTTTTTTTCTTTGTTGTACTCTGTTTTTGCTTCAGTTTCCTCCTCTCTTGGTCTCTTTCTCGTCCGTCTCTCTCTCGCATTTCTGGCTCTCTTTTTTTCAGTCTCTCCTCTCTCGATCTCTCTCTTCTCTTCCTCGGTCTTCTTCTTCCCTCCTTCCTCCAGTTTTCCTCGCTGTCTTTTCCTTGCTTAAACCTGTCGTTCTCCATCTTCGATTCTCTGTCTCCGTTCGTTCCTTGTTCCAGCTGCTGTGCTCTCTCACTCTCCTTCTCTGTCTCTCTCTCCTCTAGAAATCCCTCTCTCTCATTCTTCTTTTCTGCTCTGTTTCTCGTTCAGCTGTGTTCTCTTCTTTCCGTCTCTGTTTTCTTCCTTTTGTTTCTCTCTTCTCTTCGTCTCTGTTTTTTTCAGTTTCTCTTCTCTCTCGGTCCTTTCTCGCTCTCTGTCTCTCGCTCAAACGCTCTCAGCTCTCTCTCTCTTTCCATTTTTCTCTCCTCCCCAAATTTTTCTCGTCCCCCCTCTGTTTTTTTTTCTTTTTTCTAGTTTCTGTGTATGCTCTTTTTTTTATCCTTCCACTTGCGTGCGTCCTGTATTTTCTCGTTCTGTTTCTTTTTTCTGCTGGCCGAAAGTGTATGTACGTATGCTGGTTGCTTGCTGCTCCTTCTGCTCTGTTTTACTGTGCATGCATGCGTCTAATCTCTTTCTGCATTTTTCTCTGTGTGGCTGTATGTTTACGTGCTTCCTTTTGCTTTCTTTCTCTGCTGCGTCTGGGCTTTGCTTCTTTTCTTCTTGTTCTGTCGCGTCTGCGTGTGCGCGCGCTCTATGCATGCTTGGTTCTTCTTGCTTTTCCTTCTTCTGTCTACATCTGACCGAGTGGAGAGATTTTGGAACCAATGGGTTGAGATTCAACCCCTCTTTTTTTTTTTTGTTAAATAATTATATTTTTAAAATATAATCCTAAAAAAATATTAAATTTTATTATTTTTTTATATTTTTTGTTTATTTATTAAATTTAAAAAAATGCTCGGACAAAATACAGTGTTCACAAAGATACTTCAAAATACCTCTATACGAGTCATTGGAAATTTACTTTGGCTTCGGATAATATCAATAGCTGTTAAACCTTGGTCATTTACAAGGTTCACGATTATTCTTTTGTCTCGTGATAGATGGTCTAAAGTCCAAAGATACAACTTTCTTGAAGCCAGATGCAGTGGAGTGTCTCCATTTAGCAGGTCTTTCTCATTCACAGTTTTGGAATTGATCTTCGGGTGCTTCAATAGGTATTTTACCATCTTGCTTTTTCCTCTCATGGATGCAATGTGAAGAATGTTTCGACCTTCATTATTGAGTGAAAAACTTGTACAAGGCCCTTGCACGCGTAACAATTCTTCAACCACCTGAATATGGCCCTTACCGCAAGCAAAGTGAATCGGAAGATTACTTTTTGAGTTTCGTTGAAAGGCGACAAGGGTGGATTTGTTTAAAAGTTCACGAACACCTTCCACATAACCAGTGAACGCTGCATAATGAAGGGGTGTGTTTCCATCTTCATCTGTGAGGAACATCAACTCTTCTTTTTTGTCTACTATCTCCTTCAAAACAGCTACAGATAAACGAACACATTTCATATATAATTGAAAGTAGGTTATATTAACAAAAAAAGAATTAACACATTTGGTAATTAAAAAGTAGATTAGAAATATATAAAACTTGATATATAGTTAACCAAGTGGTTTAAAAAATTTTGGTGAAGTAATCATCAAACATACTTGATATAAAACATTTGACATGATTCGACCCAGGACACAAAGAAAAAGAAAAAAAATGGACAAAAAACAAAGAGTAAAAGCAAGCAAAAAAGGAAACAAAAGGAACGATGAAAGAAAAGGAAGAGAATAAAGAAGAGAGAAAAATAAAAAATGTGAACATGAGGCTTCCAAAGCTGTAAAAGAAAAGTACAAGCCCATACAAAATAGTTCATGAAGTATTAAAGAAAAAAATATCATGTTTTGTAATTCTAAAATTAATTTTAATTGAATATATAAAATCTGGATTACGTCTAACCAAGGTTTAAGCCATTTAGATGAAGTAAAAAATATTTAAACATATAATATAAAAAAAAATTGACACGACAACCAGAAAAACAGCACATTGATCAATTAATTAATTTGGCATCCCCATATATACACATACCAATATTGCGTTCTGATATGGCGGCAAAAAGTGGAGAGTTTCCCTGACTCTTATAAATGATCCTATCTGAGGGAAAAGGAATCTGCAAGAGACGACGAAGAATTTCAAGATCGCCAGTTTGGACTGCCATGTATATTGGTGAGTCTGCTGGGTGGGTGTCCCAATAGAGTGGCCAAGTACTTTCACTTTGCTCACTTAGCAGGAAATCAAACCCCTCGCGATGTTTGCTCAGAATAGCTTCGTGCAGAGCTCTATTCCCAAACTTGTTGGGCAACATGATAAAGTTATCCTTACTGCTAGCATCATCAAACTTGGACAAGATGACTCTCATCACTCCAATTTTTTTAGCTCTTGCGGCAACATGAAGCGCTGTGTCTTTTTTGATGTTTGTCACAATCAGCAAAAAATTATTATCAACAAGCAGCTCTGCGATCCTTGTTCGCCCATGTTCAGCTGCAACATGCAGCAACGAATCACCCGTGGGAGTGGCTTGATGTAAGATGGTGGAACAATCCAGTTGTTTTTCTGTGCTTACTCTCTCCAAGACGTCTAGAAATTTACTTGCATCTCCATTCTCATCACGAGCAGCATCGTACAGCTCATAACTCATGGTGTCATCAATAAAGCCAACTTGAACATGATTAACTGACGAACTAAACTGCTTCTTCAACAGTTCCTCCAGTCTTTTGTAGGATGGCACCTTCCAGTTTGAGTCATTCGGTCCCATTGGAATTTTGAAATGATACAGATTTCTAATTGCAATTAGCCCCTCAATCAAATTCAAACCGAAATGTCGGAGCTTCTGATTGATACTTCAACTTAATTTTGGCAGAAGGAGAACCTTTTTACATGCATTGACCACTCAAGTAGATGCAACTGCGGACTAGCTGGACGGAGAGATTATTATGTACTCCGTTGTTACTTATTTATTTCTTATAAAAAGATATGGGATTTTACGTGCAATTAAACATGTTTTTACCAAAGATGTTTGTAGAAGTATATTCAAATTACTTATTTAAAAAACAATCATTAGAAACAAACAATTAATTATAGGGTTAAGGCTCATTTTTATCTCTAAACTATATGAAAGGTCACAAATGATCCTAAACTCAACTATGAGCTAGTTATGTCTCTTAGTTTTAAATATTATTTCCATCATCATCTTAACATTAAAAAAACTTAACATTTGTTAGTCATTAGTGGGTCTCACTAATTTATAAATATTTTTTATCTGGTTAAGGATCATTTTTACTCCTCAACTTTTATTTAAAGGGTCAGTAGACACTCTCAACTCAAATATTTTATAATAAAAATATTTAAAAATATTATGTTGAGCCCATTAACAGTGAGAAAATGATAGGTTGATGAGGAATAAAATTTTTTAAGTTGAGGAAAATAATTAATCTATAGTTGAATTTATGATCATTTATAACCTTTCGTTCAAGGATAAAAATGAACCTTAACCCTTAATTATATACACACACTAAAAAGGAGCAAAGTTTGAAAGACTTTTGTAGTTAACTAATCACCCACTTTTCTTTACAGGTGTATGTTGATTAAAATAGTCTTCCTATATAGAAGGGAGAGAGATGAAGCTTTCAGCTATCATATGAAGTCAGCAGTCAACATATAAAATACAAAATATATACAAAGTGATAAGGTTTGGTGAGAAATATATGGAACAGAAGCAACTGCAGCAAAGACATTGACTGGATAAAAGAAAGGACTAAAAAATTTGTGGAATTTTGATATTTGAAAAGGAACAAAGACATCTGCGTGATTGCACTAAATCAAGGGAAGTATGGATGAAACTTGTATCACATTCTATGCTTAATACTTTCTTTTCTCTTTTCTTTCAGGATTAGATTCTCTGGAATGCGAAAAACAATGTTGGAAATGCTAATACCAGAAGAATCCCTTGGAAGAATCTTTTTGCCCATATTTGTTGGAACATTTGGAAAGAGAGTTGCAAATCTATCTATTCGGAGGACCACACTCTTGAGAAAGACATCATTTTCACTTGCACACAGGACATAATCAATGACCTCTACCTTCAATCTCAACTTGGAATTATGCAGATGAATCAAGACAGATTTTTCACTAGATGGATTCCACCAAAACCTGGTTGGATCAAATTGGATACTGATGGTTCTGTTCTCACCAATGGAGACGCTTCTTGTGGTGGCCTCATTCGTGATGATTTAGGGAACTAGATTAAAGGCTTTACTAAAAGTCTAGGCTATCATCCTACTACTGCCGCTGAGCTCTTGGGTATTTTTGAGGGATTAAAGCTTTGTTGGGAAAATAACTTCAAGCAAGTTAATGTATACACTAATTCCTTAGAAGCCCTGACACTTGTTCAGAAGGATCATGATCCGAATCATCCTCTTGGCGATATCATTAAGAAGATTAGATGTCTCATCATGAAGGATTGGGCTGTCACCTTCAATCATATGTTTAGAGAATGTAATAAATGTGCGGATTGGCTTGCTCGACAAGCTACGAGAGAAAATTTAGACACTTTATTTTATGACATTCCACCTCCAGGGTGTTGTCGGCTCATGGGTCTTGATTTGACCTAAGCTATCCCTTGCACGGTTCATCCGTGGCCTTGTATTAAAAAAAAAAAAGGAACAAAGATAAAGTGCATGTCCTATCATTGGGTTTGGATTATGATTAAGTAGATGAGGAAAAACCTTGTCTGGATTTCGTGGGCGTGGAAAAGTCTGAATTTTCATTGAAGAGAATCCAATTTAATATAATATAATTTTATAATTTTTGAATTAAAGCATTCCATTTTTTAAGAAATAAATGAACCTAATTGAGAGCCAAATGAATTGGAAACCAGCACTTGGTGTGGTTTAATTAACTCTCAGAACCAAGATGTTAGAGCTCTTAAATTGTTTGCCCAAATATACAATTTAATTCAGCAAAAGGGATGCAACTCATGTCAATTCAACTACTTACAAATTGGACAATTTTGACGCCGAAGTGACTGGAACATATAGAGTTTTTTAACACCAGGCTAAACAATGTATTTTAAAAATAAAAATATTTTTATTTGTATTTCCCAGTGAATTCTATAGAAGCTATATTAATTAGGTCCAACTAACTCAGCTGGAGTCACTTGGACCTGTCATGGCCTTTGTTTAGAAGAACAGCGTGGAATTAATTACTTGAATCATACTTTGTGGGAGTTGGATGGACAGTGAATCTGGGACATTCAGATTTAATATGCATGGTCCAAATTTTAAATATTTAGTTTTTATATTCGTTAAAAAAGTTATAAAAAATTTTAATAAACATGCTTCATTACTAATTTGGAGAGTCTAAATGTAATATGAGTAGTCCAAATTTAGTATTAAAACTTTAAAAAAATTAATATTAAATCTCAACTGTCCATATTGGTGATGAAATTTAATAAAAAAAATTTTAAATTTTTATGAATTGATCATCCAAATATATTGTAAGTAGTACATATTTAATATTAAATTTATAAAAAATTATAACATTGAATTTGGCCCCTCTATGTTAAATCTGAACTGTCCAGATCACTCATCAAATATAATGAAAATTTTAATAAATCTTTTAGTAGATATGAAATAAAAATTAAAATATTTAGTATGGATTATTCAAATTAAATTTGAACGGTCCAGATTTAATGGTGGTGGGAGAAGGGTGGGAGGAGGGGAAGGGGAGGAGAGAAACCGAGTCCTACTTTTAGTTAGTTGTACTTTGATATCCCCAAGAAATTTAGACTTGGTATGACATAGGTAACTTTCTAAATGGAGATGTTGCTTTTTCAGTACTGAGTTAAGCAAATTTCATGCCTATCTTATATATTTTTAGTTGTGTTATTCTTAATTTCCAACAATTCGTACAACCCCCATTGCAAAGACATAAGTTGTGTGTGAAATTTGTATAACCTTCCCGCAAGCTCACTTTGAAACTCATCTGTTTCATAAACATGTCAAAAGTATAGGGTCCAACAATTATATTTTTTCTTTGTTTTTTATGAACTAAAAGTAAGATGACTGAAGTTGTATAAGAAGGGTATGAAATGTTCAAAACCCCACTAGTAAAATGCCCTAACATCATTTGAAAATTTATTTATTTCAGACTTAGACTAAATTAATTTTTTTATAAGTTAATGACTTTACAAAAAGACTTAGTCACTGGCAGGTTTTCCCATGGCAAACTATAGAGGGATTTTCATTTGATGAGTGGTTTAAGTCCACTCACTCAATGAGTATTTCAATTGCATCTATTGAACTTTATCAATACTTAAAAATTATATCAAGATATATTTCTCTTCAAAAATTCAAAACAATCATTACAATTAGAACACTTACCATATATATATATTGTTCGCTCTAAAAATTAGAGATTTGGTACTTTCTAAATATTATATAACAATTTCTTATAGCCATTTGATTTAATCAAAGTACTGGTTATTGCATCATGTGAGATATTCTTTGAGTTTCACTCACCAAATCCAAATCCATTATGGTGCCAGCAGCGTGTCTTGGGTGACCCATTGGTCTTAGAGGGCTCTTAAATCTAGTAAAAGACGTTAGAGGTTTTCGATTGTCATATCTCCCAATATAATGCTTGCCCACGCATATAAATTAATATAAATCTGTATTTATCAACTACCACGAAAACTTCCAAACTTGAAGTCTTTTTCTCACCTACAACACGTTGGAGTCAAATTATTCCCTCAGTTTCCATGCAAAACATTATCTGTCGACAGGAATGAGTTTTTGCAAAACAACAAATACTGTCACAATATTGCAACCTTGTGCTCGAAAAGCTGCAGTTTTATTTTAATAACAAAAATGGGAGTTTTGTTAATCATGTATGTATATTAATGACCTTATCTCATGTACATGAACCAAATTCTCAGTACATGTACTATCATAAGGTTGGATTTTGGTTAAGTTGACGATAAGTCTCACGTACAATGGATGAATATTCGGGTTTTTTTTTGTTAAAAAAAAATCGACGGTTGAATATTCTTTTCTTTCTCTTTTAGTTGATTTTTCCTTTGATGGGTGATTGATGGAGGGTGTGTAAACAGATGAAGCATATGTATCTGGATATTCCGCATAGGGAAGTCGTAATGCTCATTGATATAAATCCAATTTATTTGTATATTTTTCAAAGGCATTCAATTTTATTTTACAACTTTAATTGATCTAATATCGAATGAAATATCTGCAACTAATTTAAATAAAGAGTTGTTCGTCTTTGAATTTGAGAATCATACATGGAAAGCCGTTGGAGTATTATATTGATTAGTGTTTTCGGTCCTTAATATATAATTATTTTAACATAAACACGTGTATTAATAGGGGAAGTTAAAATTTGTTAGTCACCTAGATTTCTTTTTTAAAAAATAAAAATGGTATTTCCAAAATGTACCATTTGATTTACGAAACAAAAACTTAATTACATAAAAAAGTGCAACACAACTTACTGTTCTCATTTGAAGACTGATCAATGTTGCAATTAAGATAAGATAGTTTTATATATTTAAATATTTTTTAAACATTATATACTTAGTTTTATATACTTAATATTCTTGTTTTGAACCAAATCAAGGCATGAAATTTTTCATATATTATTTATTTATTAATAAACTTATGTTATTACTATTATTAAAACTCTATAATTCCATATATTATGATTTGATTGAATACAATATATTAAATATAAAAGACTAAATAGTTAAATATTTTTCTTAAATTATTTATTGTATTTGATTTGATTTAATTAATCAAACATGTTAATTGATAATCAATAATTAATTTATATATTAGATGGCGGGAAATTTTTATTGTAATTATTTTTAGTGACATTATTTTTGGAATAGAGTGCATCTTGAATTTTATATATTTTCTCCTTTTATTATCATCAATTGTAAAATTAATTTATATTTACAATCATATGACATGAAATGTTTTTATTTATAATGGGTTTATACTCGAGTTTCTCATTAAATGGCATAGCTGATATTATTTTCCAGCAAAATAGTCCCAAAGAAAACTCGAGGCTTTCGAAGCCGTCACATCTCACGTCCAAAAAAAAAAAAAAAAAAGCCAAGCATCTCAATTCCAACAAGGTGGGGGGAAGAAGTAAAGCGTTTTAATTGGATGAAAGAGAAGACTAAAAAATGTGTGGTGCTCAGTGGAAGAAACTGTGCTTATCAGGACAACGAATATTTTGTATCTTTCAAAGGGGACCATTTTAAAATTGCCTGAAAGCTTAAATTCTAATAGTTGTTGGACCATTACTATAAATGTAATGGTTGAAATAGGGTTGAAAATAGACAAGGCTAAGTTTATGTGGTAAATGAAAAGTTTGAATTTAGCTTAAAATTTGCATAAAGCTTTTCTCATAATCTAAGCTTGAGTCTATCTAAAAGTTGACTTGAGTGATTGATGGAGGGTATGTATATAGGTGAAGCATATGTATCTGGAAGAAAAGTCGTAATAATGCTCATTGTAGTAAATCCAATTTAATTGCATATTTTTCGAATGCATTCAATTTCATTTTACAACTCTAATTGCTCTACCATGGGATGAAATACCTGCAATGTGAATAATGAGTTGTTAGTCTTTGTATTTGAGAATCGTACATGGAAAGCAGTTGGAGTATATATTCATTACTGTTTCCGGTCCTTAACATAGAATTATTTTAACATAAACACGAATATTAATATGGGAAGTTAGTTAGCTATATTTCGTTTTGAAAAATAATAACGGTATGTTTACAAAACTACCATTTTATTTAGATTAAAATAGTATAACGACCTTCTATTTTGTCTTAATTATACATATCTCCCCTCTATTTTGAAAAAATACAAGTTAATCCAATCCGTCAATTCCATTGGAAATATTCTAAAAATATTTTAAAACTTATTTTTAAATTAAAATTTATATTTCAACAAATTTTATTATTTATTTACCCCCCACCCTAATAAATCTTAAATTATATTATTTTAACAGTTATATAATTTCATTGTAAAAAACATGTTTGCAAATTTTAAAATTTTAAATTTAAATTATTTATATAATCTCTCAAACTTATATCATTTTATGTTATGTAATTAACAAAAAACTTATATTATGTTTTTTAGTTGCATGCAAAAAATATTTTTTAGGCAAATATATAGATTTTTAGAAAATTCTTTTGTTAAAGAGGGGCATTTTAGTCAAATTAAAAGTTCAACAGTCAAACTTAGCCATTAACTAATGGTTGGATAGATAGTGATGGAATCTTAAACATACAACGGAGGTTTATGTATTCTATTTATTAAAAAATATAAGGTATTTTTATTTGAATCTTACATTTCATTAAAATAGTTAATTGTCTTCAAATTAGCATCATCTTTTTATATTTACCTCTATTTAATAGAATATTTAACCTTAAAGTAAATATAAAGTGATTTATTCATTATGAGCACTTTTGAAAAAAGAAAAACACAATAATTGTACCTTAAAATATTAAAAATGTCTTATATTTTTTAATATCAAACCCCTCAAACCCCTCAAAAAATGCTTTAAATTTTTTTAATGAGGGAGTAACATATATTCTAATTTTAAGAAAAGTTTATATGCATTTTTAAAATAGACGAGAGGTTTATGTAATTAAGTCATAATAAAAGGGTAGCCAATGTATTTACTTTTTTACTTATGGAACAAAAGTTTAATTACATAAAAAAAGTGGTACACAAGCATACTGTTCTCCATTTCAAGATTGATAAACGTTGCAATTAAAATAAGATAGTTTTATACATTTAAATTTTACAAAAAAATTATATACTTAGTTTTAGGGGCTTTAGAAAATTTTGCCAACATTATATGACTAAATAAAACTAATAACCTACCTTTTTCTAAATTAAGATAATGGCCATTTCTTAATTTACATTTGATCCAAAAGACAAAACTATTCTTAAACATCACAATACCCTAATTCTCCTTTTTCACACAGGTTTCGCTTTCACCCACTTGAAGACATGGAGACAACATTGCACTCTCAATCACAATAGCGAAGAAACTGACAATAGATGATGGAACAGCTCACACCGGTGGATAAATGAAGTTAGAGATTTAGCCAGGAGACCACACAAACATGAGGTGAGGCAGACTAAAAGCCGCAGATTCAGGTTGAAAAATCACAAATGTGGGGTGAGGAAGTCCGAAATTGCAGCTTCTACACAAAGCCACGCTAAAGTTGTAGATTCAAGGTGAGGAAGTCCAGTCAGACTCTGTTACAAAAGCCAAAGTTCAAGCGAGGGTTTCCTAAGATTTTGTTTGATTTGTTTTGGAAAATAATTATGTGTTTTTTGTATTACTTATCTACGATACTATATCATTGATATACAACTGTATATCAATTATAAACAAGTTTATGTCTGATTGTCTGGTTATATTAATTTGTGATAGTATATTAGTGATATATTATTATATATCACTAATATAGATGTCATATCAGTAAAAATTTACCAATTTATTTATCATTGATATATAGTTGTATATCAATGATATAATATCGCAGATTAGTAATGGAGTTTTCTTTTCAATGTCTAATGTCCTCTTCATTATATCTGGGAAAAATACAGAGGGAGAGAGAGGAAAAACTTTGCGATGAAGATGGTGATCCAGGAAAAATTAGATAAAAAATTCTAATGAAAAAAACACTATATTAGAGATGAATATAATGATTTAGGAAAATCAAATCCAAAAATCTAATGGAGAAAATATTTAGATATAATAAATCAAAGAGGGAGCACGCACAATATAATTTTTTTATGATAAAAATAAAAGATCCAATTAGTTAAAGATTAGTTAAATCAAATATATTTTGTGTTAATAATAAATTTATTCTGAGGATAAAAAAAGAAAAACACATATAATTGATTTTATGAATGGGTCATATTCCAAAATATTTAAAAACTTCATCTATAATTTAAGGGAATTGTATTTTTTGAAATTATTGAGCTAACTTTCTCTTAATTTTATATGCTAAAGGTACTTGTTTCAAATCATATCATGTGAATTTTTTATATATTCATTCATTATCAACCACCGGCTACGTCGCTGTTCGTTTGAGTAGCCATCATCGGTGCGCTTGTCACTATTTTTCTGCCACAGCTGCGAGTTCTTCCCCTGTCTCACAATCGTTCCTCTGTCTCTATCATTATTTCAAGTATGCTGAATCTCTTTCTTTTTCCTTGTTGCCACATTGTGTGCAAAGGCTTGGGTGAGCTGAGATTTTTCTGCCTCTTGTTTGTTTTATTATCATCGGTATGCCCATCCATTCTTCATTCAAAGTGACAGTCCTTCCATCTTCACTGTTCGAAGTGCCTCCTCCTTTCTTTATTCGTGTGCTGTTAGTCTGTCTAAGGTAATAAGATAATCTCCTCTCTTTTTTCTTTAGAAAATCTCGGTGCGTGTGAATGGATGAAAAGTTAGAGTAATGCTGCAATTGTGTTCTGTGTCTTGCTGGTTGTTACTAATGTAACTGGGAGAGACGGAAAGAGTGTGAATTGAAAATAAATTTTTAGTTTAGTCTTGCTATGTGAATGTGGGAATTGGTGATTTAATTTCCTTAAGTTAAGACTGATTGGTCCAATAAAGAGAAAAAATTAGGAAGCTGAATGTTTACTTATATCTATTAAAGAATTGTGGGAGATAGAATCAAAGAGGAAGGAGTTAGTTTGAGCTTGAAAAAAAATGAAGTATTATTGCTCCATGAATTTGATTTGAAGATTTTGAAGGAAGTTTGAGTGTGAAATTAGTATCAACTATTTTAATTTTTGGGAAATATATGGTTGTGGATAAGTTTTGTGATAAAAGATTAGAATACTAGAAACTCTTATGAGTGGGTTGGAAATGATACATGGTTGGTACTTTGACAAAAGATTAAAGGGAGATGATATTTTATTCGAATAATGAGCCAAAGGGATTGTTAAGTGTAAAAGTTTAAATTTTAAATTTTCCATAGCTAAATTTTGATAGTAGTAATGTTAGGAGGAAATAATTGGATTTATAGACAAAAAAAAAGAGAAAGAAATCCTATTTTGATTTACAGGGTATTTGGAGGAGGAGAAATTGGAACGACGATGAGAGGTGAATTTTTAAATTCTCAAAATTTCAGGTAAGTAGATAACGTTCCAACTGATATTTCATTAAAATCTCCGTTATTCAAATATTAAATTTTCAAGAAAATTCTTTTTACGACAATAATGTGATTATGAGATATTTTGTTGATTAAATCACTTTATTTTGTAAAATTATTTTACCAGAATTGATCATTTTAGTTAATTAGTAAATACAAGTTTGAATTCTAATTGTGGGATTTCATTTTTAAAATTATTGAATTGCTATTAAAAAACAATTCATACGAGTTCGACATTGAAAAGGAAGATTTGATTGAATAATGATAAATTTCTCGCATGTTTGAAATCGAATTTGAAAGGAACTTTATATAGAACACTGGTTGGTAACAGCAGTTCTGTTAGCCCTTGGTACGCCATGGTATACCTAGCTAGCAAGGTGTTTATAGGAGGTACTAGTCTCGTGTGATGGGCAACGCACGTGGAACGGAGGGATGGTTGTTCATGAGCATCGTACTTATGTTTGTTTTGTGGCTTCAAGCCGCGTTTGATTAGTATTACCCTTGTGGACTGTGTGTCCACATTTGTATTTGTGGCATAAGCCGCATCTGGTTATTTATCCTTGTGGATTGTGTGTCCACGTTTGTTTATTGTTATGATAAGTCTATGAAATTGTGAATTTGATTATTTAGTGATTTTATATTCCATTAGTTTTTATTTAATAAATTATTTATAAATATTTATTTCATTTATGTGCTTTCTTGAAATTAGGTGATATTAACATTTGTTATGATAGTTCAATAGTTTAAGATTTTATTTAAAAGCTTATAGAGCCATTTTATTCTGAAGTTTATTGAATTTTCATGAAAGAATTTGTATCTTTAATTACATAATTATTTCAAACTTTCTTGTTTATTTATGGCCAATTATTTATTGTTGGGACGTTATTCATTGAAAAACTTATTTTTGGTCTCAGATTTGTTAGCTAATGCCGATTCCACCACCGACCTTTGAAGGGCAATATAACTACATTGGGTGGAAATTCTGTTTGGTACTGCCACTTTTTGATATAAACCTTTAAGTCGTATGTATTTTTAATTTAAAAGAAAAATTAGTTGCTCCACACAGATTGTTGTTAGGATTTTATTTTGATCTATACACGGTTGCTGGCTGGAAGGAGCTGGGCTCCTAATTGATACTGTTTTCTAGAAAATCTTGTTGGAGAATTTTTTGGAGATCGTATTTACAGGGAAAGTTCTGCCGAAATTTCAAAAAAATGTTGAAATCTTGTTATGACAATTAATATTTAAAGTGTTAGAATTTCTATATAATCTAATTTTTTTAAAAATGGAAGGAATTTTTATTTTAAGGCTTATGAGAATGCATGACGTAGTTCGCACCCGTGCCGGTCACCCTCTATTTTTGGGCCGTGACAAAGTTGAACTGTTTTGTCATTATCAATTTAGTGGTTTAGTACTTTGAAGCTATGTGGAACTTCTTAGCCTTCAAATTCATGATTATATTATATATATTGTTCTCAGCTAGTATACTTAAATTTTCAATGTTTGCAGTTAGTAAGTTTGCTACTTTTACTCAATTATGAATAAATTATTCTCCTTTAGCATATCAGATTCAAGAAATTTTAACTCATTCATGTTTTATTATTATAATCGATATTTCTAGATCTTGTGAGTTATTATTCTAAATTAATTTCCTTTCAATTATTTCATATAATAGTAAGTTTATTATCTTGCTCTGTTAATTTTTATTTTTTAGGGATGCTATTCACTAGAAATTATTTTGGTCTCAGATTTATTAATTGACGTTGGACCTCTTGCCAACCTTTAAGGGCTTGTAACTATGCTGGATGAATATTTATCTTTGTAAATCCCTTCTCTTTTAATGTAAATATTCAATTATATGTTTTATTTTAAAAAATTATGCTTTAAGTGCTCCACACTAACTATAGCTAGGATCCTGATTTTTGTTTTATTTTGTTGACTGTTTGTGTATGGAAAATGTAGTTCCAATCTATTGAATGCATATTATAATAATTTCTATTATAGAGATTTCGGGAGATTTTATTTATAAAGGAGGTTCTGCCGAAATTTTTGTAAAAATATTAAAACTTTCATTAAAACAATCCTTATTAAAGATGTCATAATTTTAGTACAAATCTAATTATGTTTTTTTTTTGAAAATAAAAAAATCACTTAATTTGAGACTTAAGGGATGTATGATGCAATTCACATCCTATGCCGGTCACCCTCTGTTTTAAGGGTGTGACAGTAAAAAACTTTTTTAATTAATAGTTCTTAATGCAATTGTAATCAATAAGAAATGATTGACATTATTCCTCTTGTTGTTGTTGTTGTAAATTTCAGATGATAAAACGAATGGCGTTATATCAACAATTTCATCAAGCTTTAAAGAGGGAAATAAAGATAAAATGTTATTCTGGTTGCATGTTATATTTGTTTGTATTAACTTCTAGAATTTCATATAATGTAATCACATTTTCCTTGAGTTTTTAACATATATTTTGGCACAATTATACATATTTTGAATACTCAAGTTAGGAAATTGTGCATATTATTTTAGAAATTCACTAGCCCATGGCTTTATTTTTGTATGGTCTACTTAACTTTATAATATTTTGGTTATAGGTTATGTTGAGAGGATTTCTAGCCATTAAGTGATTCTTTGGAAGGCATTAAGATGAAGAAATTAGACGCAAAGAAGAATAGCCACATCAAATGGGAGAAGTGTACACAGTCATTCAACTTTAGCTGACATTCTAGACTTCTTGAGAGTGTTTGAGAGCTTTGTGTGTGCTAGGGCATGAATTTTAATGGAAAATGAGCTAAAATTTGAAAATTGAAAGAGATTTTAACTTCATGTATTAATTCTTCTCCATTCTCATTCTCTTTTTATTGTTCAATATTTGTGCTAATATATTTGTATTTTCTTGTGGGCTTTTGTGAACATTTGTAGCTAAACTCTTGATTATATAATTATTTTGAACCTTTTATGGATTAAATACTCATTTCTCTTTTATATTTGTAATTAATGATGTGATTATGTTAATTTTACTTTATGCTTTATGCTTCTAATTGACTAGCCACCAATTAAATTGTTAGATTCACTTGATGGATTCTTGAAAAAGCTAAGTTGAGTGTAGAACTTAAGTTAAATTATATGAGAACTTGAAATTTGCAAGTTGAATGGATTGTTTTGTTAATGAGAAAATAAACACACTCATTAACCTCACATAGTCACAAAGGATTTACAATAAAAATTAAAATTTAATTAATTATTAATTGGGAGATTAAGGGACTAGTAAAACTAAACATCTACTTGGAGAATTGAGAAAGCACTAACGAGTAATTTAATATCCTTAACTAGCATAATTCACCATTAAATGGAAAAATATCACATTAACATTTTTTGACTATTGCCATAGGGTGAAAAACTATTGCCTATAGGCTTTTAAGAGGACTTTGTGTCACGTCCCAAAAATTGGAGAGCGACCGGCACAAAATGTGAACCATTTCACACATCCCTGTTAGCCTTAAATCGTAAATTCACTTTATTTCTAAAATTAAATTAGATTTATATTGAAATTATAACACTTTTGACACTAATAATTATAACAAAGTTTCAACATGTTCATAAAAATTTCAACAAAACCCCTCCTGTGAATAAAATCTCTCAAAATTTTTACAATACATTGATGCACTCAATATATCAAATAAATCAGGAGCTTAGCTCTTTCCAGTCGACAAACAGCATATATATCAAAATAAAAGTCCTAGTTATAGCTTATGTGGAGCACTTAATCGTACTTTTCAAAAATAAAATAAAAAAAAGATATATAAACATTTATAATTACATCAAAAGAAAAATTTCAATTAACTCTCTATCTATTTATAAGTGCTCAAGGATCGGCAGGAAGATCAATGTCAGCTAAGGAATTTGAGCTCAAAATAATTTTTCAGTGAATAACGTCCTAATAATAAACAATAGAACATAAATAAAATGAAAAGTTTGAAATAGTTATGTAAGTTAAATAGATAAAATTTTCGTAAAAATTTAATAAACTTCATAATAAAATAGCTCTATAAATTTCAAATAAAATCTTAAATCATTGAACTATCATAGCAAATGATGATATTATTTGATTTCAAGAAAGCACATAAATGAAATAAATATTTATAAAAAAATTTCTAAATAAAAACTAATAGTATATGAAATCATTAAAGGATTGGATTCATAATTATCGGGACTTATCAGAACAATTAACAAATGTGGACACATAGTCCATGAGGGTATGTAACCAAACGCAACTGAAGCCACGAAATCAAACATGAGTACAATATTCACAAATAACTATCCCTTCGTTCCACGTGCGTTAGCCATCGCACAGGGGTAGCACCTCCTATAAACACCCTGCTAACTAGGTGTACCATGGCGTGCTAAGGGCTAACGAAACTACCGTTAGCAACCAGTATTCTGTATAAAGTCCCCTTGAAATTCACTTTCAAACATACAATAAAATCATCACTTTCAAAATAAACTTTTCTCTTCTCAATATCAAACTCGCATGAACTATTTAAAATATCAATCTTTTAAAATATAAAAATTCACAACTAATATTCCATAAACTTCTTCACCCATTTTCATGATTGTCTTTATTGAATAAAAGAGTACTAGAATTTATAAAAGCATTTCTACCAATCTTATAAGTATAAATCATAATAACTTCAAGAGCTAAAGAAATTTAATCAACAACATTAATCAATGCTAGAGTGACATATATTAATGACTATAAATTATTGAAAATAATAGTTGATAAAAGGAAATTTTTAAATATATAAATTGATTGGGAGATTATTCACTTACCTATAGAATCTTTAAAACTCAAAATTCATTTCTTACAACTCCAATCGAGCTATTTTCCTTACAATTACCCTATAAAGTATAATAAGATTTTAATGAACTTTACTTTTGAATCAACAAATCTCTTTAAAGGGAATCCATTCAACAAAAAAAAAAAAAAAACTTTGAATTTTAGCAACAAAATTTATACATAAAAGTTTTTTTCCTTAGGCTTTTTACCAAGCATCTAATGTACGACATTTCAAACCATTGAATAAACATATAACCTTTAATTCTCTTGACCAATCATTTCCAAACATTCAAGTATGACTTCTAAATTGATAATATACCTTGTACACTCTTCAGCCTTATAACTCTCAATAGTTCTAAGGACTTAGATAAGATCTCAATAATTCCTTTAATGAACTCCTTTGCAAAAGTCCAATTTAGATTTATAGGTAATAATGTTTAAGAACTATCATTTATGTCATTAATTTTCCTCCATAATACTTTAGCCATATCAACCTATTTACTTGAGATAGCATTTTCTCTTCAGCACATTGTTTCCAACCATACAATTAGAATTTTCTAGCCTACCATATTTTATCCAACACCTTATTAATAACCATTCTATCCCCAAGAATTTAAAGTCACACATACAAATTCATAATAATTAAATTCCTTTAATTTGTAACCTACAAGCTAAATTCATGGATCAATAACACTCAAACTAAATGTATGTATCACAATAACCAATCAAATTTCATAAATCTAAGATATTCAAGCAAAACTCTCCTAAAGGCATTTTATCAAACACTAATCATCCATTAATTCTCATATTAACACCAAACCTCTTCCCCTTAAATCTCATCTCCTACAAATCCTAAAATTGATATTGAACTCAATCAGCCAACCCAATTTTGATTCTTTAATAGAAAAAAAAATTTAATTGGACCTTAAAGAAAATTAAATATAATTCCTCTTCTTCAACATAAATACAAGTGCATTTATCTACCAAAAATCACACTCCTAGAACTAAATTTTCAGCTTGTTTAAATCCCATTACTCCTCCTATTTACGCATAGCAACACAAGAAAAAATAAGTCACAACTCAGCCGTAAACACACTCACATATTCAGCGAGAAAAATAAGACCCCAAACACCCATCTCAATTAGTGAAGTTAGCAGCAATATGAGGAAGTTAACTAAGCAAATTAGAGGATGAAATGACGCACCCATGGCTACCCACCCTTGAACACAATGATGACGTTGAACCAAGAAGAAATAGGGGAAGCCATCGCATGGTCAAGGAAGAGCAGAGGAGGAGAAGATCTCAAACCCACAACAATACCCGTAACAGCGGCGAACCAACGGAGGGGAAGAAGGACGAGCTCCACCCACTATCACCTAGATGACGCTGAAGGAGGGAGAAGAAGGAATCAACGATGAAGCCTGAGCAAGGAGCGAGTAGATCAACTTGAACAACTTTGTCATAGTAGCAAACTCTGGTGATCTAAACACAGTAGCTAAGGAGGAAGAAGAGGCAAAGACCAAGCACACTTCATCAACAGTGAGTAGAAATTGACAGTAACCAGAGACAGGGGAAATGAGAAGCAGTGCCATTTCACAGCAGATCCTCAATGGAGAAGAAACAAGAAAGCTTAGCGGCAGTGAGGGAAGAAATGAAGAACAACGGCGAGGAGGAGATGAGCAGAGAATGAACGAAAGATTTCTCTGACTCTCGGTGGTTCTGGATTTGTCAAAAATGCTGAAGGAGAAGGAAAAAAATGAGGCCGTACGTGCATATTGACCAAGAGAGAGAATATAAATACGATCTTTATGAAATTGCAAAAATTACAAAAGAGGGCCCACAATTTCTTCTAATAACATAAAAGACACAAGTACTTTGGTAATTTTCCTAAAATTTTAAACTAAATAAAATTAATTTATTACTAACAAAAATTAAAAACTTTGGAACTTCAAATAATCTATTAGCATAAGTTCCAGTAACTCACCCTTCCATTTTCCATAAAACTAATTTAAAGAAAATATAAATTAGGAGAATTTTTGTTTTTGGTCATTACACTTTGAAACCTTTGTTTCATTTTAGAATCTGCACAAAAGAATGTCACAAGAAATCTTAATAGCAGCAGAAGTTATAACACCACCACTTTTGACAGAATAAAATAAAAATCTTGGCAAGTAGGGGTAACAAATGTTGTAGCAGAACCTTCATAATAAGAGTGCTTAAAAAGTGGCATGAACAAAACTTTAAAGGAATAGAGTGAATACAAATGTTGTAGCAGCATGGCAATGCATATTATCATAAATTTCAGGGTTCAAATTTCAGGCATTTGTTCATTATGAAGTGAAACATCGTAAGTAGTAATTTTCTTAGAGAATATAAACTTCATTTTGGTCATTCACTACTAGTAACACTAAAACGCAGCTACTATCAACAAATGGTAATGAGAGACTTGAAAGAAAAAACATCAGATGAATGAGGACCGTAGTAAGTTCACAGGGATAACCAACCAACTAAGCATCTTTCTTTCTTCTTTAAAGATAGAACATGTTCTTGCCCACCCACAGTTCCCCCACATCTCTTCCTTATAGAAAAATAGCATCCATAATGTTCCTCACAACTAAATGGTGAGTTGCATACTGTTAAAATACTTTGGCCTACAATTGAAAACGCATCACAATGATACCACTAAAATAATTTTGCAGAAAATTTTTTGAGGAAAAAAATTAATCAGCATGTAGAGTTTTATGTATACATAACCAATCAATACAAAACATTTTGGAAACTCTAGCGGCTCAAAATGAGCATTATGAAGCATCTAAATGTGGAAACTGCACACAGATGCTTTTGTGAAAAAAAAAGAAAAAGTCAACCTAATGGCTCCAATGTACTTAAGGAATGGATAGCCAACAACATTACAGCTTCATTTCTTAGTGCATCATTAAACAATATATATTTATATAAGTATGGTTCATGTCCACGTGAGATTATGAGACTTGGATTAGGTACACTGTGTGCAGCGCACTGCATATGTATGCGTGCAGCTGTAAAATTGTGCCTTTTGTGCTATGACACAGAATTTTAACTAATTGTCTGATCAAAAACTAACAACACATCATCACTCAGAAAATAAAAAATTAGGATTACGTCTTGCAATGTGATAATATATTTTATTAAATATGAAGTTAAGTCTAAGTTGATATAGGAAAAGGTAGAGAAATCTAGCTTTACATATGTTGACTAAAAAATGTTTATAAGTATAGATACATATATATATATATATATATTAATTGCCTTAAAATTTTAAGCATGATGTGACATCAAACGCACTTATAGCAACCAATTGAATTTCTAATATTGAGATTCTATTCATACAGGTGATGCTCCATCTCAATTACAAAGTACCACATATCGTGAAAAAAATATTACTGGAAAAATGAATGCATGAGGAGGAAAAAACTCTCGAATCTCAATCTTAACAAACCTGCTTCAAACCTTAGTACGATTCCACTGGTGTTCTGAATTTATAGCAACGCCATCAGATAGAATGAACTAGATAGACCTCTATTTTTGAAGCTTGATTTTTCTTTTTATTAAATATGTATACAAAAAAGGATAAAGACAGCAAAAGGTATACATATTAACTAGCTACTTTTCAACTAGACAGAAATATTTTCAACCTACTTTTGCCAGAGCAGAAGATAAGCATAGCAGGAAAGTATGGACAGTATCCACAATAACTAATTATCAGCAACAAATACCTTTACCTCTTGACTCTCTATCATACATAAGCATCTTCAGTAGAAAGCTTAAACCTCAATTGAAGATAAAACAAACAAAACTTTCCATTGTCAAAAGATTATTAAAAAAAAAAACCAATTCCAGTCAATTCTCATCATAGAAAAAAAATGAACCAAATAAATATAAACATGCAAAAGAAAAACCGGGAAAAAAATTAAACAATCAAATACAAGTTAATTCACCTCAACTCTCACTTTCACTCTCACCTTAACCTTGATCTGCACCTTTACTCTCACTTTCACCTTAACTCTCACTTTTACTTTCAAATTCAAATTCACGTTCACTTTCATCTTGTTGGTTAAGAAGTGAAGATAAGGCATTTCAATGATATCATTTGGGACATCTTCATTAACCAAGTCAACTTCACCATCATCCTCTAGCACAAGAGGATTTATTAAGGACTCACTACAAGCTTCACTTACATTACATGCTTGGGCATCCCCACTTGAGCATCTCCCATGTTAAATAGATCTCTGGGAAGCGTCTCATAGCATAATGCTTGTGTTTATCAAAAGAGCCTTGGACATAAAAGCACTATTGCACACTTGAGATGCTAGCACAAAAGGATCATTTTTGTAACATTTTTTTATTAAATTTAACAAAGTCAACTCATGGTTGTCTTCTCCAACCAATCACATCGAGACAACACATGTTTAAAATAGCCATAATAGTCTAATATTAGTAATTGTCCTATAATATGTTATGAAAAATTTTTCTGCTTTTTCATCCTTAACACTTTTAAAACTTGGGAGTTATTGCCTCTAATGTAACACCACTATTTTGGGTATTCCTCATTGCATCTCACCGCTTGGTATGAAATTTATAACCATTAATGGCATACCTAAAAAATCACTTAGCAATAAGGTTTGGTCCTATAGCTAACTGCTTAACTAAATCCAGTAGATCCTCACTTATAATTTGTGTTTTCAACCATTGAATGAAATCTTCTCTTTGAGTTTTAGCTTTGGTCCCTTAGTTCTTTTAAAAGTGATTGTGAACATCAGCCTCATGCTCTCTACAAAATAGTTTCTACACTTATCAATAAAATATAAAACATAATGTTAACAAATGCTGGTAATGAGTTAATAAATAAAAAGTACCTAATATAATCTTGCACTTCATCATAATTAAACAAGATGTACCCATAGGCTTGGTTTAGCAACTTATGTTGAAGTGAAATTAATTTCACTCTCCCAATAGAACGACCCTTGTTTGGAAACTCATTATTATGAGTCATTCTATTCATTCTTATGTCTACATCACTTGACAAATATCATGAATAGAATGTCAATGACTCTTTAGCCAAATACACCTCAACAATAAAGCATTTTGGTTGACTTTTATTATGAACAAATGGCTTCAAATCACCTAAATATCTGTCCATATATTGCATCCACCCAAACTAAACGAGTCCACCAAGCCTAACCTTATTTGCTAGGTGAATAGGCGAGGGAACCATTATGTCAAAATAACTAGGTGGAAAGATTCTTTCAAACACACAAAGTGTTTCTGCAATCTCTACTTCCAAAATGTCTAAGCTTCTTTCATCATCAACTATCTTTTGGCATAAAGAACAAAAGAAGTTACCAAGATGAATAAGTTGAATAGCAACTTTATCAGGAGTTATCCCTATTATTGCTACTTGCAACAAGTAATGTAGAATGATATGGGCATCATGACTCTTATTTCCAAAAATTTTCCCTTTTCACCTGCACACCTCATGAAATGTTAGATACCATACTATCAGATAGTTTCACATCCTTCAAAACACTACAAAATATAGATCTCTCCTCACTAGTCAAGAAGAAACATGCCCTTGGAAGCTAAGTTTTCTTACCATCAATTGTTGCCTTTAAATGAAGCTTCTTTTTAATCCCCATATCTTGTAGGTCTAAATGAGCCTTTACATGGTCTTTCTTTTTTCCTACAATCTTTAATAGTGTCCCAATTATATTGTCACATACATTCTTCTCAATGTACACTATATCAAAATTATGATGTAAAGTATTATCCTTCCAATATGGCAATTACCAAAAGATAAATTTCTTCTTCCATAAACAATCCTTTTTTCTCCTTTCATTCTTCCCAAGTATAGGGGAAATGTTTTCAAGGGCTTCTAAAATTCTTGATGCTTCTAACAATGTAGGTGGAAACCTATACTTAATTTCTCCATTAAATGATTATGTATCTAATCTTCACTGATGATTTGGGTCTAAAAAACCCGATGACCTATATAGCATATCTTTCAACTATACTTTAAATAAGTAAAAGTTGTCCCATAATTACAAGTGGGACAAACAAATCTCCCTTTAATGCTCCAACCATATAACATATCACATGCCAAGTAGTCACTAACAATCCATAAAAGAGCTACATATATTTGAAAAGTTTGATTATTGGTAAACATCATATGTTTCCACCCCTGCATCCCATAATGTCACACCCCAATACTAATGGTGTAACCGACACAAAATATGAGATAAACTCATATTCCATAAGCCTCAATTATCCAAATATTAAACTATAATAGTGATAGATATTTATACTAATCAATAAATCATAATATATATATATATTATTTAAAGTTCATAAGGTCTTAAATATCCGGTAAAATTTTTGGCAATGATTAGAACGTCCCAAAATTTCTATAGCCAATAAACCTATGAGCAAATCCAAAAGAGGAGCTTAACTCCACACCAGTAGATTACATGATAGCAAAAATAGGATCAGAATCTAACTACAGTATACGTGGAGCACTAACTACCATTGTATAATATAATGACTATTTACATTAAAATAAACGATTGAAGCATGCTTCCACTGTCCAAAATGTAATAGAGCCTCTCAATGATTAGCAAGAGGTGCAGGGTCAACTACATTATCTGAGACCAAAGAAATTTTTCGGTGAATAACGTCCCAACAATAAATAATAGAATATAAATAAAATAAAAAGTTTGAAATAGTCATGTAAGTTAAAGAAACAAAAATTTTCGTAAAAATTCAATAAATTTCATAATAAAATGTCTCTATAAATATTCAATAAAATCTCAAATCATTGAACTATTATAGCAAATGGTAATATCAATTGATTTCAAGAAAGTACATAAATAAAATAAATATTTATAAATAAATTACTGAATAAAAATCAATGGAATATAAAATCATCAAATAATTGGATTCATAATTATAAGGACTTATTGGAACAATTAACAAACGTGAACACACAGTCCACGAGGTAAAAAACCAAACGTGGCTTATGCCACAAAAACAAACGTAGACACACATCCATGAGGGAAAGTAACCAAATGCAGCTGAAGCCACGAAACAAACGTGGACACACAGTCCACGAGGGTAATGCTAACTAAACGCGGCTTGAAGTCACAAAACAAATGTGAGTATGATGCTCACAAATAACCATCCCTCCGTTCCACGTGCGTTGGCTATCGCACAGGGCTAGCACCTCTATAAATACCCTACTAGCTAGGTGTACCATAGTGCACCAAGGACTAACAAAACTGTTGTTAGCAACCAGTGTTTTGTATAAAGTTCCTTTTTAAATCCACTTTCAAACATAGGAGAAGATCATCATTGGTAAAAATATAATTTTCATTTTCAATGTCAAACTCGCATGAATCATTTTTCCATAGCAATTCAATGATTTTTAGAATGAAATTGTAATGACTATAAATTTTGAATTAATTAAATTTCTCTTCTAATTGATATTTTATTTAATTGTTCTAATTTAACAAGTAGATGGTGGTTATTTATTAGAACTTAAGCTAGCAACTTACTCGAAGATTTAAAGTTCAAATTCTCTTAAGTAATGGGCTAATTTTATTTTATCATGGTTATGAGAAAATTTAAAAAAAAAACAGAGAGAGAAAATTCCTTATCTCTTATATTATAATATATAAAAAAATTTGGGTCCATCCTTGTAATTTTCTCAATCCTCCTTTTTAACTCAGATTTTCTTCTTCCTCTGTCATTTTAACAAGAGAACGATGAGAGAGAGGGAGAGAATTTTGGAAACTTTCATCTCTATACTTCTCCATTCCAACATGTTCACTGACTTGGGTATGCAATCACCATGATTGACTGATGCTAAGGGTCCATGCATCGTCTTCTACATCTTGTTTCACAGCGTTCACTATTAGTAATCTTTGCCTAACTCATTCATCCATTCTTCATCCGCATCACCGACTGTTCTTTTTCTTCCCTACTCTTCTCTGTTTATATGACGGCTTCCCTTCTTCTTACTTCATGCTGCTGCTGCATTTATGGGTTTGGCTTTAGCTGTGGGTCCATGCTTCACATCACCATTGTCATCTCCCCTATTTTGCATCACAGATCGCTCAACTTAGCTAGTCACCCAACTTGTCTATTCATCACCGTCGCTATTGGAGTCCTGTCCATTCATCATTGCAGGTGGTTTTGGTGAGTGCTTGGCCATTTTTTGTCACTACTTTGGCATCCTCATTAGAACTGTAATTCCTTCGTGCTTCCCCTGTTCAGTGCTATTATCTTCTTTCTCTCTCCTTCCTTTATGTGCTGTTAATGATCTAAGGTTAGGCATTTCAATCCTCCTCTTCCTTGTTGCTTGGTGTGCATTGTTGGCTGAGATTATAGAATTTTCTCCTTCCTTTCTTTGTTACTGAAGAGCAAGGGATGGAGATTTAATTTTATTTGAGCATTAAAGTGGATTTATGTTGAAGGAGAAGCTTGGTTGATCTTATATTGCCATTGGAAAAAAAGAAATATATGAAAAATGGTTGTGAATTCTCCCTATTCAACTACCGTATATGATTGTATAGGGAGGGGATTAGATTAATTTGAAATTTAAAACTTAGTTAAACATTTTCATTAAATAATTCCAGTATGGTATTTTTTTTGGTTTATGATTAATGAAGATGAATGTGAGTTTGGGTTTTACCTTTAAAGTTAAAAGCTATTTTTTCCCCTGTTAAAAAAAGGGGGATTTGAGGAGCTTGTTTTATCTATATATTGATATTTGAAAAATGTTGGAAAGCATAATAATGAGGAAGAGGTTTGGTATTTATTTGAGTTTGGACGTGTATAAAATGTTCACTAAAATGCTTGAAAGAAAGTTGGAATTAGAAGTAGAGATTTTAAAGAGAATATTTTCATTAACAATTCAAGTACCAAATTTCTATTTATGTATTGATCTTTGAAATATGTAAGGTTGTGGCAACATCGGGAGGAAGTTTTTGGATTTGTAGGAAGCCTAATAAAATTTTATTATATATGATAAGGCGATTGAAAGAGAAAAAGGACATATTGGTTTGGAGGTTAATTATTTATGGAATTTACTTGAGTTTGGTGAAGAATTTTGACTGTGAAGCTACTGTGAGACAAACTAAATATTGGGGCATTGTATGGTTGATGATTACAAATGATAAATCATTTACTCATTACCAAGAGAGGATGGTATGAGTGCAATATAAGGGTATCATTATTGGCTAGCTAGAGAAAGAAATAAAATATTTTAAATATAGTTCCTGAGTTAGAGAGAAATATTGATTTTGAAGAATTCGATAATTTCTGGACAAAATAATAGGTTGATGACTTTTATTGATAGTATATGAAGTGGAGTTATCATTAAACAAAGTTATTCATTCTTCTTATTTAGGTAATTAGAGTAGCCAAAAGGCAACTGAGAGATGTTTAAAAGGTGCAAATTTTCATCTTGCAAGCTTTTCAGGTAAGTGGATAGCGTCCCAACTGATTTTCCAATAAAATTTTCTTTTATAAAGATATTACATTTTTATGCAAATCATTTAATAACAATAATGTGATTATTGGATAATTTATTGATTAAACTTCTTTATTTTGCGAAATTGCCTTATTAGTTTTGAAATTTTAATTAATTAATAAATACAAGTTTGGAGTTTGATTATGAGATTTCATTGTATCAAATATTGGATTGATACAGAGAATGGTTCATGCAATTTGACTTTAAAAATGAAAATTTTATTATGGAAGTGATGATTTTTCGCATATTTGAAAATGGATTTGAATGGGACTTTATACATAACACTGGTTACTAACGACAGTTTCGTTAGCCATTGGCATGCCATGGTATACCTAGCTAGCACGGTATTTATATGAGATGCTACCCCAGTGCAATAGCCAATGCACGTGGAATGGAGGGATGATTATTCGTGAGCATCGTACTCACGTTTGTTTCGTGGCTTCAAGCCATGGTTGGTTAGCATTACCCTTGTGGACTGTGTGTCCACATTTGTTTTGTATCTTCGGCTGTATTTGGTTACTTACCTTCGTGGACTGTGTGTCCATGTTTGTCTTCGTGGCAGAAGCCACATTTGGTTATTTACCCTTGTGGACTGTGTGTCCATGTTTGTTATTTGTTCTGTTAAGTCTTTATAATTATGAGTTTTTAATTATTTGATATACCTATTTTTATTGATTTTGATTAATGACATAGTTATAATTATTTTATGCAATTATGTGCTTTATTGAAGTACATGATAATGACGCTTGATATGATATTTTAATGAATTAGGAATTTATTTAAAGTTACATAAAGTCCTTTTTGACGAAGTTTATTATCTATTTGTTTGCGAAAATTTTTATTTCTAACACACGTAATTATGTTGAACTTTCTTTTTATACATATTCAGTTATTTATTGTTGGAATGCTATTCACTGGAAACTTATTTGGTCTCAAATTTGTTAACTAGTGTTGATCCTACTGCTCACATTTAAAGGGCGAAAAATTGTTCTGGGTAGTGGTATTTCGCTTAGCATTATCTCCTTTTGACATAAACATTTGAACTGATGTATTTTATTTTGAAAGTAGGTTAGTTAGCTCCACATAACCTGTAGCTAGGTTTCTATTGTAATATATGTTGTTTGCTGGCTGAAAGGAGTTGAGCTCCTGATTGATATTACATTTTGTGTAAAATATTGACAGATTAAAAAAAATTGGAAAATCCTATTTACTAGGAAGATTCTACCGAAATTTCTTTAAAAATATTGAAATTTTCAATATAATAATTTTATTAAACATGTTATAATTTTCAGTACAGATTCAACTATGTTTTAAAATGAAAAAAAATTCAGTTTAGGGTTTAAGGGATGTGTGATATGGTCTACATCTCGTGCTGGTCACCCTCTGTTTTGAGGTGTGATAGAAATCCCATAATCAAAGTCCAACCTCGTATTTATTGAATAATTGACATTTCAAAACTACTAAAAGTAATTTCATAAAATAAAGAAGTTTAATTAACAAATTATCCAGTACTCACATTGTTGTTATAAAATGATTTACATAAAAATATAATATTTTAACAAAGAAAATTTTATTAAAAAATCAGTTGAGACACTATCCACTTATCTGAAATACTCCCCAAAATTTATAACTTACTCCTTATTCCTTTTATTAAGATCCTCTTTCTCTAGACACCATATGAAATATAATAGGGTCTTAATAGACTTTCAATAAGTTCAATAAAACTTTATTTCAAACTAACATAACAAACATTTAACTATAATAAATTTAAAGCCTTAGAACCAAGATTTATACATAAAGTAACAATAGCTAAATACTCAATTAAAATGCAATTTCCTCTTTAGCCTTTTGTCAAATGCTTAGCGTGCATCATTTCAACCATTCAATTGAGCTTTTTAACATTCAAATCTCTTGCTCAACCATTAATAAACAACCATACAACTCCCAAGAAATCCACTAGTTACACACTAGCTCCATAATTATCAAATTTCTAGATAATACTCATGTTAATTCACAATTAAATAGTACCTAAACCAAACATACTTCTTATAAGAATTAATGAAATTACATAAACTACAAAACCAAGCAAAGTTCCTTCTATCAAACATTTTGTCAAACACCTTACATACCTTTATGCCCAACTATAATACAAGCCTCCTCATTCCCTTAAAAATTTTATTAATACTTAAATTTCCAAGCTTCCCAATTTTTTCCCCTTTAATACAAGCCAATTGAGATCAAAGAAATTTAAATCTAATTCTTTTTCTACAGTAATCTACATAAGAGAAATTATCTACCGACAATCAATCATGCTCTTAAATTCATGTTTAGCTTAGTTAAACTCATGTATTCCCTTCTATCACGCATAGCAGCAGCAAAAATAAAAAACATCACAGCTAAGCCAAATATCACACAGACAAAACAGCAAAGAGGTAGGGGATTTAAAGCTCCACATGTCACGCCCCAAAAATAGGACATGTTCGGCACAGAATATAAGGATAATACCCATATCCCAATAGTCTTTATGCATAAAAACTCTAATTTATAAACCACAAAAATATTTGATAATAAATTAAGCCATCCTCAATACAAACCATACGAACAAAAGGTTTAAAATTAAAAACAAAAATTTGATTGAATCTCTCCTTAAAATAAATCTCCCAAAAACAAATTAACAAATATTTTACAAAATAATAGTAGCAGCAGGGAACTCTTTTCCAATCAGCAAATGACAAAGTGTGAATCATAAGGAAGAGGACCCTAACTATAGCTTATGTGGAGCACCTGACATAAGAAATTTACTTTAAAGAAGTTTGATTTCAGCCTTTCCTTTCAATTGAATGTTACAACCCCTTAAGGATTTACGGAAGGCATAACTTAGTTGACGTATCTGAGACTAAAATAATAATTTTCAGTGAATAACATCCCAACAATAAATAATAGAGCTTGTATAAAAAGAAAAATTTAAAATAATTGTGTGAGTCAAAGAGACAACAGCTTTCATAAAAATGTAATAAACTTTAAAATAGAATATCTTTATAAAATTTTAAAATTTAGTCTCAAATCATTGAACTATCATGGCAAATATTAATAGGATTTAATTTCAAGAAAGCACGTAAATGAAATAAATATTTATAAACAAATTACTGAATAACATCAATGGAATATAAAATCCTTAAATAATTGGATTCATAATTATAGAGACTTATCAGAATAATTTACAAATGTGGATACACAGTCCACGAGGGTAACTAACCAAACGCGGCTTATGCCACAAAAACAAACGTGGACACACAGTCCACGAGGATATGTAACCAAACGCAGCCGAAGCCACGAAACAAATGTGGACACACAATCCACGAGGGTCATGCTAACCAAATGCGGCTTGAAGCCACAAAAACAAACACGGGTACAAAGCCCAAGAATAACCATCCCTCCGTTCCACGTGCGTTGGCCATTGCACAGGGCTAGCACCTCCTATAAACATCCTGCTAGCTAGGTGTACTATGGCGCGCCAAGGGCTAACGGAACTGCCGTTAGCAACCAGTGTTCTATATAAAGTTTCTTTTTTAAAACCATTTTCAAACATACGAGAAAATCATCACTTTCAAGATACAGTTCTCGTTCTCAAAATCAAACTCGCATGAATACTTTTAAGCATTAAAACTTGCCAGAATCAAATTTCATATCTAATATTCATGCTTGTATTTATTGAATAAATAAAAAGAATTTCAACTTTGAACTTGCATGAATTATTCTTTGTATCTATCCAATATTTGATAGAATAAAAATCTCACAATCAAAGTTCAAACTTAATTTAATTGATCAAATCACATTTCAAATTTGATAAAGCTAATTCCACAAAATAAAGTAACTTTCATCAATAAAATCTTCGACAATCACGTTGTTACTATTAGCATGATTTGTAGAAATATATAATATTTTAGTAAAGAAAATTTTAATTGAAAAAAAAAATCAGTTGGGACGTTATCCACTTACCTGTAACAGTTTCAACCTCAAAACTCTTTTCTTTCAGCTCCAATCAAGTTACCCTGCTTACGATTACCCTATAATATATAATAAAATCTTCATGAACCTTGCTTTTGAATTAACAAGTCCTATTTTTAAGAGAGTCCACTCAACTAGAATTAATAAAATAATAATATACCTTATAAATCATCAACCATTTAACTCTTAATAATTTAAAACTTCAAATAAAATTTTGACAGCTTATTAAATACATCCCTTGTTAAAGCCTAATTGAGATATACAAATACTAATATCTAGGCCAAATCATCTTCCTTAAGAAACTATCACTATTAGATACTAAAACAAACAATCTTTATCAATGGACATTTTATCAAACATCTGTCATGCGTGAATCCTCCAACCAAAATCTCACTTCCTTTTCTATAAATTTCATTTCCCAAATAATATCACATTCATATTTGAGATAACTCAGCTTGCCTTTTAATTTTTAGTCCAACAAAAATCAAATTTATTACTCAAAGAAATCAAATCCCTAACATCTCATTACTCATGCACAGTAGAAAAATGGGGAATAATTCACAATTCTGATCCAGCCATATGCGCACAACACGAGAGAGTTAATGGTCAAAGCTTCTTACCTTAAATCACCATCATCACAAAAGAGAAGAAGAAGAAACTTGGACGCTGAACAAGGGAAGCAAACGTCCAACAGTGACGCTTTACAGGAAATAAAAAGAGTCTGTGACTTTGCCAAGCTCCTACTAGGTACAAAGAAACAAAGATTCTAGCAGCAAAAATAATAAACACACAAGCTGAACACCTTACAAAACTGAACCAGCTGTGACTCGAAACAGGGGAGTCATCTGGCACGGTACACAGGGAAGGAAAGAAATGACTTCAACCGTACCAGATCAAGCAGGAAAATCTCACAATCAACACCAGCATTATCGACGGCTTAATTTTTCTCGCCCATCCGTGATGTGAACAAAGGCGACGAAGACAGCAGCAAATGAGAAAAATAGAGACAGGAAGCACGACTGAGGACCTGGCTTTGTTCGGGAGTAACGAGCTCCCATTTCACCAGTAGTGAGGGTAGGATAGCAGAGAGAGATGGAGTCAAATAACACATGATGAAAAAGTCTAAAGTTTCGATCTCAGCACTCTCCGTAACTCAAAACGTGATTGAAGAAAGAAAGAGAAGGAGGAGAGAGGGTACTCAAAGCCCATGCATGATGGCCGAAACTCTCTCTCTCTCTCTCTCTCTCTCTCTCTCTCTCTCCTCAATAGTTGGAAATGGCAGGGGAGAAGGAGAAGATGAAAGAAATGGGGAGAGTTTTTTAGATTCCTCTCATCCTCGAACATCATCCGAAAGAGGTGAGGAAAATAGAAAAAAATTGCGAGCTCTCCCTCTCTCTTCTGCCTGCTTCACCGACTTATAAGGTCAAAGGAAGTCAAATAATATCTCATGGGGAAATTTACAAAACAAGACCTGAAGTTAATTGGGAAAATTTTAAAAAAAGACCCTATCAATTTTTGTTATTATAATTTTTTTATAAAAAAAAGTAAGGACTCTTTAGTACTTTTCCATAAAAATAAACTAACATTTGGCTAAAGTAAAATTTAAACTCTAGACCTTTATATAAATATCCAGTATAAATTCTAATATACCATTGCTCTTTCTTTATCATAAAAGGAAAATTAATTAATTATCAATTGAAAGGAAATTTATTTAATTTAAAATTTAGAGTCATTACACCACACCTTTAATCGATTACGATAGAATATGATAGGAGGAAGAACAAATTTGCTGTGCTGAACAGGGAAAGAAGAAAGGAACCTTTTATACTAACCCACAACAGCAAAAATCAAAGAAGAGACAGCACCTATCAATCATATAAGGAAGAGAAATTAAGGTTAGTTCATGCCCAAAACTAAGGAGGAAGAGAATTTTAAGATGACGCACCACGCATCACTGTCAGCCACGAAGTAGAGAAGAGGCAAAGAACGGCTAAACAAGAGAGCGAATCCAGTGATCTCCCACTTCCAGCTGTGAAATAGCGACGCGAACAGAGGAAGCTAATGGCAAAGATCTAGGAAGCAAGTCGATGGTAAAGAACAGAAACGCAAACCAACAATAAAGAATTAAGGGAGCTTATGTCGGTGAAGAAAGGAGAGAAATTGAGGAAAAATGAAATGATCTATTGGCATAAGAAGATTATAAATTCTGACCAAAAAGGAAAATTGGGAAAACTAGAAGATATGACGCAAGGAAAGATTACAAGAATGAGCCCAAAATTTTCTATAATTTAAAACAAAATAAAATCAAACTTTTGCTCAATGAAAATCAAACTCTAGACCTTCAAAAAGTTACTAAAGTAAATTTCACCAAACTACCACTCTCCACTTTTCATAAAAGTAATTTAAATAAAAATATCAATTAAAAAATATTTAATTTAAAATTTTAGGTCATTACACACAATAACTTCAACTCATCAATTAATGGTTGTAGGTAGACATCAATTGCATTTCCAGGAGATCGTGACTTTGGAATAAGTCAAGTCATCAAAAAATATTATGGTGCACAAATTTGAAGGAAAATTATATATGGTCAATATAACTGGCCATATTCTATGAGATATGTTCATGGTTCTAAATGGATTAAATCCATTACTAGCCAACCTAAGCCTTATATTATGAGAATCAAGAGAAAACTTTGAGTTCTTAGCATCAAATGCTTGGCTATCAGCTCGATGCCTTAATTTACCATCTATTGAAAGACCTTCATCATGCCACCTTAATGAATCAATAGTCCTTGAGCACATGAATAACCTTTGCAATCCTCAAATTAAAGGAAAGTATCTAAGAACTTTAGAAGGAACTTTGTGAGCTTTCTTAGATTCATCAACCTCACAATCTTCTTTAGAATATTCAATCCATCATGAAGATCCATATAGATGACAAAGTTTGGCATCCTTATGCTCTTTCCAAAACCACATGCAATCATTGGGACATGCATCAATTTTTTTGTAATCTAAACCCAAGTCCCTTATTATAGATTTTGTTTTATTAAAAGAGGTGGAGATATTCAAATCAAGAAAAGCTTCTTTCAATAATTCTAGAAGTGCTGTAAATGATGCATCACTTAATTTCTAAAGGCATTTTAATAAATAAATTTGGATGGTAAATGACAAGGTGGTGAATTTCTCACGACTAGGATATAACTCTTGTTTCCCTTCATCAAGCAGTTTATAGAACTTTTTTGCTTCTTCATTGAGGGCTTCACAAATATCATTTGCTTCAATTACATTTTTAAATGTTTCATATGATAAACAATCTATGTCATCACATAAAACATCTTCACCACTAGTGTCATCATCAACATCCATAGCACCTATCCCTTCTCCAGTGAAAAACCCAATTGGTTTAACCTCACATAAAGCCTTTGCTTATTAAATGGTCATATACTACACCTCTTTTTTTCCACCTCCCATTGCAACATTTAGTGTAAGGTCATAAAATCTCATTTTCAATAGGATTTCCATTAGTGAACACCAAATCTTGAAAATACTCAACACCTTCAATGTAATCATCACCATACCAAGGCTTATCGACCCAGTCCTTCTCCAACATTATACAGTATTTTGAAAGTTTATATAAGAAGTTAGTGTTAAAATCATTGCCTTAAGAGGCATTGTCACACCCTAATATTAAGGGTATGATTAGCATGGAATATGAAGTGAACGCACATTCCATAAGCCTTTACTAACTAGAAATTAAGCTAAAATAGCTATATTTGCAAGTTATATATAATAGTAAAGTTCGTAAAGTTTTAAAGTTTTTGTAAAAATTTCAGCAAAGTCTACCTTAAAATTTGGACCTCTTGAAATTTCTACAACAACAAAACCTGCCAACTAGACTAGCTCCATTCCAGTAATTTTTATAATAATAAAATAAGACTAGGATCTTACTATGGTGTACGTGGGGTACTAAATTATAATTACAAAATATAGTACCTAGTTTACCAAAACAATAATTGCAATATGCCTCCTCTTTTTCCAAAACAAAAAAACAAAAAGGCCCTTAATGATCTACTGGAGGTGCAGGGTCAGCTATAATATTTGAAACCAAATAAATTATTGGTGAGTAGCGTTTCAATCAAAATTATAAATAAGAAAATGTGAAGATAATAAATAATAAATTTAGCTTCAAATGACTTAATGAAATAATGAATTACATCCTTTAGCTAGAAATAAATAAATATTTTTCCCAATAATATGATTTTGAGATTAAACAATGCTAATAAGATCACATATATGTTAAAAGTTTATATTAACCATAAATATAAAATTTTCAATGATAGTGTAGTGCGATAAAGTACTTTCAGAGAATTATTAGAGAAATGATAAATTTTTAGCTTAAACTTAGGAAGGGCTTTATCAGAACAAATAATAAGCGTGGACACACAATCCACGAGGGTAAATAACTAATCAAGCATGGACATACAATTCACAAGGGTAAGTAACCAGTCAAACGCAGCTAGAAGCCACGAAACAAGCAGCAAGTGCACGAATCAAGCGCAAGCATGAAGCCCACAAAAACAAGCATGAGTACAGTGTTCATGAATACCATCCCTCCGATCCACATGCGTTAGCTTTCACATGGGGCTAGCACCTCCTATAAGCACCTCGCAAGCTACGTATCCCATGGCATGCTAAGGGCTAATGGAACTGCTGTTAAAATCCAGTATTCTGAACTCAGTCTCCCTAATTAAAATCAAGCTTACATAGAGTTGAAAAAAATTTCAAATTTTTCACTTTCAAAATATGTGATTTGGTTGTCATCTTCCATTCCCATAATCAATTTCATTTCTTCCATGCACAAGTTGTTGTACTAAAAGTTTGCACATCAAACATAAAGTTAAACAGTTAGGTTGTTTTTGAAAAGTAACACTATTTGTCGTACATCAACTTTAATTATTACTTATCAATAGCATAAATCATTAGTAAAATTAAGATATCATCATTAATAAAATAATTATTAAAAAAATAGAATTGACAAGAATGTTTATATAACTAATAAAGAAATAGTATTAAAATTTAAGTAAAAGAATTTTTATAAACAATTGCTTGAAATTCATTCAAAACTCGACCCACTCACCTGATAGTTTTTCCAAAATTCTAAAGTATGCTTTCTTAATCTTTCACTTTAATTCTAATGGTGTTCCTGATTTCTTGAAAAACAAATCATAATTCTAAAATCATTTATCAAGAAATTTTTCAATCACTATTTGTGTATTAAAATTCAATCCAAAATAATGTTAACGATAATATTCCAACAAATTATGTTTTAAATATATTTAAATCAGTTAAAACATTTGACAACTTTTCATTTATTCTCATAATTCTTTATGACTTATACTCATTCATAAATCATAATAAACCATATCTATTATTCTTAAGCTTCATCTAGACTAAAATTGTGAAACAAGCATTGTATACAATCATTTCTCTCATTTTGCTATTTTAAAATTTTCAATTAACAACTTGAACCAAATAATAGATACTTCTCCTAGCGAATCTTAACAACTCACAATTCACCAAATGTCCCTATCCCACATTTTTACAAATACTTTGAGGGCATGATTTATCATTAACAAATTTATGAGATAATTACCCATGCATTTCAACAACTTTCTTTCCCTCCATGTCTTCTTTATATCCACGAACACATTGAGGGCATTCTCCAATTCTCCAATAATTAAGTTATGAAATGAACATATCCAAGTAAGTTCTACAACTCCCAACATTAAATTCCATGGTTAAATATCAGCTTAACATCATTATTAACCATTCCCACCATCAACTGAATTTTCTCCTTACACTCGGCTAAAATATTACAACCACAGTGAAGAACAAAAACTGCACCCAATGGCTGGAAAAAGAAGGAATGATTTGGTGGGCTATATAATCCGACGAGAAAGGAAAGAACACAACATCTTACCTTAACAAAGCTCAGTGGCAACAAACATAAATCAGCCACTGAACAGCGTCGAAGGAGAAAAGCTAAGGGTTTCAATCTGTCATACACACGAGAAGACAAGACTATAATTTCAGCCAATAATAAAAGAATCATCTACCACATGCACGCACACTGGATTTTGACAGCAGGGAAGGAAGAAAAGAAGAAGAAAAACACTAACCCCTGAATATGCATCTCGGTTAAGCGCAAAACAGAGCAACAAAAACTATTCAACCTCTCCAAAGATAGCGAAGAGGAAGAAGAAGAAGGCAACAAAGACAGCAACTCGATGGAAACCTCTCGGCCATACAGAACAGCACGATGATAAAAAAGGAGAATCAGCAACCAACTCACTGTGGCTGGTGAACGTGAATAAAGATGATGACAGCGGATGAAGCACAACAGCGAGAAATCAACCACTTGTGACAGCGAGCTACGGATGTAGATAAGAGACAGAGATAGACCGACTATGAATGTCTAGAAGAGTGTATATAGGTGGTGGAAAAAAAAAAAAGAAATGAGATGCTCTGTTTTCTTTGCACGAAAGAAATGGTTTTCCGATCAAAAGAAGGTTGGGAAAAATTACAAAAAGGAACATGTGAAATCACAAGAAAAGGCACAAGAATATTACAAAAGGATACAAGATTTTTAATTTAAAACTAATTTTAATTTTTTTTCAATTTAAAATTTAAGGTCATTACAGTATAATATATATTAACTATATCTCTGTCCCTACCAAGATGTAAGCAAAGTGGTTGCATGTTATATGCATAAGGCTTATCCACCTAATACATATTTTTTAAGAATAAGGTTGTTTTAGTCTTTGGTTACCTGATTGATACCATTCACAACTCAACTAACACACACTCACTTGACTTTTCCTTACAAACTAACAAAAGTAAACAACGGCAGCTATAGACTAATGAAACATGGGTGGAAAAGGAGATGAAGGATTTAGCTTTTGGTGCAAAATAGATTAATTAGATAGTATCTACAACAATACTGATTTTTGTTAATAAAAAGCTACATTAAAATTAAATGAATAATAATATTATTACATATAATACTTATATAGTGGAATGGATCATAGAGGCGCGAACAAAAGCATTTCGGGTAACACCTCAAGAAAAAAGGCACAGTGAGCACTTGGGAGTAAGCATAAAAAAGGATATGCATGTGGTACATGCAAAGGCTAACAGTGAGACGTATGCATTTTTCTTAAATATATTTATCTCAATTTTGAACAATTTTCTATATTTATAAAATTGAATACATATGAAAATACAAGGATACGGAAGATAATATGTTTTTGAAATTTGAACTGATTTGCCAAATCCAGCAACATGGACAAACTTTACTGACGAAAATAAGAAGATTTTGTCTAAGTCGCATTCATATTATTCATTCTCAAAAGCTAGTAATCCAACCAACTATTTTTGTTTAAAGTAATTTTTCACATGTGTAGCTCACTGTGAATAATGCGTTTGAAAAATCTTTTAATAAATTTGACAGAGCAATTTGTGTTTGGATTTGACTAAAATATTCTAGTGACTATGTGGAAAAGGATAGGAGTGGATGGAAGTAAATTAGGAGCGAAATTGTAATATACGAAGTCAGATTCATTTACTTAAATGAAAAGCAGTAGAAATGACTATATTCATGAATCATAAACTAAAATGAAGAAAAACTAAGTGCTAGATTATAATATTCCCTGTTCCCTTTTTCTAATTCCCCTGTGCTCTTTCTCACATCATTTCCCTTCCATTCCGCAGAACCAGCCTCCCCTGTTAGCCACAAGCATTGCTACATCCAAACGCCTCACCTGTTACAAGATAACATTAGAATCTACTCCCGTTCAAAGTTTTAAGTAAATGACACTCATATTATTACTGAGAGAAATAGTAGGTTGGGTTAGTCTGCAAAATGGGGATTCAGCAACTAGTGCTAACATAAAGAGAAATCAGAAGATTTTGAGCAAGGAAGCTAATGAAAATGAAAGCCCAAAGGATTATTCTTACCCTTTCCTCAAGAACACCAAGAGCAGAGGGCAGCGAACCACCACGAGAAGCAGCAGTAACCCACAGCAGCTGTCAACTCTACCAACGAAAGAAGATAACACCAAAAGCGAGTCAACGGCAATCCACGGCAACCGCGGCGGCAGCAACCTAAGTAACGACGATAACCCCAGAAGCGAGTCGACAGCAAAGAGTGGACCACCAATGAAGTAGAGGTGAATATTTAGGTTCAGAGAGTCCGATTCATGGAGCAAGTGGGATTTCTTGTTTGCAATATGGGATTTCTTGTTATGTAGCCCTTTCCGTTCTATCAAGATATTAGAAACAATTATTTTGTTAATATAAATTAATAATTGATTTAGTAAATAAAATTAATATAAATTATAAAATTAATTAAAAAATCGCCTGAAAGAAAAGGTCCATCAAGTGGCCAGAAAAAAAATTCGGTGTGGTTTGTTTGGTGGGAAGAGATAGACAACCGGTATTTTTTTGTTTCGAATTCGAATGCAAAATGTAGAAGGTAACAGGTAATTTTTTTGTTCCCTGTGTAAAATATAAAAGGAAACAGGTGGTAAATTGTTGGGTCCAGATTCTCTCAGTATCGGCCTTCTTAGCATCCTTTAGAATCTCTAAATCCTGACCGCTCAAACAATCTAAAAGCTCACAATATGCCACATCACAAGGCATTTAAAATGCACCTCAACTGTCCACTTTGTTTTAATCCTGATGGTCCATTCTCAGCATCATTAAAATACGTACAAAAACACTCCAACTCAAACATACGTCGATTTTCTGGAATTATGTTGCTGAGCTCGGCGAGAAAACTACAAAAAGGCAAGGTAAGGTAAAATAACTCATATCTTTTCATGAAAATTTGTATCTTTTACATATTTTCACGGCTAATGTGACAAAAATCTCAAAAGTTTTTTTTTTTTAAACTTCCTCTCCATTTAAAACAAAGGCTTTTTTTTTTAAGGTTGGCATTTTTTCTTTATGAAATTCATAAACAATGCTATATTACTTTTGTTTAGCAGTGTAGAAGATTTATTTATTGTCTTTATGATTTCACTGATGATTATATAAAATCAAAATGTTGCATTTTTTAGTCTTATTCCTAGCTTTCTTTTTTTACTAACCCGTTAACATTACATGGACGTCGCTATTCTTTTCTCTTGACATCAAGGACTATTCATCTTATAAGCTTACTGTTCTATTCAATTTTTGCTGTGATTTTGTGCGTGTGTGTGTGTGTGTTTCATGTATTCCTATTGTAGGTTTCAATCTATGGAAGCTGATTTGGCTCCTAGAGTAGGGAAACAATTTAATAATCTAGAGGAGGCATGGAGGTTTTGGAATGATTAAGCTTCTAGAGAAGGTTCCAGTGCAAGAAATAATGGGTTAATAAAAAGTAAGAAGGATAAAAAGACAATTATTTTTTATCTTTTTCCAAGCCCTCATTGACTATAAGTCATTTAAATACCCTTAAACTCTCTTAAAATATTATTAACCTAATTAAATCAATATGTAAGAATTTGGCATGTTACATGTGTTTTAGGACAAAAGAGAACTAGGCTTCTCTGTAAGCTGAAACACGCATGGGTAAATTAAGGTTCAAGCAAGAATTAAAAGGTTGCACATTGTAAGATAAAACACACTCGCTTTTAAAACAAGCTTGCTTTGGCTTGTTCAAGCTTAAAGCTCTCTAAATTAGACTTGAAAATTTTCTAAGTGTTTGAAATATTTAAGTGTAAATCAAAATGGGTTTTAGTGGAGTTTAAAATTTTAATTTCCTGACATTTATAAAATACTATAAAATTCAATGCCATCTTAAATCTTAGGTAACATTTCATTAATTAATAAAATGCCACAAAAAACCAACAATAGTGGTGACATTCTCTTAAAAAAATGCCACCTCTTTACTTACTTTTAAAAAATAAAAAGGAAGAGATGTGACATTTCTTGCAGGAAATGTCAATTCTCTGCTTTCTTTTTAAAAAATAAAAAGGAAGAGAGATGGTGTTTCTTGCAAGAAATGCCACCTCTCTATTTAATTTTTTAAAAACAAAAGGAGATAGATGGCGTTTCCTGCATAAAAAATGCCACCTGTCTCCTTTTATTTTTAAAAAAATTAAAAAGTGCCACTTTTTTATATATATATATATATATATATAATTTCTTATATATCTATCAATTCATAGACATAATTTTCTTAGTAAATACAAATTTAATATATACAATAAATTTTATTTATATAATTAAATAATCAATTTCATACCATATAAAACTATAATAAATTCAGTAAGATCATAAAAAAATCAAAGATAAAGAAAAAAAACATAAACTAAATATTAGTTAAGAGATATAATAAGGTTTATCGGTAATTTTGGCAATACAATTGTAAAAAATAATGCTTACAACAAAAATAAATAAACAATAAAATTGAAAAAATTATGACTAATGTTTAATAAGTTTCTTCCTCAATGATTAACAGAGATTATCATCATTACCTTCTTGAAAATCTAAAACTTGACAAAATCAAATCATTTATCATTGAAAGTATAAAAATTGAAGATCTCACTGTTTGTTTCCCATATTTGAATAAAGATTTATACACAAGCACTACCACAGAAAATACCCATACTTGACGCTTATTTTTCCCAATACTTGACAGTTTTTAACCGTCAAGTAAGGGTGCGACATATATTAAAGAAATAATACTTGACGGTTAAAAACCGTCAAGTATTAATCTTATACTTGACGGTTATTTGAAAACAACCGTCAAGTATATGAAGTAAATATGTACTTCCCAACATAAATACTTGATGCTTGTTTCAAAACAAGTGTCAGGTATTAATACCTGACGCTTGTTTTGAAAAAAGTATCAAGTATTTATGGCCAATGTTCTTTTGGCCATAAATACTTGACGCTTGTTTCCTTATAACCGTCAAGTATTTACAAATACTTGATGCTTGTTTTGAAACAAGCATCAAGTATTTTGATACTTGACGGTTATTTTGAAATAACCGTCAAGTATTGATGACATAATTTTTTTTTATATGGTAGCTGCTTTTAAAGCAGCCCCCTGCATAAAGATACAGATAAAGATAAAAAACAGTCAGCCAGCAACGAAAATAATGCAATATAATGAATGTTTGTAATAGTATCTCCTATCTAATTAACATAAAAATTTCTATACATTTAACCTTAAAATCTAAACTTATTTGCAAACTAATGTTTCAAAATTAAGTGGCCTATCCCATAAAAATTGGCCCCAAAATGTGTATATAAATGTAACTAACTATTGTACCGGCCTAACTACTGTTGCTACCCACATATTGAAAACACATTGGGCCACCTCTTCAAGGACCTCTTCTATATGTGCAGTCGTATAACGAACGCAATAGACGTCCTCGAAGTACTGTAAGCAAATAGTTACAACAATTTCAAGTTAATAGGTAGCTAATTAAAATTGTTTAAAATTTATAATTGAAGTGTAATTAAATTTTATATATATACCTTGTTAGATAATGTGGTAGGGCATGAGTGATAATGTCCTTCATGAACTTCATCAAGCAATAACCATAGTCATTGCTCTGATCTGGCTGGAATGGACACTATAAAAAAACACATATCAATGAAATTGCAAAATATAATGAGACAATTTCTTGATTAAAGACTTGACCAATTAAATGAATACCTTAACAGTGACTCATTTCTCTGAAGATTCGAATGCCCTCATCTTAGGGGACACAGTCATGTCGGTCGCAGTGCGATACAACACCACAGCTCTAAGAAGGAATTATGGAATGAATGTGAGAAATATATATGAATGAAAACTAAAATTAAAAAGAAATGACAAGTAAAAAAATCTAACTTACTCATTAAAAAGTACCACTATATCTTCCCTGTTGCTTGGCTTTCCATTAAGGGGATCGAGATACCATATTTTTGGAGCAACGGGATTAACCACAATAAGCATCCAGTGTCCCCTAACAAGAAACAGCACATGTTACCAAACAAATAAATATAAAAAAAATTTACTCGTAACAAATATTAACAACTTACCCTTGGCAGTAAGGAGCGAGAAATAAAGTATCCTTCGCTGCTCCCCTTTCTCGAAATTGATCCGAAAGCATTCTTACTTGATTTTCAAGGGCTTCCTTTGTAATATTATTGTGGGGAGAGACATCATGAGGATTAACCAGCTTGATCTTTGACTCGAGGCCACCAGGAACCACGAATGAGGTATAAAGGTGACTTGGGTGAAAAAATATACAAGTTAATATGCTTGCATACTCACACACATAAATAATTCAAGAAATTAACTAATAAATGTTGAAGAATTACCTCATGTAGAAATTCATCAAACTAGTGCTCGCCATATTGTGCTTGAGGATTTCATTCAAAATTTCATCCCGAACGACTTCAAATGATGCTCTACCAAATAGCCCATCGTCAAAATTAATGATATCCCCTATCGGCTCTTGACAAATCATCCTCGTAGCCGAAGCATAGGTCTCAAGAGAGTCACGAAATTTGTTTTCTACAACAGGCATAGGCACTGCATGTTGCAAAACTGTGACTGACTCTTTAGTATGGCCCGACACCTTATCCTTCAATTTGCTTTTCCCCCTTGGCTATACAATGAAAAAGTTAGACATATATATATATATATATTAAAGATTTTAAATAATTATATAAATCATATATACCTTTTTCTTTGGTGGCAAGGGGTCCTTTGGCGGCTTTAGGTCCTTTGTCGGCTTTGGTGTACCAACCATAACAAGGTAGCTGGGCCATGCAATGAAGCTCCCCAACGCATCTCCTACCATTTGTATCTCATCGGTAGGATAAGGTAATGGATACTTGGGGTCGATTGCAACAAGCAAGGAAACCCTAATGCAATCGGGCGGGAGGGGAAGGTTATGGATTGTGTCCCCGGCAATGTTATACACGCGTCCCGTTGCAACTACTTTGCGTGACGAATTGTCTGCTAAACAGTTGCAGTCATTCTCGCCCTAAATAAATGAAGAATGTTAGTTGTTTAGATAAAAAATTAGTTGAGCAAATTTAAAAGAGAAAATGCATTACCTCGGGTATTTTGTCTGAAGGGACTGTGCAGCTATCTTTTCCGCTGGGGCTAACGTCACCCAAAAGCCTCCCAGGGATCTGGCCCTTCAATAGCATGTCAATTAACTTTGCTTGGCTTCTAGCTGTTGCTTTATAACAGCATGCTCTTCTCTCAACTCTTGGACCTCGGATGAAGAAGCCGATGTTCGCTTCTTAATCTTGCCAAAGTATTGCTTCTTTGTGACACCGAAGCCAACACCCCTAACACGACCAGGGTGGTCAGAGGTCCCCAACGCTCTAGTTAAGATATCCTCATGCTCAGGAAGCTTGCCCTGTGATACTTCTTGAGAGAGGGAATCCTGTGAAAAGTAGAGCTAATTAGTATACCTTTTAATAATCATTTATTAATTGATAAATAAGAATAACACTTACAATTTTTTCAGCAACCTCTTTCACACGAGGGTTGTCAATCACTCTATCTTTATTTGTTCGTGCCAATGCCCAGAGTCTTTGGCGGGATATAGTAACATCCGATCCCTCGGCCTCAACTTCTTTCTGCTCCACGCCTGCATACCCTAACCTCCCTGCTCTGTAAGGGTATTCATTCTTGGCCACTCTCTTCTTATTTTGGTCGCTCAGTTCCTTTAATCAATAACAAAAATATCCTGTTAGTACATATAGATATATTCAATAAAAGGCATTAAAATTTAAATTTTAGAAATATAAATACCTTAAATTCCTTCTCACGCCGAGAGATAACAAAAGCATCCCAATCTTCTTGCTTTACTAAAGGCTGTAATAGGGGAGGAACTTGGGCTACAAATTCAGCATCAGGGTCTTTCAAATATTTTTGTGTAATAAAATGTCTGAAAGATCGTAATGCCCTCCCAGCCTTTTGAAGGACAAAATCCTTCTTGCTCTCGTCTATTTCAAATCCTAACTGTAAAATAAAATAAATATGTTAGGTGCATCAATTTATAATATTATAATAGAATATAACTTAGTCAAATGCAACTTACAGATACAGTCTCCCAAACAATGTCCTTCGTGGCTTGATCAACTTTGTGCCAAAATTTCTGCGTGATAGGTACAGTTGTCTTTGCCACAACCCCAATATAACTTATAAACTTTGCAGATTTGATGGCTTGGCCTTTCTTGTTCCACTGCACTGATATTTTTTTCCCTGCTGCTCTTGTTTTTGTGACTTCTTCCATTATTGTTAAGCCTCACTGGATATTGTAATATTCCTGTTCCAATTTTTTTTGTGACAACAGAGCATCAGTACAAGTTGTAGCGGGATCTGATGGAGGGATTTTAGTGGACTCGGAATCTAAAGCCATTTACCTGTAACACAATAAAATTCCAAAATAAGGTCATTTTTAAAATAAGGTAATGATTACATTTTAAAAGACTAAAAATGTTTTGTATTTTTGAATGAAATGAGTATTTGATATTCTATTCCGCACTATATATTAGTTAAGGGAAGTTCGATTTTTAATTTACAAAAATAAAGATTTTAACTCAAGAATATCAAGTTCTTCATTATACTCCCTCGCATTTAAAATATAAGTAATGTAATATATGCAAAAAAAAATTACACTCATCATGAGTGCATTGGTAATTGAGACTAAGAATATGAGGAAAAAACAATATATATTTTTATGAGAATGATAGTTTTATTGATTTATGAATTTTCCTAAAAACTAGTTACATTTTGAGCTAAAGGGCGTATTATTTAATTCAATTGATATTGGCCCAAACTGCATTTTTAAGTGTATGAAATAATTAATTAATATATAAATATATTATTCAAAATTTGAGAGCATGAAAACAGAATCAAACAAGCCCACTAGCAAACTCTTCTTGAGAGATTGTTTACTAATTAACTCACTAAGAGTCAAAATGGGACGTTCCCCCACTGGTGATTGTCCCTTCAAGTGTCATAGAGAGGAGAGTGTCATACAAATTATACACGATTGTGCGGTTGCTAAAGAATTCTTGAAGAGACTGATTACTACTCATGATTTTCCCAGTTTCTTTTCTTCTGACTAGCAGAATTGGTTTAAGTGGAACTCCAATCATAAACCAGCAAATAATCGCTTCAACAAATGGCCTTGGCCACAAGCTTTTGGACTCGGATGCTGGTTGCTTTGGAAGAACAGGTGTAAATTCATCTTTGAAGGCCACCGACTGAATGCATCATAATTGATTCATAGCTGCCTTTGCCATCTTCATGAATCTTATACTGTTGGGATCATACCATCATATCATTGTACCCAACTTCGTGTCTACAGAAAGCACTTTGGTTCCCACCACCTGAGAACACTTTCCATATCAACAAAAAAATTGGATGATCCCTTAATTCAATAATTAAGTACCCAAAAACTCAAAACTTTAAATACTCACTGAGAAGAACAACAATGCAGATCAAAATAAATAACACAAAAATTATTTATTATGTATAAAAATCAAAATCAACAACCCATACATTCAAAATGAAGATTAATGATTGGGAAAGCAAGAACCTACCTCAACAAGAAGAGGGAACACCGACTGTGCAGAAAAACAGAGACGAGAATCTGATGCAGAGTGATAGAGACCGAGAATCCCAATGAACGAGTGCCCACGAGACTTATGGAGGCCGAGAATCAAAAACCCCTCAAGAATCAAGACCGAAAACGTGTTTTTTGGCAGTTAGAGTGACGAAAAATGGGTTTCGGTGGCTCTGGGTTTGTTTCTGAAGATGAAGGATTTGCAGAAATGGAGAGCGAAAAAGAAATCTGGAGGAATTTAAATGACAATACTTGACGGTTATTTCATAATAACCGTCAAGTATTACATATTTGACGCTTGTTTTAAAACAACCGTTAAGTATATGGCAGACAAACTTGACGGTTATTTCAAAACAAGCGTCAAGTATGTGAAAAAATTTAATTTTTTTTCTACTATTAATTTGACGCTTGTTTTAAAACAACCGTCAAGTATATGGCACGTGTAAATTTTTGCTTTATATGACAGTTATTTATAAAAAACGTCAAATATATATACTTGACGGTTATCTTTAAATAACCATCAATTATTTACTTAAATATTTGACGCTTGTTTCATAGAAACCGTCAAGTATTCTCCACCTTTTTTATTTGTCATTTTTTTTAAATAAACGTCAATTATAGGGCGTCAATTATACATCTTTCTATAGTAGTGAAGGAATTATTTCACCAACAGATATGCTTATTAGCAAATTAAAAGAAAAAACCCTTCAATAATGGAAAGAAAAATTCACAACTAAAGATAAACAATAGCAAAATCATAAAGATCCATATATATATATATGGATATATAGATAAGAGGTAATAAAAATGATAAAAAGGAACATGTTATTAGTATACTCATACAAGCAACTTTAACTAGAGAAGACGACGACATCACCTTCATCAATTAGAGAATAGATAACTTGTAGATTGCAAGAGAGAAGAGCGAGTGATTGGATGAAAAGAACGGCTAAGATGAAAAAAATTATGGTTTGAAAATTTTAACAAGAGTTAAAAATATCCCCAATTTTTAAAAATAATTAAAACTCACAGTAGTGGCATTTTTTAATGAAAGAAATGCCACCTCTCTATTTTTTAAAAAAATTAAAATAATTAATAACAAAATAATTTTAAAGAGCTGGAAACGCTACCTCTCTCATTTAAATAATTTTTTATTATTATATATTTAATAAATAAAATTTAGTAACTATATATTTAAATTATAATAGTAATTAATAAAAGTGTGTGTGTGAGAGAGAGAGAGAGAGAGAGATGAAATTTCTATTACTTGAAAATGCCACCTCTCTCATTTAAGTAATTTGTTTATATTTAATTTTTAGTAAACATTATATATACATACATACATATATATATATATATATATATATGTATATATATTAAAATAATATTAATTTACAAAGAGTTTAATCTATAAGAGATACCACCTCTCTTGTTTAATTGATTTTTTTATTGTTTTATATTTAATAAATATATTTAAAAATAATATTATAAATACTACATCATTAAATAATAATAAATAATTATTTAATATGGTAAAATAAAATTCTAAATCAATAAGAGAGTATAGAAGTGGCATTTTCAAGCCCACTAAAAGCCACCTCTTTTATTTTATTTATTAAATAATATAATATATTAACTAAAATTATTAACTAAATAAATTATAATAAAATAATTATTTAACCTAATACAATAAAATAATAAATTAATGATAGGGTAGAGAGATAGCATTTGCAAGCTTAGAAAACACCATCTCTTTGTCTTTTAATTATAAGATAATAATATATGTTAATAATTAATATTAATTAAAGAAATTATCATAAAATAATATTTAATCTTATAATAAAATAATTAAATGATAAAAAAGGAAGAGAGGTGGCATTTTTAAATTTGAAAATAAATACTACATAAATAAATTATAATAAAATAATTATTTAATATGGTAAAAAAAATTTTAAATCAATAAGAATACAGAGGTAGCATTTTCAAGCCCAACAAAAGCTGCCTCTCTAATTTTATTTGTTAAATAATATGATATATTAACTAAAATTATTAATTAAATAAATTATAATAAAATAATTATTTAATCTGATAAAAAAAATAATCAATCAATAATGGGACAGAGAGTTGGCATTTGCAAGTTCAAGAAATGCCACCTCTCTGCTTTTTAATTATTAGATAATAATAGATATTAATAATTAATATGAATTAAATAAATTATTATAAAATAATATTTTATCTTATAAAAATAATAAAATAATGGAAAGGAAGAGGGGTGGCATTTTCAAGTTTGGAAATGCCTCCTCTCTTCATTTGTTTATTAAACAATAGATATACTAATTAAAATTACTAATTAAAAAAATTATAATAAAATAATTATTTAATCTCAAAAAATAAAATGTTAAATTATTAACAGAATAGAGAAGTGGCATTTTGAATTGAAAACGCTGCCTCTCTGCTTTGACTTTAATATTAGTGGCGTTTTATTTTTTATTGCTACAACATGCATGCTACTAAATCTCATTTCTGTAGTGGTGAATCTAGAGTCATGCATGGATCACATCTCAAGCACACATCAAACTGACATTAAGGGACAATTTAAGCATGGATATTCAAGTTACTTGAGCACGAATTAGATCACATAAGCAAGTTCAAAACACTTGTCTACACTGTCAGCCAAACCATGGATGCACCATGTCTGGTTCAAGCGTGAATTGCATCACAATGTTGAGGTTCACTTTTGGAATCTAATTCAAGTGAGTTTCCATCCTAATTCAAGCTTGAATTAGATCATCTAAGTCCAAATATGCACATAAGGTAGCCAGAACACGTGTGAGTTCATCCCAAAACAAGCATGAATTGAACAATTCAATAAAGGTGCATTATGAAGGATTGACACTTAAGTTCAATGGACTTGTGAGCCCAAGGTAGATTCTAATATGATGCATTCTTATCATTTTTAAAACATGTGATGGCTCTCATTAGTTTTCACAATTGAATTTAAGAGAATAACAAAATAAATAAACCTATAAATTAACTAAGTCTTCTCTTGATCTTCATGTTCTCAAAGATTTGTTACTTTGTTAATATATATGATCTGTACAAGTACCAAATACTTTTTTCTTAATTTTGTTATCATCATAACACATGATTTAACATAAAAAAGACTAATTGCTCCCACAGGCATATGGGATCATGGTAATAAATTAATCAACAACGTATAATTATCACTAACTATATAACTAGTAATTAGTATTTCTTAAAAAATACGCATAAAATATTCACAGGCATGTAATTAAATAACATATATAATTTTTTTTTGCCAGAATTATAAAATAGCATATTACGCTTAGAGAAAAAGTAGGATATATATGCATTTACATAAAGCATATATAGGGTATAGTCTATAGATACTACTAAAAAAAAATGCAAATAAAAATCATTAACATGTAAAAGCAATATTGACCTCAATTTAGAGAGCCACTACTTATAAGCTGATTGACTTTATGTACAAAAATAAGCTGAACTAGGGTGGCATGAGTTGTAATTTATGGACAGTGAAACATAAATTTCTGCAATTGGTCGTAATTTGACGTTAGTTACTCCCCATTAGCTACATATGCATCTCACTCACATACATTGTTTGGTATTTGGTAGGGTTATGCAAAAGTTCTCTAATTTAGTCTAACCCAATTTGACCCAAGATGGTCCTGTCATGTTCGGTTCGTATAAACACTGGTCTTTTAAGACTAAAAAGATAAAAAAGATCAAACTATTTTTTCAGGTTGGACTGAACAAGAGACTAAGCATATGGACCACTTGGTCCCCTATTAATTTATTTAATGTAATTATAATTAATTTATTTTTAACAAATGCTTAAAGTGTAATTAACGCTAAGGAGATGATTATATGAAGATTTGTTGAGTTTATTTATAAATTGTTGTAATGAAGTATTGTTGAAATTTGTTGAGTATTGTTTTTGTTGAAGTTATAAATTTAAATCATTTGGATTGTAATTGAAATATTTTTTCCTTGTTGTTGAAAATTATTATGAATTTATTATGATTATTAGTGTTTTTATTATCTTAATTGAGTTTATTAGATTGAAATTGATTATTGCCTCTCATAGAGGAAAAGAAAAAAAAATAGTTATGTAAATACTGGACTAACAAAACCAATCTCCCAATCCTATAAACCAAGTTTAGTCTTATTAATTTTTTGGTTATTACTAGATAAAATTGACCTATGAGTCATCTAACATAGTCCTTTTCATGAAAAAGATCAAACATTGAGTTAGGCTGAAATTCAGTACCATCCAGTCCTTTGTGCAGCCCTAGTATTTGGGAAAAAACAGTAATTAGACTAATAAGGGGAAAGTAAGGAAACGATGTTATTTAGTGAATAAATCAAAGCGCCTCGTTGCCAAAGGCAAAAATAGAATAAAGTGATTGGGCTGATTATAAAAATAAAAGCAGTTATTCCCTCCGGTCTTAGACAATGAAGTGAAATTAGAGGAAAGAAAATGCTGACAAATCGAACAAGTACGTAAGATTGGTGCAGAGCTATTGGAAAGAAATGGCAATTTGTTATTCCCATGCAACAATCACTGCTGGAAAACACGTGATTTGGGATGGATTTTTCCCTCAATTTCGTTATTTTACTTTTAATTATAACTATTATACATAATTTTATATATTTATATTTAATTTGTATAATTAATATAAATAATAAGCAATACAGCATGTTGATTTCCAATAAAAATTAAAATCAACTAATGTATTAAAATTAACATATTTAATAAAATTTATAAATAAGAATTATTAAATATTTTGTGACACTTTTGTCACGAAAATGAGACGATTTTTTTTTTTATTGTGAAGGCATGTTTCGTTCCAAGATTTTGTTGCAGACATTTTGGGACAGAATAATTAGTTCAAATTCCATTATAAATATTTGTGATGCCATTGATTGTCCAAAGTCTAAGATAACATTTTAGAGACGCAATATTGTGTTTCAAATTCCGCCTCAAATATTTGAGATGTAATATTTATTCTAAATTCCATCACAAATATTTGAGATGCAATATTCTACTCCAAATTTTGTCGCAAATATTTAAAAAGCAATTTTCTGTCTCAAATTCTATTGCAAATATTTGGGATGGATTTGTGACTGTCGCAGAACTCTTTTTTTTTTTTTTAGTAGTGAATAACATCCTTTAAATCATATCAAATTCCCATGGAAGCGAAAGATTCAGGCTGAAGGGAACGGTGCTGCGAAGGGGTATGTCACCTCATGAACAGGCAGTTCAGTTCATCCAATGATCATCAGAGATTTGGTGACAAGAATGAAGATTTTTTGGACTTGGAACTTTGAGCATTGTTGTAAATCACCAATGTATTTGGCAACCCCGGACAGAGAAATTCTTGAACATTTCTTTCCAATGGAGAGCCAAAAAACATATTTAAAGATTATAACAGGATCCGTTCATCATATTCAACATAGTAGATGAGGTTTATGTCATAAATTAAAAGACAAAAGCTATGATGAATTGACTCGTTAATTTTTAGAGACCAAAGCTATATAGATCTAAAATGACCAAAAGATTAGTTTCCCTCATAATTCCACTTGATAATCTCCCACTCATTTTTACACTCCAAAAAAAAAAACGTCGAGAAACAGACCTAGAAATTACACTATCAGTTCACAAAATATATAACAACCAAGAAATAAACAAAGTATAATCAAGCCATGGAATTCAACATGATATACCTTAAGATTACGAAGAAATGAGTCAAAATTGGAGACAAAGGAGCATATATGGCAATCCGGAAGAGCAATCTTCCAGAGCGCTCGTCAAAGAGCGCTCCGGAAGAGTGCTCCTCAATAATTTCTTCCAGAGCGCTTAACTACAAGCGCTCCCAAAGATCTTTTTAAATTTTTTACAATATTTTATTTATATTAATTAGGATCTTATTGAGAAGTTCTAACATATAGGAGCGCTTATTTAGAAAAGCGTTCTAATAAATTCCGCATTCATATTTTAAAGCGCTTTTTAAAAAACGCTCCTAAATACCCGCTCCTAAAGATATATTCTGTAGTAGTGCGACCTCTGGGAAGATGCTTAGGATCAACAATGGCAAAGACGGCACTCCAAGGACGTGCAAGGAGTTAGTAGAAGGGTTCCTCTCAATGAGATGAAGGTAGAGAGAAGACAAAGGAAGACGAAGGAATACCACCTTGAAATCTTTGAAGTGAAGGCTTTCTACCTCCTCGAACCCAAATACCTAAAGAAATAGAAAGAATAATAAAACATCACATCGTACTTCTACTAAGATTATTAGTCTTCAAGCCTAATGATGCACAAATTTCTACCCAAACGAAATTCAAGGCTTCAAAGTTTCAGACTTCAAAACAAAAGTAGAAGCTCATTTGTGGTGCATTTACACCAACGATTTCTGACCATAAATATTCAACCGAACTTCCTCCTGGAAAAATCCACATGAAAATTAAGAGACGATTTGAATGAGTTGAAGGTTCACGTACGAGAGATAGAGGCGAGCTTTGGTTGAGCTGAAGGAAGCAGACCTTAGCTGGAGAAATGCGAGCTGGGAGGGGATGGTAGCTGAGGGAGAAATACGAGCTGGGCAGTTGAGGGAGAAATGCGAGGAAGGAGATCCTCTCCTCACCCCTTCTCTCCTTTTCTTCTCATCCCCATCTCCACCTTTAATTTAAAAATAAAGCGCTCAGATTCAATTATTTTATAAAATAATCATCATAATATTATATTAAAAAATAAATAAACAATTTTAAAATGTTGAAATTTAATCTGCATATTTTTTAACTACAATAAAATAAAAACATTAATTTATGAAAAAATTTAATAATAGCATACAATAGTAAACTGTGCAGGTTAAATTTTAACAGTGTAAATTTATTTTTATTTTTCTATAATATTATGATAATTATTTTATAAAAAAAATAAATCTGAACCATTCATTATGCTGTTCAAGGGAAGAGATAAGGATGACGAGAAGAAAACGCGAGCTGGGGAAAAATGGAGCTGATTAAGGTGAAGTACTAGCAGCTGAGGGTAAATAAATGGGTTATCTTGGGTGCTTCATGGTGATGGGATCTCGATTTAATAAATTATTTCATATTTATTAAAGTAAAAAATTTATAACAATTAAAAAAATTCATAATAAATTTTTTATTATCAATTAGGCCCAGATTTAATTTAGAGAGTTTAATTTAATACTGAAAATTTTATAATTTTGCATATATTGACTACCCATACATATTCTGTACAGTTTAATTTAACATTAAAATTTTTATAATTTTATATTTTGACCACTCAAATGTACTCAGTATAGTCCTGATTTAATAAAAATATAAAAGATTTTTTAAAAATATTTTTTTGAAAAATTACAAGTCAAAATTTATATTTTGACTACTCAAATGTACTTTATATAGTTCAACTCCTGCAGTTTACGTAAGAAAAGTTGTTATTTTTTAAGAAAAAATTATGATTTGAGTCTGTTATTTTTAATAAGGATAAAATAATTTTTTCACTTTAAAATGTATTGTCATAGTAGTCCCAAAAAACTTCAGTGAAATTATAGCATTTTGAAAGACCAAATTATCAATTATATAATTTGAGGGATTCTATCGTCATTTTCCCAATAAATTATGGCAACAAGCCATCACTTTTCAAAAAATTTAAAAAAAATTATTTATATTTTAAATTAATCTAAATAATTTATTTAATTGTTTATTTACATAATACAAATTTAAATATACCTGATATAAAATTTTGAAATAATTAAAAGTTTCAAAATTTGAAGGATTTTGCAATTAATATACAATATCGAAATTGAAATAATTTTTTTCAATTTTATTATAAGAAACTGAAATACATTATTTTTAATATCTTCAACATTTTCAAATGAGATGAGGACGATCAAAGATCTATTCCATCTCCAACATTTTCAAATGAGCCTTATGAAATTAGTGTTATTTCAATTGCTTTTAAATTGATAAAAAATATTATTCAAACAAAATTGAGTAGACTAGGACTTGATTCTTTGAGCATTTCAAAGGAGCAAAAACAAAACAAATCCAAGAAAAAAATTTATAGCTTTCTCAAAATGTTGCAACTGAATGTTCCATTCTTTGAATTGTTTGAACTTATGCTTTAGACAATAAATTAGAATATTATTTGTTAAATCAATCAATGTAACTAAATCATGGTATTCTCATAAAGGAGATATAATAAATTTAGCAGTCCCTCCTCAAAAGATCTTTCAACTCTCAAACCTTTATGATGACGAAAGAACCCCTCTTCTAGCATCTCCCTTTAGATGGAAACATATTAATGAGCAAATTAATTCCTACTACTACAAAATTAGCTAAATAAGATGTCACATACTTGATGGTTATTAGATAAAAACAACAAATAAAAGAGATGCTAAATACTTAATTTTCAAAACAATTATCAAGTATTTAAACATATACTTGACAATTATTTGGTAATAACTATCAAATATATATATAGTTAATGGTATATCAAAAATATAATAATAAAATTGTTTGAAAAATATAACTATTTAATGCTTGTTTGTGAACAAACATCAAATATATTAATTCTTATTTGATAGTTATTCCAAAACAAGCATCAAATGCATAATAATTGATATTTACTTTGAAATGAATGTCAAGTATTATGTTTCAAAATGTCTCTAGAAACCCTTTTTCATCTCACAACGAACTCATCACCTTCTACTCAAAGCATTCTCATAAACCACCAAAAGCACATTTCCTACCATTCAACTAGAGCCAAGAATAAGGGTCGTGCCTGAGTCAGGCCTAGAAGCCCTGTTTAAATAAGAATTTAAGCTTTAAAAATTATTTCTTTAAAAGGAACCAGGCTTTAGGACCTAGCCTTGATAAGCCCTGTGAAAAAAGGCTCAAGCCCGGGTGGCCTTTCAAGCCCTAATAAGCCTAGTTATCTTATATAGATATATACATACATACATATATTTGACTGATAATGACACAATTTGGTCAAATTGTAGACGATGAATAAAAAGTTGTAAAGATAATTAACATTGAATCTCTACCTCCATCTTCAATAAATGCACTTACATCTTAGGGATCTAATGTTTTATTTGTAAATGATGAGGATGAGGAGGATTTGAGTTTTAATTGATGAATGTGTATAGTTTTGATTTCTAAATATGTTGTTTAATCTTTAAAATATTGTGAGGATTTTAATTTTTTTATTTTAAAATATTTTAATTAATTTATAATGTTTAATTTTATTTTAATTTTTAAAATTTTTTATAACAAGGCTTCCGGGACTAGTCTTGAGCTCTTTACATAAAGGTCAGGCCTCAAAAAAGGGGTTAAAATTGAAGAATCAGGCTTAAGGGCCTAGGCCGTTAAGGGTTGGGCTCACCCATATTTCCAACTATACATTCAACCACCATTTTACCCTTAATCGACCTTGGACTTGTGATTTTTGGCTTTGTTTTGCTCAATTGGAGGCTTCATGAGGCATTTTAGGGTTCGTGGTGTTCTTTCTCTGCATTTTGCACTTTGTCTCTTCAATTTTGAGGTTGGTTCTACGTTTATAGTTTACTACAGAAACCAAAAATCTAAATTTTTTACCATGTATTCCACAATTAGATTTAGGTTTATTTTGAGTTCATGAGCTGTAATCATTGCAACTTTGTACTTTATTTTTCATTAATCAAAAACTTCCTTTACACCAGTTTCTTTATATTTTTACATCCGGATAAATTGAGGTAATGAAGCCCAAGGACCTTGTATTCATCCTTAAACTTTACGTTTTTAGCATACCTAAGTTTTTGTTGTTCAGACACAACATTCAACTTATGAACAACAACATTATTCTTTAAATTTTGAAATTTTACACATTTTTTACTTGTTGCATTGGTATTTGCAAAGTTAATAGGAATCATTTATTAAAAAAATCAGAGGAGTATTATATAAGCACTGAGTAAAAATGAAATATAACTTTCACTTGCATTCATGAACTTGGGCTCTTATAACTTTTTAATAATAAATTACCTAGTGTCCCAAAGCCAACTATTTTGACTGGATTGAGTCGAGTCAATTATTTTTTTTAACAGAATTTCTACTATGAAAGGCTGTAGTATTTTGAGGACTCAGATTAGAGAATAATGAAAAATGGATTACAAGCTTTTTACATTTAAAAAGTACTTTAAAAATTTTCAAATGTTAACGTTGTTTGGTTGTTTTAAAAAATTTACAGCAAATTATGAAATGTATTTCCTATGAAAACTGACTTTCTAGTTTTCATTTTTTAGTTTGAATAGGACCCAAAATTGCTCAGGCTTGATTGGATCAGTTGGAATCTCAAGAATGAAATTGTGGTCTCATGTACTGGGAAAATCTCCTGGAATCTCATAAACAAGAAGATTCTTAATGATGAAGATAATCTCCAATATTTTGATGCAATGAAAATTTTGACAAAAGCCGTGGTGGAGAAGCATCTCTTGGATAAGACAAACATAAATGAAGCAGGACGACGTATTCTAAATCAAAATAATGATGATGATGCAAAATGGCTATACCTGTCAACTGATGGTACAGTTTTACAAAATGAGATGAGCTCTTGTGGAGGAGTAGCAACCACGGTGGATGGAGAATAGATTTTTGGTTTCTATAGTAAACTTCCTTGCTACCCACCTATTATTGCAGAAATTTTTGGTCAAAGGACATGATTCATGATATTGGAGAAAAGGCTTTTAAGTAATCACAAGCATATGAGAATATAAGCAGTGATGCAGAGAGGCCTCTATATTCAAAGGGTGGAAAATACCAACTATTGTTTGCATTGTTGAAATTAATTAAGAGTTTTATGAAATCACTTGAGTTAATTAAGGCCTTGCTTCCAAATAAAAATGTGTTGCCAAATTGATACTATGATGCAAAGAAAATACGATGTCTACTAGCATGAAATACAAAAAAAAAATACATGCATGTCCTAATAATTGTACACTATACAGAAAAGAGTTTGAAGATATCAAGTGTCTAGTATGTGAGACACTAAGGTATAAAGAAAAGAAAGCTCTTACAAAGGTGTTGTAATATCTTCCAATTGTACTAAGACTCTAGCACCTTTTTGCTAATGAAAAAGATGCAAAAAAAATCTAAGATGGCAGGCAGATAAGAGGATTGATTATGGGAATCTCTGACATCCAACCGATTCCAAGCAACGGAAGAAAATTGATTGACTATTTTTTGAGTTTGGCAATGATCCAAGGAATCTTAGACTAGGACTTAATATGGATGGCTTGAATCCTTAAGGTAATCTCAGCAGCATTCATAGTTCATGGCTTGTTCTTCTAATGATTTACAACTTATCTCCTTTGTTGCGTGAAATGCAAACACATCATGCTTTCTATGCTAGTCTTGGGACTGAAACAACCAAGGAATAACATATATGTTTATATAAAACCCTTGATCAAATATTTGAAAGAGTTATGGGAGGTAGGGGTGGATGTGTTTGATGCCAATTAGAAAGAAGTCTTTAAAATCCATGCCATGATTTTTTTACACTATACATGACTTCTCTGCATATGAAAATTTGTTTGAGTATAGTGTTAAGGGGCACAAAGCATGTCCTATCTGTAAAGAAGGAACTTGTTATCATAAACTTGAACATGGAAGGAAGATAGTTTACCTTGACCATAGGAGATTTCTTAAACATGGTCATCATTATCGTATATTGAAAAAAGCTTTCTACAGTGGTCAAGAGTGTAGCATTATCAATAATCACCACATAATTATAACATGCGATGGTAATTAGCTAGGAGCCATTAATCCCTCCTAAGTTCACTGTAATCATAAAAGGGTTAAATCAATTAAATATTTGAAATATAATGAAAACCTTTAGGATCTCAAGAAAAACACTTCAAATATGTAGTATGAGCTCAAACTTATTGATATTTAAAATTTTAAGCAGCATGGTAGACACAAGCATTTAAAACATAGCAAAACAGGGCCCAAAATATCATTTTGGGACATTTAGACACATGTGCTATAATGGTCCTATAGGGGAGGTTCTGTAAATTTCTATAAAAATATTGAAAGTTTTGTTTGAATTAGAATTATCAAGGATGATAATTCCAATATAAATATAATTATTTTTTAGAAATGGGACAATTTCTTGATTTAAGGCTTGAGGGATGTGTGTTCTGGTTCACATCCTGTGCTGTGCTGATCATCCCTTATTCTTGGAGCGTGACATGACTACTACCAAGAAAGCAACAAGAAATCCAAAGAATGAGAAAAGAGTAAGGAGTAAAGGCAGTGGTTTAAATTAAGTTTCAAAAGGTAAACCAATTACCTTGTTGTGACAAGACATGATGAATGTGTGCTAAAAATGTGCATGTAATGGTCTTTGCTCAAACTCAAATGTGACATACAAACTAAAGCACTCAGGTCACGTAAAAATGCTTATCTCACTCCACCAAAACATCACATTTTAGGGGAAATTGTTTGGATTGAAAATTGTGTTAGGCTGAAAGTAGGAAATGTCGGGCCTAAAATGAAAATTCCACAATGTCAGCCTGGCTTAAAGCAATCTAAGTTGTCAGACCTCCCATAAATTAATGGAACATTGTGTTTAAGAGGAATTGTGACTTGGTCCAAAAGCCACAACTCAATTTCCATGAATCTTGAAGCATTCATCCTAACATGATCCCTCATCAAGGTGCTCTTTCCTCCATAATCAAGTGTTGATCGTTACAACTCTTGTTGGCAAGAGAAATTTAAATTTGAAATAGAGGATCGTTACCCACTCATATAGAAGGCAATGAGCACGTAACTAGAAGTCTATCTTCAACACTTTCAACAAACCATACTACTTAATAGACTTAACTAACCTCATGTCAAACCTAAATTTGCATCGTGCATGCAACCCTTTTATCTACAATCTAGTTCATCTAGATTCATTACTTTACTTTTCCCTCCAATTATTAGAGAACTTTCATTGCACTCCCTTCCAAGGAATGAACCATCATTTCTTAATGCACATTCATGTTCTCTAAGTTTTAAATCGCTTGGGCACTCTAAAGAAATTGTGGTAAAGGATCTTAAAAACTCACAATCACTGATCACAAACTCACTTAAGAACATTGCTCCTCTGGCACATATGGCATACATAAGGGGCATGAAACTACAAAAAAGTTTCATTTTAGAGGCATTTCATTTAAGGCATTTCTAAGAAATGCCTCGAAAGGTCATACATTAGCTATGTTTTCAAATAAAAATGCCTTCATAGGAGGCATTTTTACATTGTACAGAGGGGGTGTTTATACAAACAAATGCCTGGGGGCATTTGTACGGGGGCATTTATACAGAAACACCCCAAGGGAAATCTTGGGCATTTCCATACAAACACCCCTTATTGTTTGTACAGTTAAAAACCCCTCAGACAACATGTCATATGAAATTTTTCCACAAGTGATAGGCCCAAAGCATTATGGACGTGTTCGTGGTTTAGGTATAGGCCCTACCCTATCCATAATGACCAAGACTGCTTCTCACTTTTCGAGGGCAAAATCTGGTAGAGGATATGCCCCAAATGCAAGGATGGCACAATTGGAACAAGAAAATATGACTCAAAAAGAAACAATTGCCACATTACAACAAAGGCCAATCGAATGCAAAGTTATATTGAAGAGCTGTATGAGTTCATGAGGAGGAACCAAGGTGATATTAACAAAAGGCCAATCATTTTGAGGTGGCCAATTATCTGGTAGAGTCTCTATCTACAAATCATCAGTATCATCATGTGATATTAGCTTCTTCATCTTCATGTTCTTAATAGTTAACATTTGTAATTTTATCATCATGTTGACATTAGTGATTGTTTTTTATTATTTGTTAACAAAATACTTTATTACTTATAAATAAAATAAAATAAACTTATGACACTGAAAAAGAAATAAAATATTTTTATTGAATATTAATTTTAAATATTAAATTTAAATTTTGAAAATTGTAAACGTAAAATTAAGAAAATTTTGAAGAATGTTTATTCATTGTTTGTTTAGAAATGGGTTCATCAGTCATGCCTCCTGTGGGGGCATTTGCATAGGGGGCTGTTTTTCATCACAAACGCCCCCTGTGCCGTAAACGCCTTCCTAGAAGGCATTTGTGAAGAAGAATGCCCTTGACAATCCTCACCTCAATGACTGCTTTAGTGGCATTTATTAGTAAGAAAAGCCCCCTCAAGAAGCCTTTTTTTGATTTTTCAGCATTTTATAAAAATGCCACCAAAGTAGTGGCGGCACCTGTTTTGGTAGTGTTTTTGGAAAACATCAAAATTACCTAGCAGGAAAAAAAACAAAGCCCCAAAAGCAATGCTTTTTGTGGTGTGACGCTCCAACTTTAGCCCAAACACATTCTATATATTCACAAATGACATTCCTTGAATTTATAAATGATGGTCCTTGAATTGCAAGTGGTGATGCATAAATTCACTTGACTATTTATTAATTTACAATTAAATTTTATAAATTTACTAGTGACCTATCTAAAATTTGCAAGTGACTATTCTTAAATTTATATATTTATCTATTCATTCAAATTAACTCTTCGTTATTCACAAGTAACATTCATTACATTCATAACTAACTTTATTTAAATTTCATAGGATCCGCTACCCGCTTCAACCAACAACGTGGATTCTAGCCTTTTGATGCGTTTTTGGCTTCTTTTTGGTTCTTTTCTCTACAGTTTACATAAAGTACTTAGTGAAGCAGTATAGTTCAATTTGAGAGCCAAAAGCCTAATTATAATATGTACATATAATGGGACTATCAAAATTCATAAATCACATTTCATTAGTTATTTTAATAATGATTTATTTTTAATTGTGAATAGAGACCATAGTCGCTCCATGATATTTCAACAATTTGAGGTCATCGATTATTATTAATATATACTTTTACAAGGTCCATAATTTTCATTTTCCTTGTTGGTTAGATTTAAATGTTGTTAATATATATAGTAAGTTGAACTTTTAACAATACCAAGTGTGGTCCGTTATTCAATCAAATCAATCCAACAAAATGAAATTAAAATTTTCTAATAATATAGTAGCTAACAAATATAGAAGGATAATTTGTCCAAAAAAAAACATACATAGAAGGATAAGGTAATGAATGATGAGTTTGAAATATTTTCAATTCAATGAACCAAGAATAAATAATGTTGCATTGGTCCTATCTAATAAAATCAGAAGGGTATAAAGAGGGAGAATTAATGCTCATCTGTCATAATTTTATAATGCCTTTATTATTTTCAAAGCTTATACATGCTCACTTAAAATAAAATAAAAAGTATATATACCTCATCCTATCCTATTTACTCTTTTATTCCTATTAATAGGGTAGTGAGAGAGAATTTGTTTTAATTTTATTTATAGAATACCTCAATGATTATTATGTCCCTATTAAATACTAGAAATGTTTTTAAATGCCAAATTATTTTATGTTTAAAGTATACATATTTAATAGGGGTAAAGTTAGAAATTTATTAATTTTTTATTCAAAGTTAATAATGTTTAATGTATTTCTTGGTTCCAATGAAAATATTGAAAGTAACTTATAAATAAGATAAGAAGAAATCTAAAGCAAAGAGAAGCTAGTTTTTTGTCTTATTTATAACTTATATCGTTAAATTTTTGTCCTAAAATTTTCATTTACACCCATTAAATTTTTAGAAATAATTAATGAGTTTTAAATTTTTTATCAATCTCAATAAAATATGTTAAAAATAGTTTATAAATAAGACTCAATGAGTACACATTCAAAGGATCTCTATAGATGCTAATGAAACAACAGATGTCCTTATTATGAAGAAGGTCCTATCGTGCACAGCTGGGTTTCATCCTTTAAATTTTCCTTCTTCTAACTTGATTCTTGTGCTAGCGGGATGTTCTTAGTACTGTGTCATTTATTTTCCTTTGTTATTTGAAAAAAACTCGAGGAGTAGATTTTTCAAAATGAAATTTTTTGCATTAACGATGAATTTAGCTAGTTTTATTATGGATGCATTGTGTTATGTGGTTGTCTTTTTTTCAAAACCTTTTTTTTTTCTAAAAAAAGGCCAATAACTATTATTGCATATCTAATGCCAAGAAAGATAGCGAACCAAGAGTTTTCCAAATGAAACTTATTGCATAAAATATATTTTATTACAAAAATTATTTTAGGCCACTTATCAAATTCAAATTTTGTGGCAGAGAAAGAAAGTGAGATTGTCGAACAAATATTGGCAATTTTTCTTTTGGACGCAAAATAGACATTACTTATACTTCAAGAGATGGTGGTTAATTCAGGAAGAAAAAAGTAAGGAAATGATGCTGACTAGAGAATAAAGCAAAGTGCCTCATACTAAAGGTAAAAAATTGGATAGAATAAAGCAAAGTGCCTTGTACTAAGGAAAAAAATTGGATAGAGAGTGGGCTAAAGAATAAATAGAGCAGAAGAATAAAGCGAAACTACAAATGGAAAAAAAAAAAGCTGGACAAGGACAATATATTCTATATTGGCCCAAAGCTAAAGTAAAGAATCGTGAATTTGTTGTTCCCAAGCAATATCACTATCATCCTTTAAATGATTGGGAGAATGATGATAAATTTATAAAAGAAGAAAGTAATAGCAGTTAAATTTTTAATAAATTTTAATAATAAAATTTCTAATAAAATTTTAATAACAGTTAAATTTATAATAAAATTTTAAATAAATTTCTAATATATTAAATTAAATAGTTACTAACAGGAATCCTAATAATAAATTGAAAATTACATTTAAAATTTAAATATCTTATTTACAGTTAAAACTTTTAAATTTATAATTATTTGAATCAATATTTATAATTTATTCTTAAAAAATTATTGAAAACTTAACTATCATTATTTTTTTTCTTTTGGTATATCTATCATTCTCCCTAAATGATTTACTTCCTTATCTTTCATAATTTTAACACCTTTACTATTTCAAAGCTTATACCTACATATTTCACTAGACTAAAAAAATTATATAATTCATCCTATCATTTTTTATAAAGGAAAGAGAAAATAATTTTTTATCCTATTTACAACTCAAGTCATTAAATTTTTATCATAAATTTGTCATTTATCTCCTTTAAATTTTAGCAAAAGAAAATACATCATTAAAATATGTATATTTAATATGTATTTTAAAATTTTTCTTAATTTCAATAAAAATGTAAAAATTAACTTATAAATAAAATCTGAGGAGTGGTTTTTACGAAATGAATTTTTTTCCATCGATGATAAACATTGCTAGTTTTATCATCGTTGCATATTATGTTATGTGGTTGCCCTTTTTTCTCAAAACATTTTTTTCTTAAAAAAGCCCATAATTATTATTGCATCTCTTATTAGTCAAGAAAGATAGCGAACTAAAAGTTTCGCAAATAAAAACTTATTACATGAAATATGTTTTTATTATGACTCACTGAATCCAAATCCGTAAAGGGAAGAGAAAGTTCTTTTGAGTTTGTGGAATATATATAGAGACGATCCTTTTTTTTTTTTTTGGTTGGTGGGGGGGATGGGGGGCGTTTAAAATAGACATTACTTAATACTCAACTATGCAAAGTATGAATGGGAAAAACATGGTGGGGAAAAAACAAACGAGGACAATACATTAATGCTTAAAAAAAGGGGGGGGGGTCAATACATTCGCCCAAAGTTATGGTCAAGAATGAGAAAATTGTTATTGAAAAAATATCATTCAAGGACTGTCGAAGATATTTAATATCAAATAAGAATTAAAAAATTATTCAATATCACTGTAGAATTAGGGAAATGATTTGAAATAATTTTAGATGGGAATAGATTATAATACTCCAATTTTTTTAAACTAATTAATTAGCATATAACTTCTTATTAAATACGAATGAATACTTATTACTTAATGAATAGCTACTTGTTAAAATATAATCTACACTTATCTTTTTTTAACAATCAAGTTCTTTCATATTTTTAAACTTTTTAAATTTCAATTAGTGAATAGTTACTTGTTAATTAAAAAGAAAAAAGGGGTATTATAGTATTTTCCTATTTAAAATTATTTTTAAATCATTCCTCTGATCCTACAGTAATATTTCAAAATTTTTTAGTTCTTGTTTGATATTAAATATCATCGATGGTCCTTGAATGATATTTTTCCATTGGTATTCCCAACCAATACTAACATTTTTTTTTAAATTTTGCTCCTAACTTAACCTTTTTATGTGTCATTAGAACAACTAACTATTGATAACAACTAAGAGAATAAAAATAAAGTTCTTAAAAAAAATTAATGATAGTTAGGTTCTTGATAAAAAATTTTAAAAAATAAGTTATAAATATTAATCTAGATAATTATAAATAAGAATCCCAATAACAAATTAAAAGTTGCATTTAAAATTTTAAATCTTATTTACAATTAATACACTTAATGCATTTGTAAATTTTCAAATTGATATTAAATATATATATATATATATATATATATTCATTTTGTAAGACTAGGAATATTCTCTACTCGCCGTGATTGATTCCTATAAGAATATATGCAAAGGAAAAATATGAAAAATATTTTCTAATTAAATTCTTTCCACACACAAACTTAGTTATCTACACAATTTTTCTCTAGCTTATCTAAGGCTTCTTCACTGGGAAGGGATCCCACACATGCATCACTCGCTCACCCAACACATATCACCTATCTAATTAAACACCAAAAAAAAAAAAAAAACACACACACACACACACACACACTCTTCTATCTAATTGTTTTTAATCCCCTCTGTTTTAGGCCACATGGAGGTTGAGAATGAGAACTTCTCCTTGCATAAAGGGAAATAAAAATAAATAACCTCATGCTCATTCAATAAAATAAGATTTTCTATTATAAATACTCCCTCTATCTCAATTTATAAGATATTTTTAGATAAAATTATATATATCAATAAAGCTCTTTAAATATAATTTACATTTTTTAAAAACAAAATATAAATTTTTTAAAATGCTTGCCCTTTATTTAATACTCTATTTGTTAAAGAATATTGAAGAGAAAGAATATAATGGGAACAATAAGATTAAAAAAATATCATTAATAGAATTTTATTTTTGTCCAAGTATCTTATATTTTAGAATGCCCAATTTTTCTTAAAAATGTTGTATAATTAGAGACAGAGGTCGTACCATTTATTGTTTGTATTAATTTCATCCTAAACATAAAATATAACCTTTTTATGAAATTATGCACCCAGTTAATCATAAGCTTATGCTAACGAGTCTTAACTTGAATTATGGCTTTCAAAATTTAAATTATTTAGTGACTTAAAAAATTAATTTTATCATTACTGAACACAAATACTTGTGGTACAATAATTAAGTTGAACTTGAGTATAAGAATAATAAATGATAAAAATAATAAAGCAAATGAACAAATTACCTCTGAACTTTAATTATTCCCTCAACTTTTAAAAATAATACAATTTGGCCTTTATTATTAACAAAAGTTAACTTTGATTGTTATTTGACTAAAAAATAAATTTAAAATTTACAGAAAAGGACCAATAAAAATTGAATATAAATAAAATTATTTTCTATGAAAAATGAATAACTTACATGGGTGAAATAAGAATTACAAATTCATAGTGATATTATGTAGTTAATAAGAGTTACAAATTTCACTTATGTTAATTATTCATTTTCATACATCAATTGTTCAATTTATCTATACGAGTTGTTTATGCGCCTAGCTTTACCAAAGATAATAAAGTTATTTGAGTCATCTCTTTAATTTCATCTCAATTCCTCAAATGTACAGTGAAATTTTATATTTTTTGAGGGGTTGACTGAAATTTTACATCTCCATGTTGCTGCTGAATTCGGGAAAGCAGAAGTTGTAGTCAACACTTTCCTGTGCTTTTGAATTAGAGAAACAGGAAAGGAGACAGTCCACTCCATGTTGCTGCCGGGGCTAAGAATATTGAAGCAATGAATGTCATTCTGTCCAAATGTAGAGGGCTCATTCCATCTAGGTTGATTGAATTGAATGATATAGGGAAATTTACAACATCACAGAATAATTTTGGGAACACAGCTTTGCACGAATCCATTCTGTCCAAGAACCTTGAGGGAGTTAATGTCCTTTTTGGGAACACAGGCTTGCTATTGGACTTGGAATTCCATGCATGCATGGTGCTGTAAATCACCAATGTATTTGGCAGCCCAGACAGAGAACATGGAAGTTCTTGAACGTATCTTGCAAATTCCATTCAGCTCAGTCAATGACATTTCAAATGGAGACTCTCCACTTCATGCCGCCATATCAATACGAAAACCTGGTTTGTATGTATTTATTAATTAATTAATTAGCCTACTGCTTTTGTGTTTGCTTCTCTTTGACTTTTTATATATATGCTTGTTTTTTAAGTGCAGATCTATTGCAAAAGATAGTGAATCTGAAAGAAGAACTAACGTATCAGAGAGATAAGAAGGTAAACACCCCCCTTCATCAAGAAGCACATGCTGGTTATGTGGAAGGAGTTTTTATAATGTTAGACAAGTCAAAGATGATTGCTTTTCAACGAAACTCAGAGGGCAATCTTCCAATTCATCTTGCCTGCAAAATGGGTCATGTTAAGGTGGTCATAAAATTTCTCAAACTAGAATGGTTTGAGATTGGACTTTGGCTCAACAATAAAGGTCGTAACATTCTTTCACATGGCGGCGATGTGTGGACAGAACAAGACGGTAAAATACTTATTGGGAACCCAAAGATCCGTCCTGAAACTGTGAATGAGAGAG
>NW_026555343.1:13080362-13203323 GCF_029017545.1 Prosopis cineraria | reverse complement strand
GTATTAAAAGCATAATATTTTACAAACCCTAATAATTAAATGCAATATTCTAAAATAATTTAAAACATAACCTAGTAATCTAAAAGATTACATTTATTTAAATCAAATCCTAAAATCATTGTAATAAAATAAAAATCTTAAATCCAATTAATTGCATATCCAATCATAAAGATCTATAAATATACTTCTAAAAACTTGAGAAAATAGAAGAAATAGTTGATAGATGCTTATTGATCTTAGTACTTCACGATATGTCTTGGAAATTTTACACTTCTTCTGGACAATATCTCGAGCTATTAAACCTAGTTATTCTCAAGGTTCACAATGATTTTTTGTCTTGTGATAAATGGTATAGAGACCAAAGACACAATTTTGCTATAGCCAAATGCAGTGGGGTATCTCCATTATGGTCTCTCTCATTTCACAGTTTCAGGACGGATCTTTGGTTTCCCAATAAGTATTTTACTATCTGTTTTATCCACACATTGCCGCCATGTGAAATGTTACGACCTTATTACTGAGCAAAAGTCCAACCTCAAACCATTCTAGTTCAAGAAATTTTTTGACCACCTTAACATGACCCATTTTGCAGGCAAGGTGAATTAGAAGATTGCCCTTGGTTTCGTTGAAAAGCGATTCTTAGACTTTCTAAACATTATACCAACACCTTCCACATAACCAGCGTTTGCGGCATCATGATGAAGGGGGGTGTTGCCCTTCTCATCTCTCTGATACCTTAGCTCTTCTATCATATTCACTATCCTTTTCAATAGATCTGCACCTTCAAAAACAAGCATATACATATAAAAGGTGAATGAAAGAGAAAACAAACACAAAAGCACTAGGCTAATTAATTAATTAATTAGTAAAATACACGCAAACCAGGTTTTCGTTTTGACGAGGTGGCATGAAGTGGAGAGTCTCCATTTGAAATGTCGTTGACTGAGCTGAATGGAATTTGCAAGAGACGCTCAAGAACTACCTCATTTCTCCGTCAGGACTCCAAATACATTGGTGATTTACAACCATGCTTGGAGTTCCAAGTCCAATAGGAGCCTGCTGATCTGTAGGAGTGTGTTCATCACTTAAAAGGACATTATTAACTCCCTCAAGATGCTTGGACAGAACTGCTTCGTGCAAAGCTGTGTTCCCATAGTTATTCTCTGATGTTACAAATTGCCCTATATCAGTCAATTCAATCAACCCAGATAGACCTGAGCTCTTTACATTTGGACAGAATGACATTCATTGCTTCAATGTTATTAGCCCTGGCAGCAACATGGAGTGGACTGTCACCTTTCCTGTTTCTCTTATTCAAAAGCACAGGAAAGTGTTGAGCAATCAGCTCTACAACTTCTGGTTTCCAGAATTCAGCAGAAACATGGAGCAACGAATCACCTGCGGGAGCAACATGATTGAAGATGATGGATACATGAAATTGGTTTTGTGTACATACCTTCTCTAATTCATCGACAAAGGTATCTACATCTGTATTCCGATCACGAACAACCTTGTACAGCTCGTAATCCAAAATGTCTTCATTCTCGTGACAAAATCTCCGATGATCGATTGATGTACTGAACTGCCTGTTCATGAGCTGACGCACCTTTTCGTTGCATCGCTCCCTCTGGCTGGAATCATACGCTGCCATGTGAATTGATATGATTTAAATTTCTCAATGCGAACCAAGATGTTAAAGCTGGTAATTGTTTCCCAAGTGCAATTTAATTCAGCATAAGGAAGCTTTATATAGCTTTGCAAACTCATGTCCCTTGGACCAGTCATCAGGCTTCTGTTAAGATCACCCCACAAACTGATTGGAATATTAAGAATCTTTCTAATACCGATAAACAATTTATTTTAAAAATAAAATCAGTTTTCATAAGTTGTTAAAAGGAAATTCCAAAAGCTATGCCCTAACTAATTCAAATCAAATCCTTGGACCAGTCAGGACCTTTGTTAAGATGAGCAAGCCTCGAATTACATGAACATTACTTTTTGTTAGTCATGCTTAGATATTATGTACCATGGGTCATTAACCATTCTTTTACCAATTTTTTTTTTAAAATGGAAATTGAATTAGTCTGAATAGGTGAATTTCCCAGGAGAAATTGCTTTTCAGAAGTGGACAGTTCGCAAATTTATATCTATATTATATATTTTTAGTAGTGTTATTTTTAGTTTCCAACAATTTGTACAACTCCCTACCGCAAGTGCGGATGAAATTTGTGTACCCTGCTGCAAACTCACTTTGAAATTCACCTTTGCATTCTTGAATTAAATTAGTGTTGGAACCTTAAAAACAAGACTACTGGAAAAAGTATAAGATGTATATGAAATTTGCATAACCCTGCCACTAAAAAAGCCGCTAATCTAACCTACACTGAAATTGAAATGATATTATAGCACAATTATTAAGTGTTGTAATGGTTATTTTGAAAATTTATAGTATGTTTTGAAAAAATAGTTTTTGCAAAATATCATTATTATGTTTTAAGGTGTAATCATTATATTTTTAAAGTGCCCATAATAAATAAATTACTTTATATTTATTTTAAGGTAAAATATCCATTAAATATGAGTAAATATGAAAATATGATGTTAATTTAAAGATAATTAACTATTTTATTGAGAGGTGAAATTCGATTAAAAATACCTTATATTTTTTTTGAAGGGAGTACATAAAACCTCTATTGTATATTTGAGATTTCATTTCTATCTATCCAATAATTAATTAACTGTTAAGTTTGACTTATAAACTTTTAATTTAACTAAAATATCCCTCTTTAACATAAAAATTTTCTAAAAATCTATATTTGCCTAAAAAATATTTTTTGTATACAACTAAAAAATATAGTATAACTTTTTGTTCATCACACAACATAAATGATGTAAGTTTGGGAGATTATATAAATAATTTAAATTTAAAATTTTCAAACATGTTTTTTACAATGAAATTATGTAACTATCAAAATAATATAATTTAGGATTTTATTAGGGTGAGGGGTAAATTAATAAATAAAATTTGTTGAAATAAAATTTTAATTTAATAATAAGTTTTGGAATCTTTTTAGAAGATTCCTAACAGAATTAATAGATTGGACTAAGTTATACGTTTTCAAAATAAAGAAGAGATCTGTATAATTAAGGCAAAATAGAAGAGTGGTTAGAGTATTTTATTCTAAATAAAATGGTAGCTTTGGATTATGTTAAAATAATTCTATGTTAAGGACCGGAAACAGTAATGAATATAAAACTCCAACTGCTTTCCATGTATGATTCTCAAATACAAAGACGAATATAGAATTAATAATATTAATAACTATAATATATAATATATATAATATTTAATTTAGGAATTAAGAAATAATATACTACACCCACTTTTTTTCAGGCCCTTTCTTCTTGTTCTTTCTCTATATCGGAACTTAAAAGCACTGAACATGTTCTTATTTGCCTATGTTATTTTTTACTTCAAGTTTCTTAACTATGTTTTCAATTAAATTGGACTTGTATATTAATTTTAATGTTGTTATTATATTGTATTATAGTTGATAAGTTCTCTTACTTACTATATATTATAGTTGGTAAATCAAGTTGTATATATAAATGCTTTGTGCTAAAATATATTTAAAATCTTTATATTTTGTTGGAATGGAGGATAGGAGAGGAAGAAATTTTAATAGAAGAAAGATGAGAGAAGGAGAGGTGATGGAGGGGAAGGGGGGAGCGAGGAATCCCTCCAAATTCTCTCAATTTAGAGAGGAGAGCAAATTTCCTCCATTATGTTTTTACTGAACATGGGGATGCGGAGACCCTTCAATCGCCTCCATTTTTTCCATCCAAATGACAAGAAAAATTTTATTAAAACTTTTCTTTTCATCGTCTTGCTCTCTTCCAATCAAATATAGTAGAACTAGAAAGCATATTTAAGAGGCCAAGCTAAGTTTTAAATAGATTTAGGTTTAGGCCATTGAAAAATGTCTTATATACACTTCAAACTAGCTCAAGTTTTTAATCTTTCATACAGACTGTGACTTATTTAGTCAAAACCTTTCATCCCATATAATTTAAATGCTTAATCATTCATGAACCTTCTTCAATGTGGGGAAAAAAAAAATTCCAACACGGAACGTACCATTGACGTCTCTAGTCAATAGCTTGCACCGACATGGTCCATAACGTAGTTCTATGTGTAATCAACGTCTTTTCATCGATAAAATTTGTAGAATTAAAGAACCCACTAGTAATTATGGCCTACACTTTAATTGCTACAAATGCATTACCTATTTTGAATTTTCACAGAAAGTTAATGCATTTTCCAGGAGACAATATGTGCTCATTCTGAGAGACACAGTGTCAACAACACTTTACTTTTGATACATTATTTTCAAAGTCTCTGTTCATCTGTCATATTATCATATTGTCTTTATCTGTTCATTTTCAACCCGTTCGAAGGATCAACTTGACTGATTGAACAAAAAACATGATACTATTATCCCCACCGCGACAGGCTGGAATAAACTAAGTATTGAAAAAAAGATTCTATTATATTTCTTTCGTAGGATCATTTCAAAGTCGCCTTCTTGGAGATGTTATTTTCACCAACGAATTAGAGAACATAACTAATATTCCAGTCACTTTGTGTAAGTGACGCGTAAAAATTGTCTAATCCGCACGTAGTTGAATTCACGTGATTTGCATTTATACAGTAAGGATATAAACGCTCCTTTCTGCTGAATTAAGGTATTTCGCCCAAACACCCCAACAATAAAATTTAAGACAGTTAAGGTATTTCGTCCAAATATACGAACAATAAACATAATTAAATATTAATTAATTGTCTTAAAATTAATGAGATTTGTAAGTTTTTTTTTCATTTTGATGAAAATGTTAGGAGTGATTTATAAATAAAAATAGAATAATACTTTTAATTATGGGTGTAATTAATAATATTTTTTTTTTAAAAAATATAAAATATATTTTTGATATATCCTTAAATGATGTGTAAGACTCAAATATATAATATTTTAGTATAAAATAATGTAACACTTCAATAATTAATTAATATTTAGTTATATTTTATATATTTTAAAAATAATTTTTTTTATCCAGGCATTTGGGCTAATAAGCAAGAACATAGAAAAGCTATCTTTCTTGTAAGATTGGCCCTGAATTTTTTCAGGTGGGTTCAAGTTAACCCATCGGTCTTGGCCCAAATTACCGGTTTTAGTGACAAGGGAAGAAGGGAAGAGAAATTATGGAGTACAATTATATATTGAGATGGAGTCATAGTAGACATAATCCGCCACACATGTCACATCAATTTTTTTATTTTTTAAATATAAGTATAGAATTTGCTTGATAGAAGCCAAGTTCTATACTTTTTTGAAAACAAAAATTCGCATAGAACTTGGGATAATAGGAGCCAAGTTCTGTATTGTTGCATAGAAAAAATAATTGAAACTCGGTGTCATTGAAGCCATGTTTTAAAATTTGTAGTATTTGGAGAAATATTTTTAAAAGTATAGCATATTCATAAATAATTTTTTTTTGTTATAGTATCATGGTCAAATTATCATTAAATTGTCTATTAGGGCAAACAATTACCAAACCCCATGTTAGGACTTGCACTTTGTCTTTTTTCCTTTTCAAATATCAAAATTCCACACATTTTTTTGTCCTATCTTTTATCTAGTCAATGTCTTTGCTCCACTTGCTTCTGTTCCACATATTTCTCATCAAACCTCATCATTTTGTATAGAATAATAAAAGTAATATGAACATAAGCAAAATTTCCACAAAGCAGATGACAATACATAATGTTACTTTGAAAAGTTCCAAGATCAAGGAATATTGCTGGAAAGAGAACCAAAGAAGGGGGAAACGCCGAGAGAGAACAGAGAATTTTTCCACTAACGGACAAGTCTTCTTTGTGATTATGAATTATAATAAGGCAATTAAGCACAATAATGTTTGAAAGTAATTTTCTCTCTACATCAAGAGAAAAAAGGTTTATGTAGAGACCAATATTGTCAGAATTGGATCAGGTATTGAACTGATTAGGGTACTGGTTCATTAAATCGTAATCAGACTGTGATTCAACTTGTCTAAATTTAAATAATAAAATTTAAAGGTTAAGCATAAAAAATATATATTTTAGACACTATTTAATTATATTTTCATCATAAATATCAAATTTATAGTTAGCGCTGCACCAACATTATAACAAAACTATTTATTTCAATTATAAATGATCAAAATCATCAATTATGTCACAATAATTGTCTAATCAAGCCAACATAAGCTTTTTATCATTAACTAAAATTAACAATGTATTTTCTTTTTTTGACCAACATATTATCAAAAATATGTATAACACTAAAGAAAAACCATCCCAAAACAAGTAAACATACAGCATAACACAAATTTAGGTTATTAAGATTTTTTTTTAAAAAAATATGGAAGTCGGTTCTTACAAGTTTTTCACCAGTTTTCACCTATTCTATGTTGTTATTGATCGGTTCACTTTTTACTAGCTTTGGAGGGTTGACTGGTTTGAAACATAGGTCGGTTCCTGGGTAGAGGCTATAACATCCTCAAAATTAAACATGATTAACTAAGCTTGATTAGAGTAATTGAGTTTATTAAATGAGTTGTGTGGCCAGAGACGTCTGACGGGTAATTTTAGCCTTAAATACAGGTCCAAAGTGAAGTCGGGTCACCCAGATATGAAAGAGGGAGAAAATCAGAAAGGTAAGGTTTGTGCCATATGCTGCAGCTTGTGGATGATCTGTCATGGCGCATGGCCATTTTTTTGCAGAAATAAAAACATGAACTGATGTAGAGAAGATGAGGAAAAAAAAGAGTGAGCGAAGGAAACATAAGGAGCTCTGCTAGGGCTTATGGTTTGGAAGTATTAGGAGTATTTTGAAGATTTTAAATAAAAAAAAAAAATGATACTACTATCCCCACCGTGGCAGGCTGGGATAAAATTTGTAGTGAAAAAAAGATTCTATTATATTTCTTTCGTGGGATCATTTCAAAGTCGTCTTCTTGGAAATGTTATTTTCACCGACCAAATGAGAGGACATAACTAACATTCCAATCACTTTAATTTGTGGGAGTGACGCGTAAAAATTATCTAATCTGTACGTAGTTGAATTCACATGATTTTCATACAGAGAGGATATAAAGGCTCCCTTTTGCTGAATTAAATTGTATATTTGAGCAAACAATTACGAGCTCTAACATGTTGGTTTTTGAGAGTTACACCATACCAAGAGCTGGTTTCCAATTCATTTGGTTCTCAATTAGGTTCAGTGGTTTTTTTTTTGTTTGAAAACTGAATGCTTTATTTCATGCCCCAAATTAGACGTGACTGGCATAAGATATATACACAAACATATATCCCTTAAACCTTAAGCAAGAAAATTCTAATTTAACATCTTAATTCATTTGGAATAGGGTTGGAAATTATAGTAACATTTTTTTCATGTAAACAAAAGACACTAAACTCGATGCAGAGATTTCTGTAGAACTTCTTTTGTAAATAGGACACCTCGAATCTCTACAATAACTATTTATAGATAAATTAATAATATGGGACTTTGCTCCTCCACAACAGACAATCTATATAAATTTACAATCCAAAATTACATCTATAGTTAATGTGGAGAATCTAAATTATTGTCTCAACATAAAACACATAATTGAAAATATACGTCAAAAGAAGAGACATTCTTAAAATAAATATTCACCCAGTACAGTAGCAAGCCTTTTAATGATTGGCAGGAGGTTCATCGTCAACTAATGAATCTGGGACCAAAAATATTTTTTCAGTGAATAGCATCCCTAATAAATAAATTTTAAAGAAAGATAAATAAATAAATAAATTCAAGAATGATGTAAAATAATTGAAACGAGAATAATTCTGTAATAGCCCTCCGCTTACCCCGCCCACCCGAGGTCTTTTGCGGCCCTGGACACTCTCCCCCAGGCCTTACAATAAGTCGACCCCACCCCTTACGGTGAGCATCAGGAGACAAAGGCTTCCCCGCAGTAATGTGCAGGATTATTCCCCTTGCGGAGAGCCTCCTCAGGTTCGATCCTCCAACCTCTCCTACATAACAAAGTTGAGGCTGAACCTGGTACCACTGGGCTAATTTGACTCAATGGTACCAGGTTCAGCCTCAACTTTGTTATGTATGAGAGGTTGGAGGATCGAACTTGGGGAGGCTCTCCGTAAGGGGAATAATCCTGCATACTACTGTGGGAAAGCTTTTGTCTCCTGATGCTCACCGTAAGGGGTGGGGTCGCCCTGTTGTGGGTCCTAGGGGGAGAGTGTCCAACGCTGGGAAAAGACCTCGGGGAGGTGTGGTGACCCAAAGGGCTGTTACAAATTCTTAAAAAAACTTGATTTTGAAATCATAATCATAACCATAAAGATGAGACTAAACTAAAATTACGTGATTTTAATTATACTTAAGAAAATAATTGATTATACATAAATAGAAGTGGTATACTTGTTAACTAAAATCATTGAAATTTCAAGTGCACAAGTAGATTAAAACTTTAGAATTTAAGGACTTAACAGAACAGGTAATAAACGTGGACACATAGTCCAAAAGGGTAAATAACCAAACGCGGTTTATGCTATAAAAATAAACGTGGACACACAGTTCATGAGGGTAATGCTAACCAAACGCGGCTTGAAGCCGCGAAACAAACACGCACACATAGTCCACAAGAGTAATGCTAACCAAATGCGACTTGAAGCTATGAAACAAACACAAACACACAGTCCACGAATAGCAAACATGAAAACAGAGCTCACAAAATCAAACTAGCTATTCATTAATCATGGCGAGCCAAGGGCTAACGAGACTACTGTTAGCAACCAATTTTTCTGTATAGAGTCCTCTTAGAAGTCATATTTCAAACATGTGAGAGAAAAAAATAATCATTACTAAAATAAATTTTATTCACAATGCCAAACTCGCATGAATTGTTTCAAATCTCAAAGCTTGCTAGAATAATATTTCATAGCTAATGTACAAGCTTGTTTTAGTTGAATAATGAAGAATTTCTAGAGCAAAATAAATAAAGATGCCTTCATCAATCTTGAAAGTATATTTCTTAAAGAAAATACATGCACATACTATAATTTAATTAACCTTCATCATCATTCTATAATTTTCAAAACCAAAATGATTTAATTAACAAAAAAAAAGATGCCTTCATCAATCTTGAAAGTATATTTCTTAAAGAAAATACATGTACATACTATAATTTAATTAACCTTCATCATCATTCTGTAATTTCCAAATCAAAATGATTTAATTAACAAAGTACTTAATAATCATCATAGTTATTAAAATGATTTATATGAAAATGTAATATTTTAAAAACAGATTGCTTTTATTGGAAAAATAACAGGGTGCTATTCACTTACCCGTAGTATCTCCCAAGTATAAATTCACTCTTTAAAGTCAAGTCTTCTTTCTTCTAAACACCCTATTCAACATAAAAAATAATTCAATAATCTTTACTCAAGTTTAATAAGATCTTTTATGATATCAACAACACCATGATCACTTAAGTTTTTGACTAAATATAATTTATGCCTCAATTCCTCTAATCTCTACCATACTCACTCTATATCCCTCTATTTAACACTTTGTTTCTATCCAACCCTTCTCTCTCTCTCTCTCTCCCTCTCTCTCTCTCACACACACACACATAACCAACCTTGTCACACACACACACACACACACACAACCAACCTTGTATAAATTTACATCACCCTCAATCTCACAAAAATTTCAATGTTCTTTTGGCACCCATTTTATCAAGCACCTTAAGGTGCATCTCAAAATCAAGTCTCAAAATAATATTCAATAGATATTCCAAAGATCAATACATAAATAGTAATTAGTACTTGAATTATTAATTAAAATATTCTCTTCAAAATCTTTATTCCTCATCCCAACTTCCTCTCAAGCATTTTATCAACCATCTCATGCATCTAAATTCAAACAAGTACCAAGCCTCCTCTTCCTTAATGTCCTTTCCAAAATTTCTCAATATCAATTTTAGATTAACCAATTTTCCTAAATTTCATTCTTTCAACTAAATTTAAAAATAAACTCAAATAAAATTCAAATCCACACTACACCTAACTCTAAAAATCTAAAATCCCAACTTGCCTAAACCCCTCTGTCAATGTTCGAACATATAGTAGCAAAGCACCCCGCAAAACCAAAATGGGCAACAAATGAGCAGAAACTTAAATGAAAAAATCAACTAATAAAACAATCCATAACATTAAATAAATCAATCCCATAACCTATAAATCTAAGGATATTGGAAGAAAATGAAGAAAAATCATAGAAATCACACACCGATGTACCTTGGAGAAGAGAGGATTGAAACTCAAAGGGGAAGAAAACGAGACAGCAATTGATGGCATAGGTGGTGGTGCCTTCATGTAGAGGATGACGATAGTTGACAACAACAATGGAGTAAGATTGAGAGATTTCTATCGATTTTGTGTGCAAGTGGAGAAGAGAGGAGACATGAAGACGAATAGGCAAGAATGAAAAATGAACAGCAAACTAACTAATAAAATAGAATAAATGGCAGGCATTGTAATGCCCTTCATTTATTCCCTAATATATGACGGGTGTTTAAAACACCCATCATATATTGGTATCACTTTAAATGACGGATGTTTAAAACATCCGTCATTGAAAGTTCAATTTTTTTTATTTTTTTAACTTTCAGAAAATGAAACAATGGGAAACAATAAATGATTGGTGTTTAAACACCTTTCATTTATTCTTAGACAATAACACTCATCACTTAAAGATTTTTTTTTTTCAAATTAAGAAATTGAAAGGTTTTTTACCTTTAAATGAGAATAAATGATGGGTATTTAAACACTCGTCATTTATTGCCTGACCATCACTCACCTCTCTCATATATATATGACGTGTTTTTCTTTAACCGTCATTTTTTGTGGCATCTTATATTCAAATTTTTATAATAGTGCTCGCACCAATTTACTTTTCTATAATAGGCAGAACAACATCAAAAACTTATAGTTTGACCTACAAATTTGGACTAGTCTATTTAGTAAATAAGTTAGGCTAGATTTAGGCTTTGGCTATGTCTAGTTAGGTTAATTGGTTGGGCTTAGTTTTGCAAAACTTAGCCTATGAACCTTAGACTAGCATATTTTCACATATATTATTATATAATATAACACACATACACACACACTATATGATATTTAATGGGAATTAAGAAATAATCTACTACCTCACTTTCTTTAGCCCCTTTCTTCTCGTTCTTCCTTTGCATCAAAACTTGAAAGCATTAGATATGTTATTCATTGCCTATGTTATTTTTATTAGCTTTTGTATGGTAACTAAATGGATGACATATGGATTTCAACATTTGATTTTCATCTATATGTTCTTTTTTACTTCTAGTTTCTTGGTTATGTTTTCAATTAAATTGGAATTGTGTATTGTTTTCAATCTTGTTACAGTATTTTAAATTGGAATTGATTTCTTGGTTATAGTTTATAAGTTCTCTTATTTACTATATATTGTACTTAGTACTCCTCTAGTCCTATTTATAAGGTAGAGAGAGAAGAAAAAATTTAATCCTATTTATAAGGCACTTGTTAATTTTCAATACTTCTCTTTACTATTCTGTCCTTATTTAATGCTTTAAATAAAAATATCAATAATAAGATTTAAAATATTTATTAGGGGTAAAGGTGAAAACTTATTAAATTTCAAGATAAAGTTAATAAGGTTTAAGGATTTTTTTTGGTTTTGATGAAATATGCTAAAAATGACTTAGAAATAGAACCAAAGGAAGTATATCAAGTTGCATATATATATGCTTCGTCCTAAAACATATTTGAAACCCTTGTATTTGGTTGGAATGGAGGAGAGGAGAGGGGAGAGATTTGAATGAAAGAAAAATGAGGAAAGGGAAGGTGAGGGAGGGAATAGGGGGAGAGAGAGAAATTCCTCCAAATTCTTTCAATTTAGAGAGGGAAATAAAATTCCCTCCATTATGTTTTACCAAACGTTGGGAGGCGGAGAACCTCTGATCCCTTCCATTTTTCCACCCAAATGAAAGGGAAAATTTCATTAAAACTTTTCTTCTTTTTTTCTTCCCTCTCTTCCAACCTAATACAATGTAAAGCATATTTTAAAAGGCATCTTTTAGGCAGGCTTCTAAGCGAAGTTAGGTTTTAAATAAGTTTAGGCCTAAGCCATTGGAAAATGTTTTATATAAGCTTTAAGTTAGGCTTAAGTTTTTAATCTATCACATAGATTGAGACTTATTTAATCAAAATGTAATTTATCCAAACCTATTTTCACCCATATAATTTAAATGCTTAATAGTTCATGAACCTTCCTCAATGTAAAAATAATACTCCTCCAGTCTTATATATTAGTCACCTTCTAGAAGTATAATCTAGTTCATTTTATAAGTCATTAGTTGATGTGATTGTTTTGTTTCAAATTAAATTAGATATCTTATTTGAAAATTGGACACTTGGATGTCAATTATCACTTCTATGTTATTTTCATGTATCCAAGTGCCCCAATCCATAAACTTATTTCATTGACAACAAATAATTCTATTACTATCTTTGATTTTCATTTTTTTTAATTTACTGAACCCTTTCAAAAGAGATAAAATTGGCGAATAAGAAACAAAACTCATTAAGAATCCATTTTTCTTTTTTTTTTTTGCATGGAATGTACACATCAATTTTCATGGATCATACCCTTCATTCCACTTCCAGTTCCTATGTTAATAGGAGTGGGACTTCTCCTTTTCCTATGGCAACAAAAAATATTCGCCATATGTGGGCTTTTCCTAGTGTTTTATTATTAAGTATAGTTATGATTTTTTCGATAGATCTATCTATTCATCAAATCAATAATAGTTTTATCTATCAATATGTATGGCATGGACTATAAATAATGATATTTCTTTAGAGTTTGGCTACTTGATTGATTCACTTACTTCTATTACGTCAATATTGATTACTACTATTGGAATTCTGGTTCTTATTTATAGTGACAATTATATGTCTCATGATGAAGGATATTTCATGTTTTTTGCTTATATGATTTTTTTTAATAATTCAATGTTGGGATTGGTTACTAGTTCTAATTTGATACAAATTTATATTTTTTTTAAGAATTGGTTGGAATGTGTTCTTATCTATTAATAGGTTTTTGGTTCACACATCTTATTGCGGCAAATGCTTGTCTAAAAGCATTTGTAACCATCGGATAGGGGATTTTTGCTTATTATTGGGAATTTTGGGTCTTTATTGGATAACAAGTAGTTTGGAACTTCGGGATTGGTTTGAAATATTCAATAACTTGATTTCTAATAATGAGGTTAATCTTTTATTAGTTACTTTGTGTCCCTTCCTATTATTTGGCGGTTCAGTTGTTAAGTCCACCCAAGTCCCCTTCATGTATGGTTACCAGATGCTATGGAAGGGCTACCCCTATTTTCACTCTTATCCACATTGCTACTATGGTAGTGGCAGGAATTTTTCTTGTAGCCCACCTTTTTCCTCTTTTCATAGCTATACCTTCTATAATGAATGGAATAGCTTTCATAGGGATAATAACAGTAGTATAAGGAGCTACTTTAGCTCTTCCTCAAAAGGATATTAAGAGAAGTTTGGCCTATTCTACAATGTCTTAATTTGGTTATATGATGTTACCTCTAGGTATGGACTCTTATCAAGCCGCTTTATTTCATTTGATTACTCATGCTTATTCAAAAGCATTGTTGTTTTTATGATTTGGATCCATTATTTATTCAATGGAAGCTATTGTTGGATATTTTCTAGATAAAAGTCAAAATATGGTTCTTATGGGTGGTTTAACAAAACATGTGCCAATTACAAAAATCGCTTTTTTAGTGGGTACACTTTCTCTTTATGGTATTTCACCCTTTGCTTGCTTTTGGTCCAAAGATGAAATTCTTAATGATATTTGGTTGTATTCATCAATTTTTGCAATAATAGCTTGTTACCATAGTAGGATTAATTGCATTTTATATGTTTCAAATATATTTACTTGTTTTATTAGTAATGTCAAGGTGGACATACATGCCATGTGACATAGCACATATGATGACAACTTACTAGTTTGAACTTTCAATGCTCATCATTTTCATATACAATATTCTATTGGAGTGATTTAAGTGCTCACACAAAACTTATTTCACAATCTATCTAATAGCATAAGTTTCACTTTAATCAGATATCTTAGTTGAAAATTGGACACTTGGATGTCAATGATCACTTTTTTGTTATTTTCATGCATCTAAGTGCCCCAATCCCTAAACTTATTTCATTAGCCACAACCAAGGGATAAACCACATCTAATATACAAATATACACCTAGTTATAACATCAAATACACATTTCGATTCAAATTTGACAACTCAAACACCTTGATTTTCACAAAACAACATCATATTGCATATTTACAGATAATTAACCTCTTTGGCCAAATTCTACATATTGCATCAATTCGAAACATACTAACATTCACTTGTACTAGCATTTTAACTCTCTTACCACATTTACTACAAACACACATCTCAAGGCTAAGATGCACATGTCATATCATCTCATACAAGTGCAACCAAAATGTATATGCTTCTTAATTGGCAACTTATAAACACACGCACGCACGCATGCACGCACATAAATTCATGATGCAATTTACAATGATAAGGCCATACAATAATAGTCCTACTACTCTTGACCCAAATCTTTCCATTGGCTCCTATTCATGTATGAACTTGTAAAATAGTAACCATAAAGCAAGACAGTATCCTAGTAACTAAAATAATTCACAACTATCTATAAATAAGGAAAATTATAAATAATTGTGTAAAGCATGATTATAAAACATGTTATAATACATATAACCATAATATCACGTGCATGATCATACTATCTATCCAAACCTCCACATCTACTCCAACTGAATTTGTAGGCTACCACATTGAACCAGCCTGATTAAGCTAATCCGAGCTCACCTTCCACGAGAGAACTACCCAACCAAAGGTATTTTATCTGATGACTTCTAATATTTTATTAAATTTATTGATGTTTTTAATGTAATTTGAAGTCATTTATTTAAATTTTATTAGCAAAAATATGATTAAGTGGATGAATGTGTATGAAAATGGGCTTGAAAATATGTTAGAAGTTAGTAGACAATTATATCATCTGTTTTGGGTTTTATGCATGTAGGGAGGCCTAATTTAGGGGTCCAAAGAAGAAAATTTCAGAGCCCAAGTCAAAGGAATTAAATCCAAAGAAAAATCTGAACAGGTCATATTCACTGCAACAAAAACGCGTTTTGCTACAGCAAAGCGTGATTTTAGTAAAATGCATAGTTTTGATTGTCAACAAATTTTAGGGCTTGGGCACCTCATTTTCATGCATTCTTTACCCCTGTAGTTGCAAAACATCCAGGAAGAGAGAAAAGAACTAAAGAAGGGTTGGAGAAGCTTGGGTTTAGTGGAAAATCAAGGTTTTCACTCAAGATTGATCTTATTCAACTTTTCTTCTCCTTCTTCTCTTTACTTTGCTATATATATTGTTGATTTTACTATCATGGAAGCCATGTGTGGCTGATTTTCTCTTAATCTAGGGTAGCTATGAACTGATTCTTGGATTAGAGCATGTTTAAACCATTTATTTGAGCTTAATATTAGTTTTGTTTACTTAATTTTGTGCTTATTCGTCTACTTAATGCTTGGCCATCATTGAGTATGAATTTAGGGGTTTAGGTTTTGCCTTGGAAGAGGAAAATCTGAATTTGACCATTAGATTGAGTAATGTGGGATTAGAATTTATTTTAATTTGCCAATAGTATAGCAATATACCTATTGGGCCCATATAATCACATTAGAGTGAATTTGTGCTATTTTGTCTCTTGGGTAATTGTGTTAGAAATAGAAAATTAATTCAAAAGAGGGGTGTAATTAATCGAAAGACAATTATTCTTATTAATACTCTAGATTAACAAATTAATATTAAGTAAATTTATTTAGATAATTACATGCTCTATAAATTGAAGAAGGGATTAACCACCCTAGGTTGTCTTGATTGTTTGTGGTTGTTGGAATTTTAATTTTAATGCATTTTTCTAATTTCAATCCTTATATTGCAAAAATCAAATCCATATCTTGCTTTGCTTAACTTAAATAAAAATGGAGACTTTATTGCCTAATTACCAATTATCTTGATTCCTCATGGGATTGACCTTGATTTCCCACTTACTAATTACAAACCGTACACTTGTGGTAAAACATATTTGTGTGCATTAAGTTTTTTGGCGCCATTGCTGAGGAATTAAGGCAATTGGTGACTAGTATTAAAGGACCTTTAGTAGTTCTCAATTAAGCTTTCTTTTCTTTTCTTTTTCTTTTGAGTTGTTGTTTTGCTTAGTTTGTTTTAATTTTCTTGGTTTGAATTTGTAGAGCATTAGTAGCTTAAATTTAGGTCCATAAATATTGTGTTCAAGTTGCTTGTTTGTGTTCTTATATCTCCTTTGATTTGTGATAGTGTTCTTTGTGTTTAAAAAAAAGAAAAAAAGTTTAAAAAATGGATTTCAAGTGGAACTCAAGTGGTTTTAATGTTGAGAAAGAAATGAATTCCTTGTCTTTAATACAAGATGAATTGATTTCTTGTACGAGTTATTTAAATGAAAGGAGGAAATATAATATGCATTTGAATGCTAGTTATACTCTATGTGTTGATTCTTCTCAATATTATGGATTTTCTTGTGTTTATTGTGGACAAAGTCATTCTTGTGAGCATTGTCACTTTAACAAAGCCTCTAACTATACAGGGAATGATTTTACTAGGAGCAAAACTTATTTTGATAATTCTTTTAGTCCTAGTTGGAGTTTAGAGAAACATGAATCTTGGGATCCTCATTTAGATTATCATTCAAATGAAATGACCCCACGTTTCTATTATAATCCACATGTTGAGGAAAATGCCTGAGAGTATAAGGAAGAGTCTTGCTTAGAAAGATTAGTTGATGACCTTATGGATTCATCAAGGAAACTTACTAATTCACAAAAGGACTATGTCACTAGTGTTGAGTTAAGTACTCAAAATATTGGAATCTATGTGAATCAAATATTAGAAGGTATTGAAAAGATAAATCAACAAAACACCTACTATTATATTTCTCCTATGATATTTGATGAAGATTATTACGAGAAAGTTAAGGATAGGGAATTACATGAGAATATTGATAATGTAGAAGATGATAATGAACTTGAAACCAATTTATAGGAGAGCAGTAGCTATCTAAAAGAGGTTCCGACTATGGAGCCTAATCTTTATGATTTTGATGTTAAGCTTGATGAGCAGATCCCAATACTTGTTGCACATGACCCTTCTATTAAAATTTTGACTCTTACTGATGAGAGCCAAGTGGATTTTATTGAATGCTTTGAATTTTTAGAAGCTCCTATTTCAAATTGCTGGGATGTGCTTTCTTTGAAGAATGCTTGTACTTTAAGATTGCTAATGATTGAGGAACTATAGGTATTAATTAATGTCAATGAGAAACTTTTATATTCAAAACTTTATTGCTTGAAAAGAAATGAAGATAAGATGATTATGGGTTTGATACTTATGATTAGATGTTTGTGTTGAGAAGTCTAGCTAAAGACTATAAACGAAGTGCTTTTTAGGAGGCAACCCAAGTTTTATTTCCTTTTTACTTGTATTGTTTTTGGTTTGTTTATTTAGTTGTCTTTGGTTTGATCTTCTTTTATTTTGGTGTTTTTGTAGAATTGTAGAGTTCTTCAAGAATTTGGAGGCTCAAAGCCAAGTTTTGGAATCAAAGAATGAGCCAATAATATTTTAAGGGAATATTCTATCCTTATGCTTAATTGATGATATTTATATGTGTTTATATGGGATCAAGATCTTGTGTTGATGAATTTTTGGATTGAAAATTGTTAATTAAATGTTACGAGTTGTGGAAGTGGGTTTAGTATAATGGTTGTGTTGATTGGGAGGTGTTTAGGCTATTTTCTTTGTGAGTTTTTACTTAATTTGCATATTTTTCTTAGATTTTAAGTATTTTTGTTCTTTGTTTTGTTCGTCTCAACGAAAGAGGATTTTGCCCCAGCAAAGTGTCTCTCTATGTTCTTGTCAAAAATTCCAGAGAGTACTTTGGCTGCAGTAAAATTTCATTTTGCTCTAGCGATAGATGCCTTTGTCACTTTTCATCAAAAATTCCAGAGAGCACCTTCGCTGTAGCAAAATCTCATTTCGCTCTAGCGGTAAATGCCTTTGTGACTTTTCATCAAAAATTCTAGAGAGCACCTTCGTCGTAGCAAAATCTTATTTTGCTCTAGTGATAGATGCCTCTATGAATTTTTACCAAAATTTCAGAGAGCACTTTCACTAAAGTGAAACTTTGTTTTGCTGGAGCAAAGGACTATTCTGTGAAATTCTTAACCAACTTACAGAGAACACCTTCGCTGGAGCGAAATCTTTGGTTGAGTTTTAAAAAAATTCTTAAATAATTTTTTTATTAGTTTAATATTAATAAATTTGTAAATATTTGTTAAAAAATTAATATTTAAAAAAATTAAAAAATTTAATTCAAAAATATTTTGTCTTGTTTGTTTTAATTAATTTGAAAAAAAATTGAAAATTACTTAAAAAAACTTGTTGCTTTGTTTGTGTGTATATTTTTTTTCTCTTTTTCTTATACATTTAAAATTAAAAAAATATTTTCTTCTCTTTTTATTGCTTGTGCTTTTCCTACTTTGAATTCTATCATAGAGATTTACTCTTCTCTTGTTCCTTTAGTCATCAACCCTCCTATTTTGTAATATTTGGTGGCACTTACCTTGTTATCTACTGAAGGATGACATGCTTTTACTCATAGTTGGATGGCTAAGAAAGGACAAACATCAAAGAATTCCAATCAAGTATCATCAAATGAAAGTTAAGCCGTCTAGATGAAGCAACAATTGGATTCCATGCAAGATTTAATTAAAAGAATGGAAGAGAATTAATGTGCCGGATTTTAAGCTTTGAGCTCCATCATTGGCTCCTTCTCTTGCTACTTTTGTTGTTGTCCTGAGCTTCTATCCTGATGGAATTCTATTTTTTTTCTTATTGTTAGATTTTTTTTCCTTTTTCTTTGACTACTTAGTTTGGCCCTTATTCTCTTTGGGTTGTAATTGATAATTCACAGCTTACTATTTGATAGTCTGTATTAAATTTCTTTGTCTCCAACTTATCCACTTTTCTATTTGATGCTATTAGTAGGTACCGTATTCTCTTAAAGATATGTTACTCTCATTCCTCTCTCAAAGTCTTCTATCTATCAACTCACCACGTCTGTTGGTCAAGAGAGTTTCAGTGTCCCTATCTCCTTATTTGTTTTCTTTCTTTAAACATTAAGGACAATGTTTAATTTAAGTGTGGGGGAGGGGGTACTTGCTATTACATTTGGTATTTTGCTTGTCCTTGAATTTTTTTAAGAGTTGGTTGTATATATTTGTACATAGTTTTTAAAAAAAAGTTTGAAAATTTTGAAAATCTCATAAACATTTTTGTTTTAGTTAGTTTGTTTTGGTGTCTTTTTGGTTAATGTGGCCAAGGTTGGATTATTTTAAACTTGAAATAATTAAATTTGATTAAAAGTCGATTCTACCTTCCTAAAATTTTAGTAAATAGGCAATGGATTAGTTTGGATAATTGACAATAGTTTGTCCAAAAAGCTTATGAGAATTTTGATCCTAAATGTCCATTTCCTTTAAGTGGAAGTACACTTATTGTGATTCTATTTCGAGAACTTGTTTTAAATTTGTGTTGAGATTTGTAATAGCCATTTGCATACATAAAAATGATTTAGGCATTCATTTTCTTAGTTAGTATGGCCCAATATCCATCCCTTTTTCACGTGAATCCTTTGTTTCACCCATTTGAGCCTTGGCCTTATTTTTAAAAAAAATCATCATTAGCCTTTTTGCTAAGATTTACCCACTTTTCATTCATTTTTATTCCCATTTACTACTTTGATTAGTGCTAAGTGTTACATCCATGAAAGAAAATGAAGGACTTAGAATTTTGTTGGGGTTTTATAAGTGGTTCAAAAGAAAAAGAAAGAGGAAAAAAAAGAAGAGAAGATAAAGAAAGAAGCAAATAGAATATTGAAAGTTCTAAAAAAATGACGAATAATACAAAAAAAATCAAGTAAAAAAATTTTTGTTGATCTTCATTGATACTTCTTGTAAATAGTTGTGGTTTATCCTTCAATTTTCTAGATCCTCAATTCATATGCTTAGCACTAATTAGAGTATGTAATTTTGACCTATTGAATAATTCCATTTCATTATCCTACATAAAACATTACAACCTTTAAAAACTCCTTTTGATTTGTGTGTGCAATGGCATAATTTAGTGGAGATTAAGATGAGAAACAAGCCTATAGTAGATGGATTACAAAAGGTGAAATTGAGTGAAGTACAACCCTTAGACACCTTAAGCGTAGAGTGTAAACACTTTACTAGTGAGGGATAATCTATTGAAATTTATCTTTGCTTAATTAAGTGCCTTGCTATTATTATTTATGGAAGGAGGGAAAGATTTCTAATTAAAATTGAGTTCTTGAAAGTTTGATTACATTTGACCTTGAAACATTCACATTTTCTTTTGCCATTTTTGTATAGTTATTTTCTTTTGCTTGAGGATAAGCAAACATTCAATTGTGAGGGTTTGATAACTTCCAATATTTTATTAAATTTATTGGTGTTTTTAATGTAATTGAAAGTTATTTATTTGAATTTTGTTAGCAAAAATATGATTAAGTGGATGAATGTGTGTGAAAATAGGCTTGAAAATATGTTAAAAGTTAGTGGACTAATTATATCATTTGTTTTGGGTTTTATGCATGTAAGGAGGCCCAATTTAGGGCCCAAAGAAGAAAATTTTAGAGTCCAAGTCAAAGGAATTAAATCTAAAAAAAATATAAATAGGTCATGTTTATTGCAGCAAAAGTGTGTTTCGTTACAGCAAAGCGCAATTTTAATAAAATGCATAGTTTTGATTGTCAGCGAATTTTTAAGGCTTGGGCAACTCATTTTCATGCATTATTCATCTCCAGTAGCTACAAACGTCCAGGAAGAGGGAAAAGAGGCAAAGAAGGGTTGGAGAAGTTTGAGTTTAGTGGAAAATCAAGGGTTTCGCTCAAGATTAATTAGATTAAGCTTTTCTTCTTCTTCTTCTCTTTACTTTGCTGTAAATATTGCTGATTTTACTGTCATGGAAGCCATATGTGGCTAATTTTCTCTTAATCTAGGGTAGCTATGAACTGATTCTTGGATTAGAGCATGTTTAAACCATTTATTTGAGCTTAATATTAGTTTTATTTACTTAATCTTGTGCTTATTCATCTACTTAATGCTTGGCCACCATTGAGTGTGAATTTAGGGGTTTAGGTCTTACCTTGGAAGAGGAAAATCTATATTTGACGTTAGATTGAGTAATGTGGGATTAAAATTCATTCTAATTTGCTAATAGGATAGGAATATACCTCTTGGACCCATATAATCACATTATAGTGAATTTGTGCCATTTTGTATCTTGGGTAATTGTGTTAGAAATAGAAAATTAATTCAAAAGAGGGGTGTAATTAATCAGAAGACAATTATTCCTAATAATACTCTAGATTAACAAATTAATATTAAGTAAATTTATTTGGATAACTATATGCTATATGAATTGAAGAAGGGATTAACTACTTTAGGTTGCCTTAATTGTTTGTGATTGTTGAAATTTTAATTTTAATGCATTTTTCTAATTTCAATCCTTATTTTGCAAAAATCAAATCCATATCTTGCTTTTCTCAACTTAAATGAAAATGGAGACTTTATTGCCTAATTACCAATTAACTTGATTCTTCGTGGGATCGACCTTGATTTCCTACTTACTAATTACGAACCATACACTTGCGGTAAAACATATTTGTGTGCATCACTATCCTACTTTTGGACTATGAATTTTTCATATTACACACATAATTAGGGTGTCATTCACTCTGACACTACACCCTTTTAGGTATTAAGGAGCATATATTATGATTTCTCGGATGTTCTATGGTAACAGTCCATAACATGTTTGCTACACCAGATGTCCTATGGTACCAACCTGACCATATGGATTTCATTCTCTACTTCCCTTAAGGTAAACTCTCACCCTCACTATCATGCTCATGATTTTCACACAATGCAATCAAACACATTTAACATATTCATATCTCTTTTGTCACACCCCAATAATAAGGGTATGATCAGCATGAAATATGAGGTAAACTCAAAATCCATAAGCCTTGATTAACAAGAAATTAAGTGAAATTATCAAAATATGTAAGTTATATATATAATAATAAAGTTCATAAAACTTTAAATGTTTTTTAAAAATTTTGACAAAATCTCCCCTATAATTTGGACCTCTCAAAATTTTCATAACAACAAAACCTGTCAATCAAACCAATAGGGAGACTAGCTCCATTCCAGCAATTGCCATGATACAAAATAAGACCAAAACCTAACTATGGTACATGTGGAGTGCTAAACTATGATTACAAAATATAGTACATAATTTTTCCAAAACAATAATCACAATAGGCTTCCTTTCTTCTAAAATGGCAAAAGGGCCCCTCAATGATATACTAGAGGTATTAGGTCAGCTTCAATATCTGAAACCAAAGAAGTTATCAGTGAGTAGTGTTCCAAATTACATATATGTATAGAAATATAAGAAGACATTAATGAATGAATTTTGATTTAAAAATTTTGAAATAATGAAACATGAACTTGAACAAATAATAATAATAATCAAGAATAAGTTTTTTCAATGATACAATTATGAATTTGAATAATGTTAATAGGACAAAATAATTTATTAAAATTTATGCTGTTCCTAGAATATAAAAATTTTAAGCAATGATATGATTAGGTATAATGCTTTTAAAGAAATAACATAAAATAATGATTTTTATGTTTAAATCTAGGAGGGCTTCATCAGAATGAATAGCAAGCGTAAACACACAATCCATGAGAGTAATTAACCAAGCATGGACACACAGTCCACGAGGGTAAGTAACCAATCAAGTACGGTTGAAAGCCACGAAACAAACGCGGCTGGAGCCACGAGTCAAACGCAGACACGAGGCCCATAAAAACAAGCGTGAGTATAATGTTCACAAATAATCATCCCTCCGATTCCACGTGCGTTGGCTTGGGCATGAGGCTAGTATCTCCCATAAGTATCTTGCTAGCTAGGTATATCATGGCGCACCAAGGGCTAACAGAACTGCCATTAGCATCCAGCATTCTAAACTTAGTCCCCCTCATTAAAATTAAGTGTGTATGGAGAAACAGAAATAATTTCAAAATTCTCACTTGCAAATATTATTTAACTATCATTTTTCATTGCCCAAGATTATCATCATTTCCTTCATACACAAATCATTACAATAAAAATTTTATATCAACATAGAATTAAATAATTAAACTGCTTATGAGAAATAATATCACTTATCATATATCCTTTTTAATCATTGCTTATCAATAATATAATTTATTAGTAAAATTTAGGACGTCATCATTAATAAGATCATTAATATGAAAATAGGATTAACAAGAATATGTAAACAATTTATAAAACAATAATAATAATAATATTTAAATAAAGAAGAATTTTATAAACACTTTACTAAAAATATATTCAAAACGCCACTCACTCACCTGAGAATTTTTTCAATAATTCTAAAACTTGACCCCCTTCAAGTTCTCTTATTTCAATGACTCTCCAAATAATCTGACACATGACCCAATAATCTTCTTGTCATTATGAATTTTCCTTCTTATAATAAACAAGCAAAATTAACATTCAAACCCTTCAATAATTCTTTAAATTCCTTATCGACCTCTAAAACTCTCACTAGACCCTCTAACAACTTTTATCAAGGAGATCAACAATATTTAGCAACATTCAACCTTAACCATTAACTCAGCTCTTATTCCAAACTTAACAAAAATCTTAATTATTATATAATTTAACAATTTCCCTTTAGGTGCTACACGATTCCAATGGACAGTTTAGATTTATAACTGGTATGTAAAGATATATATTTCATCAAATAACATTTATAACCCCAAGCAATAACTCATGTCACCATACCTACAATCCTTCAAGCTTTATTATGTAAATGTAACAATATTCTTTCAAGCATTTTTACAAGTATCTTGACTACACTAAAGTTTAGTTCATATTAAGAACCCAGCAGTTTAATCAATTTCCAACAAAATTCCAGCATCGTCAGGGATACAAAGCATCTCAAATTGAATCTCAATAAACACTACTTGGGCAGCAACTAAAATTAACAATTTGAACTAAGAAAGAAAAATATTCTAAAATATATATACTCATTCAACAAGCTTCTTCCCTCCTTATTTTAGACAACTAAGAAATTCAATTTTTCCCTTCTCACAGTAACAACCAGTTGTAACAATTATAACAAAACTTCAGCTCCCTACTTCAACAGCCACGACAGCTTAAAGAGAAAAAAAAAAAAAAAAAACAACACTCATCGGCCGAAAGAGGAAAGGGATCATGCTTACCTCATGCACACATGTAAAACCAACAACTAAGGAGGAAGAATGGATGAAAGCTGAGTGCACCACCCAACACAAACTTGCGCGACAGCAGCTCCCATCAGCAACGACAGAAACAGGGAGGAGAAGAAGTTGCAGATCCAACATGGAGAAGGAGAAAGGATGTCCGACGCAACCCAAGCCACAGCAAGAATAGTGAAGGAAGAGAAGAGACTAACGTTCAGAACCCAGACACACCACGCCAGCACCGCGGAAAGAAAGAGACAGAGGAACATGAGGCAACGATAGGAATCATAACAGACTCACGGTGTGGAGGACATGAGCAAGAACGGCGAGGTTCGGCGAGCAGAGGAGGAGATTGACAGCGATGAGATCAGTCTGATTGTGAGGAAAGAGCTCGACGGTGAGGAGAGAAGAAAGCTCAAAGTCGGTGAAGAGGCCCAGTGAATGCTCTGTTTCTTACAATCACGCGAAGAAGTATATACCAAGAAGTTTGGGAAAAATTATAAAAAAAGAACAAAGGAAATTATAAAAAAGACTCAAGAAAAATTACAAAAGCCCCAAATTCTTCTAGGATTTAAAACAAAATAAAATCAACTTTGCTTAACACTTGTTTAAATAAAATATCCCTTGAGAAACAAGTTTTGTTCAATTTAAAATTTAGGGTCATTATATCTTTATCATTTAACTTTTATTTATAACACAATTAATAAATGCATGTTATTGCACAAAATCTTTTCATTTTCCCACTTTATAAGTTCTAAATCATACAAGCATAAAATATAACATATTTAAATTCACAACAACTTGTAAGTAATTAAACAAGTTAATAAATATTATAAATTATCTAATTATTTCAATCTTTTATGTACACAAGAGTTACCCATGGTACTTATTATTCTTTACAATTTCCATTGTTGAATATACACTTGAGCTGTAACAATCCAAGTATTCTAGTGAGAATTAAAATTTATGATAAGGTATTTTAAAAGTATTTTTTTTTTTTTATAAATTTGGGGAACATAGATTGGTGGCTAAGTGGAAATCTTGCTAAATATCCTTCAGTTCTTGGTTTGAATCCTCTTTTTGTTTAAGTGGAATATTTTATTTTGCCTTGTCACACGAAATTACTGAAATAGCCTTCTTTAGGGGGGAAAAACAAAGAGGAGAAAGAGGAGACAAATAGGAATCAGACTAACGCATCAACTGTTCCTTTTATCCTCTCCCATTTTCAAATGCTGTAGAAGAGGGAGAAAGAATGCTCCATTCAAACTTTCCATTCTTGCTTCTTCCTCCTCCGTTATTCAGGTCGCTGTCGAGGGTACAACAACTCATCTACGCATTCGCTGTTGCCGCGGGTACGTCACTGCTGGATTCTTCTCCTTCTCTGTTTTGCTCTGCATCCACATAACCTTCTTTTCCTCTCTTGATCTGTTGTTGATCTGGTTCGATGAAGCTTTAAACATAAAACCCTCCTCTACCTTCTCTTTCTCTTCCATAGTTCCATTGCTGATGAGAGTGAGTAGGTGAGCGAGAGATTTTCATGCGGTCATTGCTGGGAGTCACTAGAATCTTCTCCCACTGTGAGGCATCGCTGAAACCTTCCCCTTCCATGGACACATCGTCCTTGTGCCGGTGTGACAGAGCTCGTTCTTTCTTCTCCCTCCTCGTCTATTTGCACTATTGCCATAGGTGTCACCGGATTCTCTTCTCCCTTGGTGTGTTGTTTGGGTAAGCCTAAACCTTAGATTCTTTTTATTGCATCTGTGGGTGGTTGATTAAGGGGATTTAAAATTTTTTTCCTTGCGTGCTGTGATGACAAGGAATGGATGTTAAAGTTTCTATTGTTTGTGCTTATGGGATTTTAAATAGGTAAGGAATTTTGGGAAAAGAAGCTATTATTATAGTGTCCAAGAAGAAGATGTTGAATGTGCAATTTTTACTTGGTTATATTTTCCAAAAAGCATGCACTAACTTATGTGATGCTTATTTGTGAATTTAGACTAGATGTTGTGAAGAAATTAAACAAAGAAGTTATTTTGAGACTAGCTAGATTTTTGGGAGTTAGATAGTGACAATTTGTAAAATATGGTGTTGTTTCATGATTAAACTTTGTGATACACATGAGAGGTATTTAATAAAATGTTTGATAGAAGAATTTTAATCTCTAATAGTAAATAAATCTTGTAAAGGTATTGTTGTTGATTAAATTATTATTAATGGCAATTTTTCTTTACAATGAAGGTTGGAATGGAATTAGAGAATTTTGGAAAACTGTGTGTGTGTGTGTGTGAAATCTTGATAAATTAGTTGAGTTTAAATTTTGGGTGGATATAGTGTACAAAAGAAATAACAATGGTGTCACTTTGGGCATCAGGGAATCAAGGCTCAAACAATATTTAAAAAATGACTAATTAGAAATAATTTATATAATTGAAAATGTTTCAAGCAAGTGAACAACGTTTCAAATGATCTATTAATAAATTTATTTCCTTCAAAATAATGTTTATTCATATTTATGACCATTTTATCATCATAGATTAACTTCATTATTTTTTTATTATGAAGAAGGATGCTTTTAATATACTAAGTTTTGAAAAAAGAATTAAAATTATTTTATGATTGGATATCTATCATTATTTATTATTATAATAACCCTAAAAAATTAAAAATTAATTAATATATAAATTTGAATTTTAATAATAATTATGTTAATTCTTGGGACAAGAAATAGATCTGATGTAGTGGTAGCTGAACGTGTATTCTTCCATCAGGTTCCAAGTTTGAATCTCCACCTTAGGAAGACGTTGATCGGCTTCTACTGCTCTCCCCTATTTCTGCATCGTTCTCCCTTATTCTGTTATCTCTGAAATCGTGCAAGCACTTCAAGCTTCCTCGTCGTTTTTCGTTCGCCGATTGTGACTGTCGCCGGCGGGTTCACTGCAGCTCTGTTCGTTATTGGTGCGTCAGATTTGTGGCTTATGTTTCTTTTCTCTTTCTCTGTTTCAGATCGACGAGGTTGTTCTTCTTCGTTGCCGTCGTGATTATTTGGGTGAGTTAGATGGATTGTTTCCTTTACTTCTTTTATCAGTCATCAATCTGCTCACCTTTTTGTGCTCGACAGCAACCTCTGTTCCCTTCCTTGTCTACACGCAATTTCTTCTTCCTTCCCCTGTTCATGGGTGTTGGTTCATCTAAGTTAGAAGCTTCGATCTCTCCTACTTCTCTTCATATAATCTGTGTGTGTGAGTGGTTGGAATGATATTGTTGAGATTATAAATTTCTCTTTGATGCTTTTGCTGCCCGTGTTGATTGTGGAAAGGAAAGAAATTCAAATTGAGCTGGAAAATCCATCTTGAGGCTTAATAGTGATATATATAGCTAAATTGATTTTTATTAGATTGGTTGATCTTGAGCAATTGTTAGAGTGAATTTAAAAGAGAAGAGCTTAAGTGTAAAATTTAAAATTAGTGCCTATAATATGTTTGTTACAATGCTTGTTAGAGAAATTAAACTTGATTTTTTGAATATTTTAAACTTTTATTGGTTCTTGGGAATAGTATGGTTATTGGTAAATTGTTGGATGTTTAAATTGAATGGGTAGAAATAATGCACTAAGGTAGTACAAAGCCTGAGAGAAAATTTTATTTCAAAAAAATACATTGGCATGATTAAAACAAATTGGAGGAAACTAGTAATGTAAATGATAACACTCAAGCCACCTCTAAAGACATGAATTTTGGTTTTGGAGTTTTAAATGATGGTGATTGGTTGAGATTGTGTAATAAATTAAAAATTTATTAAAATTGTATTTATTTATATCCTTTAGGGTGTGTAGAAGAAGATGACCTTGATAAAAATTAAAGAAAGAATATCTTTGGGGAATTTGAAATTTTAACGAATAAGTGAATAGCATTCCGTTTAATTATTCATTAATAGTCTTTTATTGAAATATTTTATTTTTATAAAATGTATTACTAATATTGATGAAAGTATCTTTGTTTATTGAACTTTAGAATTTCTTGGTTACACAATTAATACAAGATTGCACATTAGCTCTTAAGTATTAATTTGGCAAGTTTAGATATTTGAAACAGTTCATGCGAGTTTGATATTAAAAATGAAAATTTATTTTAGAAATAATTATTGCTCTCGCATGTTTGAAACGTGATTTCTAAGAGGACTTTATACAGAACAATGGTTGCTAACAATAGGTTTGTTAGTCCTCAGCACCTTGGTTAGCATTACCTTTGTGAATTGTGTGTCCACATTTGTTTTCATAACTCAGGCTGCTTTTGGTTACTTATCCTTGTGGACTGTATGTCCACATTTGTTTCTGTGGCATAAGCCGCATTTGGTTATTTACTCTCATAAACTATATGTCCACATTTATTACTTATTCTGTTAAGTCCTCAAAAAATATAAATTTTGATTAACTTGCTCATTTGAAATTCCAATGGTTTCAATTAACAAATATACTATTTTGATTTGTGTACGGGTAATTCATTTTCTTTAAACAAGATAGAATAAAGTGTTTCCAATTCAGTCTGATTTTATGGTTATGATTGAGTTATAGATTTATGAAATTATTATGTTGAATTATCATTTTTTCAATTATTTTGCATGATTATTTGGGTTTATTATTTTAATTCTTTTAAATTTTGTTTTGGGAATGCTACTCAATGAAAAATTTATTTTGGTCTTATATTCATTAATTGATGTTGATTCTACTGCCGACCTCTAAAGAACAATACAGTTATACTGGTGAAAATTTTGTTTGGTATCGTTACCTTTTTTATGTAAATATTTAAGTCTTATATATTTTATTTTAGAAGAAAGATTGGTTGTTCCACATAGATTGTTGTTAGAGCTTTATTTTAATTTATATACTATTTGTTGGCTGGAAAAAGCTGAGCTCCTGATTTAGTTAATGTTTTGACTAAATCAGTGTATTGTAAAAATTTTAAGAGATTCTATTTATAAGAGAGGTTCTGCCGAAATTTTTAGAGAAATATTGAAACCTTGTTATGACATTTAATATCAAAAGTATTAGAATTTCTATATAATTTGATTTTTTTTAGAAAATGAAATGAATTTTCATTTTGAAGTTTACAAGAATGTGTGAAGTGATTCGCTACCGTGTTAGTCACCCTCTGTGTTTCGAGGCATGACAATTATATTGAAAAGTGCTTGATTTATTGGTTAAAGAATGATTTATTGTTATAAACCATGCATGCTTGACTTAAAATGTGGGATTAAATCTGTCACACCCTAAAAATTAAACGTGACCAGCACAGGATATATATACACATATACATCCTTAAGCCTTGATCAAGAAAAATTTAATTAGTATTTTAATTCATTTAAAATATGATGGAAAATAATTGTGATATTTTCATATAAACAAAAGATTCATAAACTTTTATAAAAGCTTCGTCAAAATCTCCCCTTTAAATAGGATCTCTTGAAGTCTCTACAACAACAATATACAATCCAAATCAGAAATGCAGAGCTCTGCTCCTCCATAATAAACAGACAAATAGATTACAAATTAGAATCCTATCTATAGTTAACGTGAAACATACCAAATCATAATTTCAAAATATAACACCAAATTAAACATTTACATCAAAATGAAGGTATTTTTAAAAAGTCTTCTCATCAATTCAATAATGAGCCCCTCAGAGTTCAACAGGAGGTAAATCATCGACTATGCCATCTAAGATCAAAAATATTTTCAATGAATAACTTTCCAACAATAAATAATTGAATATGAATAAAAGGGAAGTTTAAAACAATTATGCAAGTTAAAGAAATAATGATTTTCATAAAAAAAATTAATAAATTTCAAAATAAAAGAGATTCTGTATAACTTTAAATAAAATCTCAAACCATTTAATTTTTATATCAAATATTATTATTACTTGATTTCAAAGAAGAAAATAAAATAAATAAATAAATATTAAATAAATTACTAGTTAAAACCAATGAGATATAAAATCACCAAGTAATCAAATTCATATTCATAGGGACTTATCAGAATAATTAACAAACGTGAACACACAGTCTACGAAGGTAAATAATCACGAAGACAAATATAGACACACAGTCCATAAGGGTAAATAACTAAATGCAGCCTGAGTTATGAAATAAACATGGATACACTATCCACAAGGATAATACTAATCAAACGCAGCTTGAAACCATGAAATCAAATGTAGGTGCTAGACTCACAAATAACAGACGTGAGAACAGAGCTCACAAAAATTAAACTAGCTAGTCATTAACCATAGCGCGCCAAGGGCTAATAGAACTGCTGTTAGCAACCAGTGTTCTGTATAAAGTTTCTTTCAAATCCAATTTCAAACATGCAAGAAAATAATCAATATTAAAATAACTTTTTCATTTTTAATGTCAAACTCACATGAATCATTCTCTGTATCATTTCAATATTTTTTAGAATAAAATTTCATAATTAAAATCCAAACTAGCATTTATTAATTAACTAAAGTTACCAAAGCTAATAAAATGAATTCATTAATTTGAAAATATATTTTATGGAAAACAAACATTCATATGCCACAATTTAAATGTACTTCACCACCACCTTATAATTTTAAACTAAAATAATTTAATTAACAAAATATTCAAAACTCGGCATAATTGTTATTAAAAATAATTTACATAAAAACATAATATTTCACCAAAAATAATCTTATTGATAAATCAATTAGGATGCTATCCACTTATCTGATAGATTCTCAAAGATATAAATTACTCCAAGTCAATTGCTTACATAACATGGCTGCTTCTTAATTTCCTAATACCCAATGTAACACCATTGTTATTTTATATTCCCTTTAACTAAGTATAAACCCAAACTCTTTAAATTACTTGAGGTTAGTATTCATCAACCTAAAGGACACATCCCATCCCAAGTCTATGTCACATTAAAAAAAAAATATTAATATAAATTTTTGACAAATAGAATAAAATATTAAATTTATACTATATTTCAAATGATAATCCATCGAGCACACATAACAAAATTCTCAACCTTATGTTTTACATACAATATATCATGGCGAATTTAATCCATACATCTCCAAGAATATCTAATCAATATCTACAAATTTTAAGTCTCAAAGTAGAAAATAAATAACTTCTATACAAGTAACTTTTCAAATAAAAATCATAAAACCCTAATGTAAGAGTCATTAACTAAAGGTAGTTCTCTTCATGAACTCGATGCTCCTCTCATGCTAGAGATAGGGAGACTATGAAACTATCAAGAATTTAAGATTCCATGTTACCATAATTTACACATCATAGTTTCACTATATAACTTTAGCCATAGTTAATTATCCAAATAGGATAGGATTTTCTCTTAGGCTTTTTAGCAAACGCCTTCAATGCATCACTTTACAATCACTAACACAAAGTTCCTAACCTTCAAATCTCTTACTCAAAAATTTTCAAACATCAATATTTAGATTTATCAGATTTTCTCAACCACAAATCCCATCAGGAATCAAATTTTAAGACTAAAGAAAACCAACTCCAATTCTTCCTCTCACAGTAACTAATGCACAAAAGCAAAATTACATACCAACACATGCTCGGCTCATGTTTCAGCTTGATTAAACCCCCTCTACTCTTCCATTTCAGCATCCACTCACATCAGCTATAGTAGAAGTAAGGAAGAGGAGAAGCTATCCGTGTGAACATGGAGGAGATGCTGAATAAGGAAGAACAGGGGAAGAAGGTATGAGCACAACGCACAAAAAAAGGAAGAAGAATAGAGTAAAAAAACATCAGACTGAGAAGCACAAAGACTCACGAGAGCACCCCCAATCCCTGACTTGGCTTCCCCACACACCACCGACGTACACAAGAGTAAAAGAGACAGAACAGCGGACAGAGCGTCGACCTTGCAATGGCAACTGGAACCACTCCACAGTCATTGGCGACAAGGTAGGCGACGGAAAGCACGGTGGAGAAGTGAACGACAGGAATTGCTCATCAGTGCTCTCTCACTCAATCTGTCTCTCACTCTCGATTCTTCTAATGCTGTAGGTCAAAGAGAGGAAGAACTGTGTGCGTGCCATTTCATATCTGATTCTTTCTTTTTGTTTTTTTAGGGCAAATTGGTAATTTCTTACAAATGTAATAAACATAATAATATATATTTGACACCACCAGGATTCGATGACGGGACCTATAATAGCCACAAATTGTAATTATCATTAAACTAGCCATTCATCTTGTTAAATTGCTCCAAAATTTAATAAAAATATTTATCTAATTATAGTTTTTAATGTACTGTTATTTTTTTTTGAGTTATTATAAAATCAAAATGTTGATTGCTAATAACAGTTCTATTAACCCTTGACATGTCATGATACATCTAATTAGTAAGGTATTTGTAGGATGTGCTAGCCTCATACGCAGGCTAATGCACATGGAAAAGAGGGATGAATATTTATGAGTATATACTGATACTTGTATAGTGGTTTCTGCTGCATTTGTTTGTGGCTTATGCCACACTTGACTAGTTACTTACCCTCGTGAACTGTATGCCCCTACTTGTTTGTTATTTACTCTTATAGACTGTATGTACATGCCTGTTATCTATTTTGATAAAGTCCTGTTAAAGAATATTTGAAATTTCTTATTTTGAATTAATCTTACTAAACAAGTTGATTTTATGAATTGATTTTTTTATGATGAGATGTGCATTTCCTAAATAGTTGATACAAGCTTGAGAGTTATGAAGTGGAATTTGACTGTTGTGTTATAATCATATGAGGATGTTTTTGAATTAAATGCTTAAATAAAATTATTTAATTTGAATTATGCACTCCTACTATTCTAAATGACTATTTTAGTTAAATTCATGTTCATTCTATTTATATTTTTTATTTCTTTTAATTTTAATTTGGGACATCATTCACTGAAAAAATATATTTTTGGTCTCAGATAAAATAGTTGAACTAATACCTCAAGGTGTCCCTTAAGGAGTTTTATTGTTCAATTGAAGCGAAAGAATTTTTTAAACAAATCCTAATTTTATGAAAATTTAAACTTTGTACTTATGTTAGAGTCTGACCTTAGGCGCTCCACGTAGATTATAGGAAGGACCCTCATAATTTAATATTGTAAAACAAAAATCTAATCATCCTATTAATGTTTTCAAAGTATTAGCTTAGGAGTTTCTTTAGTTAAGGCTTAAGAGATGTGAGTTTTGTACCCATATTCCATGTCGATCACACTTATTTTTCGGGTGTGACATGAGCTACTTTAATATACAAGATGAAGTATTATATGTCAATTTTCCAATCTAACATAAGTACTAAGCAGCACAACCAAGTTAACCTAAACTTCTAACTCTTATCATTGGACAATTTTAAGTCCTAATCAACATCTACAAGCTTCCTACAACTTCCACTCACTCTATTAACATCAATATAGGGTTTTCACAATTTTAACCTTTCATTTGAGGCTAAAATTCAACCAAATCCCCAAAACTCCCTTTATCAAACCAATCTAATTATAAACCCTTATTTTAACTTTCAATAATACTATACCAGTCATTGGCCTAAATAACAACCCTTCACAAACTCAGAATTCAATTTTACCAGTGATAACCCAAGAATTTTAAGTAGAAGTTAAATGTATAAGTTTATATTTTAATAATAATTATATTAACTCTTAGAATAAATATGACGAGAAAGAAGGCTAATGTAGTGGAAGCTGAATACGTATTCTCTCTAGGTCACGTGTTCGAATTTGATCAAGACCAGGAAATCTTCTTGTTTATAAAATTACTAAATTACCCCTTTCCAAATTTGATGAAAGTTTCATTCTCTTCTTCGGCCATTCCAGAAAAACGGAGAGAGAGAGGATGAGAAGCTGACTAAGTCACCATTTTCTCTACATCTTCGACCCTCTTCTCATTCTAGTGATCGCCGACTCATCTCCCCTTCGTGTTTCTGGTGGTGGCTGGTGAGGTTGAAGCTTGTAGTTGTTCTGGTTTGTTCCCTCCGTGTTTTATGTCTCTGTTTTTCCTCTTCATCTTCTGCTCTGTCTTTGTTTGTGCCGTTGCGCTCGAGTTGCTGCTGGTGGTGCTGTCACGAGTTTGGTCTGTTGCTGCTGATACGATTTTCTCCTTGCTGGCGTGCTGTATTCTGGTCTTCCCCTCCCTGTTTAGTGGCCTATTTCATTTTCTTCCTCTTTGTTTGTGCGGTGGAGAGTCTTGTGGTTACCTGAGCGTGAGCTTCTCTTCTCCATTTTCCATCGGTATTCCTTATCTCCTATTTTGTTCTTCCAAGATGGACGTTCATATTTCCTCTGTTAGTGCTGTAGGTTTTCTTTCCTTTCTTCTCTCAGTTTGGCGACACAGGAGCTGCTTCATTGTGCTCCTTTTTCTGTTCCATTTCACTGGGTCGAGGTGAGGAGATTCAAACCTTTTCATTGTCGGTTCTGTTGTGAGGGTGAACGTGTTCTATTATGGCTGCGCGTGAGAGATGCAAAATTTTTTTGTTCTGGTTCTGCTACTGTCGTGTGGTGTGATGAAATATATATATATATATATATATATGTATATATAAAACAAATAAAGTTAAATGAGCTTGACATCCATTTAAAATTTGGTAATGATATATGTATGCATATGTTTAAGGCTTAGTTAAATTTATTGTTGGACTAGTTGATCTTAAGAATTTGATTAGCATGAAGTCAAAAGATAAGAGTTTAGGTATGAAATTTGTAAGATGTTTGCCAAAATACTTGTTAGAAGAATTAAATTTGATTTTTAATATTTTGAAGTTTCATTGGTTTTTGAGATTTGCATGGTTAATGGTAAATTGCTAGATATTTCAATTCAATGGTTAGAGTGGCATGGCTAAAGATATATGAAGAAAATTGGTGCAAAGCCTAAGAGAAAATTTTACCTCAAGTAAATAGAGTGGCATGGCTAAAGATATTTGAAGGAAATTAGTGATATGAATAATAATGCATGGACTAACTTTAAATCATAAATTTGGTTTTGAATTTTAGATGATGATAGATAATTTGGTATTGTATTAAAGATTGGAAATCAATTAAAACTTCATTTATTATATCTATATAGGGTGTATGGAAGAAGAGAATTATGGTAGAAATTGAAGACAGAATATTTTGAAAATTTAGAGCTTTAACATGTAAGTGAATAGAATTCTCTTTAATTTATTTTTATTTTCAATAGATTTTTACTAAAATATTTTACTCTTATGAATTACGTTAGTTTTGAAAATTATGGAATATTGATGATGGATAATTAGATGATGATATGTGCATTTATTTCCTCAAGATCATATTTCAAAGATTTATGAAATTATTTTGTTTATTAAACTCTAGAAATTCTTAGTTATTCTATTAACGCATGCTTGTACATTATTTATGGAATATTATTTTGGACAAGTACTAAATTAAAATTTGAAATGATTCATGCGAGTTGGGTATTGAAAATGTAAATTGTATTTTAGAAGTGATTATTTTTCTTGCATATTTAAAGCATGATTTTAAGAGGACTTTAAACAAAACACTGCTACTAATGGTAGTTTGTTAGCCTGTAGCACACTGTGGTTAAAAACTAGCTAGTTTGTGTCGTGGGCGTTGTTCTTATGTTTGTCATTCATGGCTTTGTACCCGCATTTGTTTTCGTGGCCATGAGCTGCATTTGGTTACTTATCCTTGTAGACTGTGTGTCCACGTTTGTTTCGTAACTTTAGCTGTGTTTGGTTACTTACCCTCGTGGACTGTGTATCCACGTTTGTTTTTATGACATAAGCCGTGTTTGATCATTTACCTTTGTAGACTATGTGTCCACATTTATTACTTGTTCTGTTGACTTCTCAAAATTCTAAATGTTTACTAATATGTGTTTTTGAGGTTTCCATGGTTTTGGTTAGCAAGTATATTACTTTGATTTATGTCTGAATAAATTGTTTTTTAAGCACGATAAAATAAATTGCTTCCAATTTACTTTCACTTTACAGTTATGATTATGATTTATAGACTTATAAGTTTATTATGTTGAATTATCATCTTTTCAATTAGTTTACACTAATATTTGAGTTTATTATTTTAATTTTTTTAAAATTTTATTTTGAGAATGCTATTCATTGAAAAAAAAATTTTGGTCTTGGATTTATTTTGAGAATGTTAATCCCACCATCGACCTTTAAAGGGCAATAACTATATTGTGTGGAATTTTTGTTTGGTTCTATTACTTTTTGATGTAAATATTTAAGTCTTATGTATCTTGATTTAGAGGAAAGATTAGTTGCTCCATATAGATTGTTGTTAAGACCTTATTGTGATCTATATACTATTTGCTAGTTGGAAGGAGCTAAGCTCCTAAATGGTACTGTATTTTGTAAAAATTTTTGTGTTGTAGAATTTTTGAGAGATCATATTTACAGGGGATGTTCTACTAAAATTTTTACAAAAATGTCGAGAGTTTGCTATGACAATTAATATTAAAAATGTTTAAAATTTTATATAATCTGATTATTTATTTTACAATGGAATGAATTTTTATTTTGATGCTTATAGGAATGTGTGAAGTGGTTCACACCCGTGTCGATCACTCTCTATTTTGGGGGCATGACAGTTTTGGTATCAGAACCAAGGTTTTTATATATGGTTATGTGGAGCAAGAACTTTTCAATGAGGTCTCAATTATTATTATGAATCCGAACATAATTATAATTGAGGCACCATTGGAAGTTCTATAGAAAAGTCTTCAAACATTGTTTGTTTCCTGTTATTGATTTCTTTTACTATATAGAATTGTATGTTGAAACTAAATATTTCTTTAATCTTCTTATATAGTTAAACATACCACCCAGATGTCTAGTATCTACTAGAAGCTCTACTAGTAGTAGGGCCTCTAGTAGAATTTCTTTGACAGATGAAGTGCCCTTGAGAGGTAGAGGACAGCATCAAACTAGGATCAGGATTAGGGGTGGCCAAACCCTTAGGCCCTTTCAAGATATTCCTTTTAAAGATGAACGAGTAAGTTTTTAGTCTGAGGAATAGACTGCCCCTTCGACACATGATATGCAAGAGGAAAATCCTACAGTTAAGCTATTGGAATTTATGAAACTAAATTCACCATCCTTTTTGGGAACCAATACATTGGAGGATCCAATTGAATTCCTCAAAGGAATTGAGAAGAGATGTAGGGCCTTGAGATGCCCTGATGTTTAGTATGTCAAATTTATAGTGTTCCAGCTTCAAGGAGTAGTAAGTAGTTGGGCAAAAACAGTCCCAAGTTTGCACGAAACTAGAGTACCTTCCTTGACTTGGGAAGAATTCAAGACTATATTTCTAAATCAATATTTGCCTCAAAGTACTAGAGATGCAAAAGTTGAAGAGTTTTTTACTTTCAAGTACAGTAAAAGAATGTCAATAGCAGAATATGATTAGAAGTTTATAGAACTATCTTCTTTTACCTCTCATATTATACCAATTGAAAGGGAATGGATTAGCAGGTTTGTGTATGAATTGCCAGTAGACATACATGACAATATAGCACCTGTGTTAGGTCATGATATTACCTATGCTGAGATTGTGGATAGCATATTGAGAATTGAGAATCGACATAATGTAGAGGAAGCAATTTCTAAGAAAAGCAAGAGGGAGCATGATAAAAAATTTCCCAATTCTTCTTCTAAGAGTCATCAATTGTTAGGTCAATCTCACTTTCATACCATGCAGTTTAGACCTAGATTATATTGTTTACCATCAGTAAGCACTCCTGTCATGAGATCTAATCCTAGCAATGTTAGACCTAGAGCCCAATCAGTTTTGAATCAATTAATTACATTAGAATCCCTTGTGTTAGTTGTGGAAAATACCATTTGGGACTATGTCATAAAGTGTCTGGCACATGCTTTGAGTACAGGCAAATGGGCCATTTGAGAAGAAATTGTCCATATCTCTAGTTTATGTCAAGCCACAGATCAATTCAACCTTCTCCCTGCCCTACTTCATCTTCTCTCCTACCTGCTTGGGCTGCTTCTATGTCAGTCGGCAGGGGTATCTCTGGAAGGGGAAACGGTAAGAGTGGACAATCTTCTTCAGGGTAGAGATAGTCAAGAGTTTATGCTATGACGAGGCATGATACTAAAGCTTTAAATGCTGTTGTTATAAGTATTTTAACCATGTGTTCTAATTAGGCTTATGTATTACTTGATCCCGGATCAACTCATTCATATGTGTCTACTTATTTTGCTAAGAGGTTGGGTAAAGAAACTACCAAACTTAATAATTTGTTTGTAGTTGGTACTCTAATAGGGGAATCTTTAATTGTTTCTTATGTGTATAAGTATTGTGAAGTGTCTCTTTAGGGTAGAGGAACCTTATTGATATGATGATGCTTAATATGATTAATTTTGATGTAATTTTGGGCATGGACTAGTTAGCTTACTACTATGCTACCGTTGACTGCCACTTGAAAGTGGTAAAATTTGATATTCCAGGTAGAACTCCTTTTGTATTGCAAGGGATTTTATTAAAAAGACCTATTAATCTTATTTCGACTTTAAAAGCCTAACGATTACTTCAAAAGGGTTGTTAAGGGTTTTTAGCTATAATAAAGGACATTAATAAGTCTACTGTTAGTTTAGATCAAATCCTAGTCGTTTGAGAATTTCTTGATGTTTTTCTAAAAGAATTACCTGGATTGCCACTTGATTGAGAGATTGAATTTGCCATTGACTTAGTTCTGAACACGCAACCAATTTCTATGCCGCCTTACAGAATGGCACCTTTTGAGTTGAGAGAACTGAAGACTCAATTGCAAGAACTATTAGATAAGAGATTGATTCAACCTAGCACATCTCCTTAGGGAGCACCAGTGCTCTTTGGGAAGAAAAAGTATAGGTCATTAAGACTTCACATCGATTATCAATAGCTTAATAAAGTGATGGTAAAAAATAAGTATCCATTACCTCAAATCGATGATCTTTTTGATCAACTGCAAGGAGCTCAGTGTTTTTCCAAAATAGACTTGCGTTTGGGTTATCATCAGTTAAAGATCAAGAAGGAGGACATACCTAAGACTACATTTAGAACTTGATATGGTCAATATGAATTCCTTATAATGTCATTTGGGTTAACTAATGCACCAATAGCATTCATGGATTTGATGAATTAGGAGTTTAGACCATTCCTGATAAGTTCTTGATCATTTTTATTGATGATATTTTGATATATTCAAAGTGTTGGATAGGGAGGCGCAGCAAAAGATTAAAATTTTAAAATCTCTATCCAAATATGGACCAAACAAACTCGTTTAAGTCAAGGTAGATAGAAGAGTTACCTTTTAATTCTTCAAACTTGACGCATGTTCTCTTTAAGAGTTTGGATCTCAGGAGCTGATAACGTAGATCTGCTCCCTTTACCAGTATCAACAAGAATAGCTCTCTAACTCAAAACAGCATGCTAGTGCTCCCAGCGTCTGTTCTTCTTTAAACGTTAGTTTTCCTTTCTCTAGAGTGTTTCGTGGCTCTCAAAGTATTTGGCCGTTAGAACTTTTCTAACTCTCTAACTCTTTATAAAGCACGTCCCTATCTATATATAGTATATAGATTAGTGTTTTCATCTTCTACTTAAAAAGCCCACAAAATTTTAATTAAATTTATCTCATAAATTAATCTATTATATCATATCTAATTCTTATAAATTCAAATTATAAAACTGACATGATATTCTCTCATATCATGTTAGTTATTAAATTTAATCTATCATATAAAATTAAATTTAAAACTAACATAATATAATATAATATATATCACATATACATATTATATTATATATATATATATACGAATATATATATATATATACATATATATTTTGAAAATACATAACTGAAACCAGCTGGCTATGTATTGCTACAGGGTTTGACCGACATTGATTCGGGTCATAGCAGAACATGAAAGGTTTTCAGTCCTCTTTCATATTGAGATTAACAAGTCGGCAGTCTCAAAAGTCTGGCTATAAACCTTTCACAGAACTACTTCCTTTAGACCAGCACAACACAACCTTCCTTCGTTTCCTACTGGAGGCATAGCCATAGCAACATATAACCAATAATTCCCTTTACAGGATCATTACAGAAATCCAAAACTTTTTGTTAAGTACCAGATAATAGTCCCCCCTTAATCCCTAAAAGGAAATTACTCAGTTATACCTTTTAATCTTCAATACTTGTAAAGGAGGAAATAATTGAAACAAATACTTTTATTGATAGTGAGAAGGCAAGGTTACAAGAATGGAGGCAGAGAACTCAAGTGCTCAAGAAAGCTCTAAGGTTCTCAGATGTGTGTTGCCTCAGAGATTACATGGCTTTATATAGAGTTAGCATTCCAACCCTGGTTACATAACCTTGGTTAATTTTAACTCTAATAATTATAAGAAAACAAAACTACTTTTGACAAGATGAAAAAGCTAGACTTAGACTTTTAGGCTTTTTGACAAAATGAAAAGTTAAAGTAATTATTACAAGAGACAATATAGGTTTAGGCTTTTTTTTAGCTTTTAGTCTTTTGACTTTATTTTCTTCCATCTTCTTCAATCTTCTTTTACTTGTCGGAGTCTTCTTTTACTTGTCGGCAAGCTAATCTAGAATATTCATATCGATAGAAGGGTCTTCATAGTCTTTGTCAGCTTCTCTTTTTTCATCACAATATTTACATTTATGGATAGCATACTCTGACAATACTTGACATATTTTCTTCTTTGTCCCTTCATCATTATCCATTAAATTATTTCTTAATCTTTGGTACCAATTATTGAAGCTCCTTGAATTTCTGCTATTTCTTCCTACTGAGAAAATACATGTTGTTTGGCTAGTGAAGTATGTCTACTGTTCTTCTTCTGCTGTAGTTGTCCTATTGAGCTCCTGGAAAATTATATGTACTTTTCGTGCTCTGATAGTGGAGATCTTGTATCTGAGATCTTCATTCATAATATCTTCTTTTTTTCTTCTTGGTCATACTCAAATGGTCTTCTTGGTGTTCCAAACTTAATCAGATTAATTGGAGGATAGAATCTGTCAAGAGTTATTTTAGCTATTATTAAGTAACATCGAATGAAGACTTGGTATTGGGTTACTATTCCAAAATAATGTTTGGCGGCTTCCTTGATGGATTTAGGAAGTTTAAATATTTCAGACATATCATTAGATGGATATATAGAGTGGATAAGGCCATAACTATACAAGGTTTTACAATATCAGGGTTAGTGTTTGGATAAACAATAACTTTATTGAAGGAATAATGAGAAATATATTTAATGTTACTGGTATTAGGAAGAGCAAAATGGTTGGTCTTATTGATGAGAAGTTTAAAATAATTATACTGATCAAGAGTTTTAAAAGATAGTAAAGTTACTGGGTTTGGACTTCTTCTCCTAGAAGAGGTAGAAGTGGATGCACTATTGTGAGGTGTTCTTGTCACTATTTGGGCTTTAGACTTTTGGGCTTCTTTTACTATTTCAGTGAATGGAACTACTGGGCCAATTCTAGTTGGACTATGAGGTTAGAATAATGATTCAGGAGTTTGAGTAGATGACTCAATTACTTGTTTTACTTGTCTTTCAGGGGATTGGGATAATAGACCCTTAGATTTCTCTAAGTCCTCCACTTTACTTGTCAAAATATTCACCTCATTTCTGAGATGAGCTACTGATTCAGATAATGATTGCATATTTGAATTTAGTTGTCTGGCAAGAAGGGTTATATTCATCTCCAGAATATTTACCTTCATAATTGCTTGGTCTAGTGGGGTCATTATTAGTCCTGTAGGTGAACCACCACCACTACTACTTGTCATCATATTGGTTTCTCTTCTATTTAGCTCTATCTGGATAAATAATCAACAACAAGATTTTTTTTCCTTTAATATATTCAATTTCATAATCATAATAAGACATATCAAAGTGCCATTTAATTAACATTTTATTACATAATTGAGTTGTCTTTATTCCTTTATTTAACCAATGTTTTACTTGAGTGTTATCAGTTCTTATAATGAATCTAGTGTTAACAATAAATAATTTAAACTTTTGTACAGCTTTTACTATTGCTAAAAATTCTTTCCAATTAGAATGATATTTAGTCTGAGAATCATTAATTTTCCACTAGCATATCTAGTTATTACTTCTTTTTCATTAATGTGATATAAAGATGCTCCCCAATAATTTTCACTAGCATCTGTGTATATTATCCATATTACATCATTATTTACTGGGATGATTAATTTAGGTAAATTTTGACATAAAGTTTTTATCTGGTTTACTATTTTTTCTTTGTCTTTATCCCATATCCATACTGTTTTTTCTCCAGCTAATTTACTTACTTTGGCTGTTAACTTTGATAAGTTTGGAATATAATTTTTAGCCTGATTTACTAATCCTAAAAATGATTGAAGTTCTTTTTTATTTTTAATTTCTTCAAATTTCAATATTTTCTTACTAATATGTTCTTGTAACTCTATTCCATTATTAGTTATATACTGGCCTAAAAATTCTATTCTTTTTTTTTTTCTTAATTCAGCTTTTTTAGGTGATATATTTAATCCTTTTTCTTCTATTAAATCTATAAATTTTTCTAAGTGTTTTTCATGTTCTTCTTTATCTTTTGAAAATATTAAAATATCATCAATACATATTACTGCAAAATCTTTAATTGGTAATAATAATTTTGTCACATACTCTTGAAATATACTAGGGCTATTATAAAATCCCATAGGTAATACATTTCATTCATACAATCCTTCTGATGTACTAAAAGCAGTATATTTTTTGCTTTGTTCTTCTAATTTTATTTAAAAAAATCAAGATTTACAATCAAACTTATTGATATATTTTTTCCTCTTATTAAATTAAACAACAAATCTATTTTTAGGATTGGATATCTATTTCTTATTACTAATTCATTTAGTTTTTTATAATTTATGACTAATCTTGATTTTCTCCTTTTTTTTTCTTCACTATGTTTAACTACAATCATAGCAGGTAATGAATCTTCAGATCTACTTTTTCTTATTAAATCATACTATTTCATTTCAGTTATATGCATTATAAATTCCTTTTTATCATTTTCTATCCATGAGTAAGGTTTACAGTTTATCTATTTACTATAATCTCTTAATTCTATTTTTGCTAAAGGTTTAGATTTTTCCCAATGAACTAAAGGATTATCACTATAATTTTCTAATAATCTTTGTTCAATAGTTTTGATTTCTTTTGTAGTATTCAACATTTTTATTGAATCTATAACTTTATTATTATACAAAGGCTTTTTATTTGGTAAGAATTGTACTTCGTATTCTTCTATTTTCTTTTGAAATTTTTTATTTCTTCTACTATAAGGTTTAGTTACTCTTACTCTCCATGCTTGGTGTTTACAAGGTGTTGTTAGTATTATTGCTTTTTCAAACATATGTAAAGGATAATATTGTTTAATAAAATATATTCCTAATATTACATCACATGAGTTATCATTATATTAATTTAATTTTTTATTTTTAATTCATATTCTCCTATTTGTACCATAATTTCTCTTGCTTCTAATTCAATACAATTAATTTCTTGTCCTACCCCTTGCATTCTTAATACTTTATTTTTCTTTTTTCATAATTCATCTGGTAATACATTTGCTTTTGCTACTGAAATATTTGCTCCTGTATCAACTAAAGTATGATATTTTCTTGATCTATATTTTTGATATTAAATTTTATCAATATGTAATATAATTTTGTCATATCAATTTTATCTTTTGAATTACTATTATTTGATGGTTAATATTTATCATGATTCTTTCTTTTTGTATTTTGCATAGTTTTACTTGTTACAAGAAATCTATTCCTAGGATTATGTTTACATTGATTATTATTATCATCTATTACCCAGAATTTTACAGTTAACACATCTCTTTCATTTATTCCCATTGAAGATATTGTTCTATTTACTTCAAGATTATTATTTGTCAAATTTAGTTGTATTGTACTTTTTTGCTCTCTTGGGTCTACTAAGGCCATTACATCTATCCAATTAGCATCTTGTTTTACTTGTATAGCTATATAATTATTGTTTTCTATTGGTGTCTCAGGTCTTATTGATTCTAAGTCTGAACTTATAGATCTTTCAGTTCTAGATCTTAACAATAATCTTTCTTCTCTACTATACTAGGTCTTGGTTCAAAACTAAAACTTCTTCTAGTATTAGGTTGATTTATATCTATATTTAATCTTGGTGTACTTATTCGTAATGTTCTTTGTCCTTTATTATCATTGGTTATCAGTCTTCTTGAATTATTTTTGTTTTTCATAATATCCTATTGTATTATCTAATTCTAATTTTAATTGTTCAAGTATTATTATTCTAGTTGGATCCAATTCAATTTCTTGTAATACAGGTATAAAATGTTTATCAATTGTTAATTTTCCTTTATTTTTTATAAATTTTTATGTTCATTTGTAAATACTAGTCCTATTATAACAGTTATACTTATTGTTCTTATTTTGGTAATAATTTTATTCCTCCTAATTTATGATATATTAGTAGGGTTTTATTCATATTTTCATCTTCTCTTGAAATACAAAAGTTAGTATTTACTGTAAATTTAGTTTTTGATATATTAAGCTTTCAGTTAATATTTCTAAAATACTGTTTTTAACATTACTTATTATTCTTCCATCAGTTATTAATAATTCTATTGGTGAATTTCTTCCTTCTTGAAAATAGACTTTTACTAATAATTGTACTCCAGCAATATATATTTCTATTACTTAACTTCATCGTTAAATGATAATTTATTAATTTCAGCATCTATTACAGCTTTACTTATTAAAGGTATTCTTAATACTCCTTCTGTTAATGTTGATTCTATAAGGTGTTTCTTTTCTAATACTACACATGCATATTTTCTTGTTTTTTTAAATTTCACAAGTTTTCCTACTCTATTCATAAAACTTTCATTTTTTAATTCTTCAAGTTTTAAATTTAATTTTGAATCTCTTATTTTCTCATATTGTTTCTGATTAAAAGTCATTCTTTTTTGAATTATTCCTTCCTCTGCAATTATAACTTCTTCATATTCATCATATTCCTTTTGATTACTACTTTCAGGTTCATTTTCTAATCTATTTATCATATATATATATATATATATAACTCATTTCTTCTTCTTCAGATTCACTATTTTCAGATTCAGTTTCACTAATTATTTTTAATTTATAAATTTTGTTTTTGAATTATTTAATTCTTTTTCTATTTTAGATAATTCTTCATCATATCCTATTAGTTCTAAATTTTTCTTTATATGCTTCTTCCATTATTTTTATAATTTTCTTATCTTTTTTACTTGGACAGTTAGGTAATATGTGTTATAATTCTCCACAATTATAACATTTATATTTTTTTAGGTTTTTTATTATAATTTATTCTTCTTTTTCCTTTTCTTTTAAAGAATTTTCTTGGTTTATATTACTATATTTTTATAATATTTTTCTTTAGGATATCTTTTTAAATTTTATTTTTAATTTTCTTTTCTTCTTTTTTCCTTCCATATTTTTCTGATTTACATCCCCATTTATGTCCTTTCATTATTTCTCCACATCTTAATATTATTTTGTTGGTTTTATAATATTTCATATTTCTCCATGTAATTCTACATTTATCGGCTATATATTTTCTTAAGAATAATTCTTTTCTTCCCATAGTATATACTTTATTTAAAATATTTATTGGACCTTGTCTTATATCATCTATTATTTTATATCCTTCTGAGGTTACTTTATAAGTATCATAGTAATCTTCTAATATTGTATCTGATATTAATTTTGATAGTTTTCTATAGAATAAGTCTAAATAAAATCTTTCTTCTTTTAAATCTTCTAATCTTGCTTCATAATAATATTTTTTGTATTCACAGATAAAAGTATTTAAATATTCTGGTTCTAATGAACATAATTCTATTTCATGTAATATTTTTATTTCTTCTTTTTGTTTACTTATCTCAATTATATCCATACTTATTTCTCCAAATTTATTTAATAATGTTTTTATATATTTATCTATTAGCATAGCATAAAATTCTCTTTTACTATGATAACTTTTATCTAGTCTTCTAAATTTTTCTCTAAATTCTTGAGGTTTTTTATTCCACCAATTTTTTACATTTCCTAAAAATGTTATTTCTATTAACATATTTGCAGTGTTTACATCTACATTTTTTCCTATTAATGCTATTAATGTCGCTTTTTTTCATTCTTCTATTACTTCAATATTATTTAAATTGCAATCTAAATTTAACTATATTCCTGAATTTGATATTTATTTACTTTCATATTGTGCTAAAGGTGTGGGTGTAAATTCATTATTTTTTGGTATATTGAATGTAGCCTAAAAAGGTATATTATTACATTCTTTTTTATTTAGATTTATAAAATTTATTTCATAATAGGTTTCTCTCTTATCTGGTTCCATCATTCTTTTATCTCTATGTTCTTCAAATATTTTACTTGATTTTATATTTCTATTATTATAGGATGGATCATCTAGATTTGGTGTTATAAAATTTTGAGGTATTCCATATGGTTGTTCGTCATGAATTACTATTTGTGAATTTTGCATATTTACAAATCCTTCTTCAAAATTATTATTTATCAAATATTTATACTCTTGTTTTATCTTTTTTAATTTTTCTCTTTCTTTTATTTCTTCATTTTGTAATAATTTTTGAAATTCTATTTCCAATTCTTCAAATTGACTTTCTAATTCATTTTCTATATCATTTATTATTTGTGCCATATTTATTTTTGCATTATGTTGAGATTTTGGTTTATTTTTTTTCTAGATTTATAATTATAATTACCTAACATAATTTCTATAGCTTTATTTGTACTCTCCCATTCTTCTTCATCTATTTCATTTTCTCCTCTTAATTTTCTTTCTATTTCTTCTTCTAGTCTTTGCTTTATTTCTCTATCTTTTTTCTTTGCATAATTTTTTTTATTTTCTTTATCAAATATTTATAATTCTAATTTTTCTATTTGTGCATGTATAAACCATATATTATTATTCATTATTTCTTGTCCTTTCTTTATTTTTTTCTATTTCTATTCTTGTTTTTCTTATATTTTCATGCATATCTTATTTTCTTATTTTTTCTTCATTTATAATTTCTTCATCTTCAACTATTCTCATCATATTTATTTGTGACCATTCATCTTCTAATTTATTATGAGGGTTTATTCCTAAATATTCTATTATTCTATAAATATTATGATTTATCATACTTTGCTCAGTTCGTAGTCTTTCTGTATCATGTTTTATTTCATCTAATTTTTAATTACATTTTTTCTTTATTTCATATACTTTTTTTTCTAAAGGTTTTGTATATTCTTTAAGTCTTTTCATTTTTCTCTAGGATTTTTCTTTTTCTAAGATTATTTGTACTTCTTCTGGTAACATATTTATTATTTCTTTTTCATTAAATAAATGTTCTAAATCTTTTATATTTCATTTATATAACAACCTAATTGTTTCATTAAAAATATTTGTTCAATTTGCTTGATTACTTATACTATCTCCTTCTCCTCCTAATAAGAACTGTACTAAAATACATGATAAATTTTCTATTGGTATATAAGAACTTTTTAGAATTTTATTTTTTCTCTACTTCATATATTTTTGGTTCAATTATTTTTATTATATTCAAGGGGAAACCTCTTATAATACATGTATTATTGAAAAACAAATACTTAGAAAAATTAAAAATTTTCTAGTATTCCTTTGTCTTATTGGTGTTGAATAATATATTATAGTTTCTCTTCCTATATATTCATTAATTTCTAATATTAATCCTATTCTTGTTTCTAAATTTTCTAAATCTTGTTCTATTAGCCAATTTAAAATATAGATATCATAATTGAAATTATTTGAACAACTATTCGTCCAATTGGAATACTATCAGCCAAACTAATCGACTATCAAAATATTCAAACTATTCACGAATATATATATACATATATATTTTGAAAAAACATATATATTGTATTATATATATTTAATTTTATATATCATATACATATATATATATATGTCAGATATACACACACACACACATATGAATATATATATTTTGAATATATATATAATTATATTTCAAATTTTATATTTCATATAAATATATATAAAAATATTTATAAATAAATATTCATATATATATATATATAATTCATTCACGTTATATTACATTCATTGAATCTAAACATATTTCAAATTCAATGAACTTGGACATTATAGCTCTAGTTGGACTGTTCTTGTGTGCGACACTGTAGGCCCATATAAAATTGGCAGTAGGCTAATTATGCTATTAGCCCATAAGTTACAAGTGGCCTCTAGCAATACATTGCAACTACCTAATTCACATATGTATCAATGATCCGATGTAACCTATCATGTAACCGTATTACATCCCTTTTGTCATGCGATATTTCGGTTAAGTGTAAGACATGGAATTGTCATTCCCCTTTACCTGACCATTACTTTCTCAATCTCTGAGTAGACTGACTGTAATAATGGAAAAACTTTTTCCGTTGTAGTATGGCCATACATTTTCTCAATCTTACTCATCGAGGGGTCCAGTAATATCTCTCACTTAATGTGAGAGATAAATTCCCATCTTGACCACTCATATTCCTCTGCATAAATATCACTAAACTCAATCATAGCCTTATGATTATTCGGTCAAAGGTGACTTTTGACTAGGTCAAAGTTTATAGTCATCATGTAGGAATCCATGATGATTTCAGGTCAAAGTACTTAGTGATATAGTTACATATGAGATAAGCTTATGACTTGTACCATGCAACTTTCTCATAACGAGTCAGTCTAACACTTTGTACTCTTTCAAGTGCCTATGACTTTGATTTGTATCTCTATAATTAATCAAAGTCATACTAGTCTTGTTTCATCTATGATCCCTCATAGATGATCAACCAGGAACATTTAAGACAATCATTATAGTTTGTCCAAGGATACAATTATCATAGCGAACATGCAATTGATATGATAACAAAAGAGAAATTTATTAAATAATAATGTGCATAGTACAATGATTGGCCCTGAGGCACAATTTCCAACACAAAGAGCCTAGAGGAGCATGAACATCATTTGTGACTTGTTTTGCAAATGTAGAGGGAGCAACAACTATATGCTAAGTTCTCTAAATGTGAATTTTAGCTTGATAAAGTTACCTTCTTAGGACATGTTATTTCTAAAGATGGTATTCATATGGATCCAAGCAAAGCAGAAGCAGTCCAAAATTGGCCACAACCCATAATAGTCACAGAAATTCATAGTTTCTTGAGTCTTATAGGATATTGTCATCGTTTTGTCAAGGATATCTCCAAAATAGCAGCTCCACTAATAAGACTGACTCAGAAGAATGTGAAATTTGAATGGGATGACAAGTGTGAATATAGTTTTCAAAAGTTGAAGGAGTGTTTAACTTTGGCACTAGTCTTGAGTTTACCATCAGGCAACAGAGGGTATGTACTTTATTGTGATGCTTCTCGTGTGGGTCTAGGCTGCGTCTTAATGCAACATGGGAAAGTTATTACTTATGCCTTAAGGAAACTTAAGAAGCACAAGCAAAACTACCCAACTCAGGACTTAGAGATGGCAGCGGTTGTTTTGCATTGAAGATTTGGCGCCACTATCTTTATGGTGAGACTTGTGAGATTTACACTAATCATAAGAGTTTTAAGTACATTTTTGAACAAAAGGATCTTAATCTTAGATAAAGGAGATAGATGGGGTTACTTAAGGATTATGATCGTACAATTCTTTATCATCCTGGCAAGGCAAATGTTGTGCTGATGCTTTAAGTAGAAAGTCGATGGGTAGCGTGGCGCATAAGACTTTAACAAGGACGCCTTTAGTACAAGAAATTCATAAGCTTAAGCAAAGTGGAGTGAACATTGAGATTTTTGATAAGGGAGCATTTTTGGCTCATGTACAAGCTCGTTCTTCATTAATGGATTAGATTAAGAGTGCTCAATTTTCAAATATAAAGTTATGCAAGTTAAAAGAAGCAGTCATAGTAGAAAGTAACATTGAGTTTGAAGTTGATCTAGAAGGAATATTAAGATATGATGGTAGCATTTGCATGCTACAAGAGGAAAACTTAAAGCAACTTATCTTGGAAGAGGCTCATCATTTTGCATATACCGTTCATCCAGGAGCAAGATGTATCAGGATTTGAAACAATTGTATTGGTAGGATGGTATGAAAAAGGATGTGGCAAACTTCATTTCATGCAGTTTGACATGCCAAAGGTGAAGGCAAAACATTAAAAGTGTAATATCTTCCTCCTTCTAATCCCATAATTAAAGCTAATTCTCAAGTAACAAAGAAATGGGATTAAAGTAATTAACATGTCATGCCCCGAAAACAGATAGTAACCGGCATGGGAGCGACTCACTTCACACATTCTCGTTAGCCTCAAAATTAAATTCATTTTATTTTAAAAAAATATAATCAGGTTATATAGAAATTCTAACACTTTTAATACTAATTGTGATAGTAACGCTTCAATGTTTTTGTACAAATTTTAGCAGAACTTTCCCTATAAATAAGATCTCTCGAAAATTTTACAACACAAAAATTCTCACAAATTATAAAATTAGTCAGGAGCCTAGCTCCTTCCAGCCAGCAAACAGTATATAGATTAAATTAAAGTCTTAGGAACAATTTATGTGGAGCAACTAATCTTTCTTCTAAGTTAAAATACATAAAACTTAAATATTTACATCAAAAGGTAATAATACCAAACAAAAATTCCACCCAACATAGATGTATTACCCTTCAAAGGTCGGTGATAGGATCAGTATTAGCTAATGAATCTAAGACCAAAATAAATTTTTTCAGTGAATAGCATTCCCAAAACAAAATTTAAAAGAATTTAAATAATAAACTCAAATAATCGTGTAAAATAATTGGAAAAAAATTGATAATTCAACATAACAACTTCAAAAATTTTTAAATCATAATCATAACCATAAAATGAGAGTGAATTTTTAAAGAAAAAAAATTATCCATACACAAATCAAAATAGTATACTTGTTAATTGAAACCATCAAAATTTCAAATGAGCGAGTTAATCAAAATTTAAATTTTTGAGGACTTAACAGAACAGGTAACAAATATAGATACACAGTCCATGAGAGTAAATAATCAAATATAGCTGAAGCTACAAAACAAATATGGGCACATAGTCCATAAGGGTAAAGCTAACCAAATGCGGCTATTGCCATGAAAACAAACGTGGACACGTAGTTCATGAGAGTAAGTAACCAAACGCGGCTTAAGGCCATGAAATCAAACGCGAGTACAAAACCCACAAATAACAAACGTGAGAACAAAGCCCACGAGACAAACTAGCTAGTTATTATCCACAGTACACCACGGGCTAATGGAACTGCCGTTAGCAGCAATGTTTTGTATAGAGCCCTCTTAAAAATCCCATTTCAAACATGTGAGAGAAATAATTATTTTTAAAATAAAATTTTCATTCTCAATATAAAACTCGCATGAATTGCTTCAAAGATGTAAAACTTGCCAAATTGATACATCATAGCAAATGCACAAACAAGCATTAATCGTGCAACCAAGAAATTTTGAAATTCAATAAACAAAGGTTCCTTCATTAATATTAAAAATATATTTCTTGAATAAATAAATAAATAAATGAACATATCATAATGTAACCGTCCTTCATCATTGTTTAAAAATTTCTAAAACTAACATAATTCATAAAAATAAAATATTTTAATAAAATATTATTAATAAATAATTAAATAGAATGCTATTCACTTACCTGAAATTTTTAGAGTTCAAATTTCTCCTCTCAACTTTAATCAAATTCCTCCTCTTCTAAATATCCTATAAATCATATTAAAATTCTATTCAACCCTCAACCTGTACAATAATTCCTTTTTAACATTCCCATCGATAACCAACTATAATAAATTGAAACTTTAAACTAAAGTTTTATACTAAAAATATTTCTTATTAGCATTTTGTCAAGGCACCAAATATGTATCCTTTCCAATCCCCTCATCACAACTCTGGCATTTAAATATTTTCTCAATAAGATATCGATCTCCAAGAATTCCAATAATCATATATTATTAATTTCATAACCAAATGTCCTTTGCATCTTTTAAGTTAAATTTATAGACTAATAACTTCTAAGCTAACTCTACTTCCACAAGAATCGGTGAAATTTCAAAATCAAATTCAATTCTTCTAACAAGCATTTTAACAAGCATCTTATAAACACTAATCTCCCATTATCATATCTAACCTCTTCTCTTCCAACTTCATTCTACCAAATTCTTCAACATCAATCGTTCCAACCAAATTAATTTATCCTAGAAATTATGACCATATATGTAGATTAGTATCAAGCTTTAAGATAGATTTTCAACTCAACATTTGAATTTCTTATTCTTTAAAACACATGGCCAGCAGCCAAACACACCAAAATTCTATAGCTTTAACCATTAAAAATGCCCGCACAGTATTAACAAAATGAAGGGTGTAAAATTTCAGAGATGAATTAGCAACCATAAAGAAGAGAAAAAGAAGAAAGCTGATTGAAACTAAGGAAGAAAAATCATGCACCAACGGCAGCGTCTACAGGACACTATTTTTCAACATCAGCTCCATCTCTTCATCCATTCACATGTATATAAATTTTTTCCAAGGATAGGAGATATGTAATAACCCAAAAATTTTAAGGAAAAAATTAAATATGTAATAATATGTATTGATTGTAAATATATTAATTATTGGGACAAATATGTCAAGAAGGGAAGCTGCTGTAGTGGTGGCTGTGCAAGTATTCCATCAATAGGTCCCAAGTTTGAATCTGCTGGAAGTTACAAGGAGAATTATTTTTGCCTTTTGTTCTGTGAAATTACCAAACTACCCCTCTGTTAAATTTGATATATTCTCCTTTGCTTCTTCGATTTTTTGAGAAAGAGAAGCGAGAGAGCAGGAAAGAGATTGAGATCCAGAAGCTTCTTTCCCCATTCTTCATTTCGTCCTTCCACCGTCCCTTCTCGCCACTGTCGCCGGTGACCATGGATGCTTGAATCCTCTCTTCCTTTCGTCCATCCTCCCCTATTCTTTCTCTGATTTGTGTGACTGGCCTCATCTTTTGGCTCAACGTTGCTGTCGCCTTATGTTCGCGACAGTGGGTGCATTAACATCCATTCGTCCTTGTTCCCCTGCTCTTCTTGGTTCATCTGATAGCTTCCCCTATTTCTTTGAGGTTCAGTGTCGGTGCTGTGTTCGACCGTGCGTGGCAGTGAGTGCGTCGGTTTCACCCTCCATTTTTGCTCAGCTAAATTCCTCTTTTTTTGCTTTTAGATTCGCAGGTTTAAGGTAGGTGCTTCAGGTCCTATTTTCCTTTGCTTATTCTGTACGTGTATTATTTAGGCTGAGCTGTGAATTCCTTCTTGCTGCCGTCGTGTGTGATAAGGAGATTAAAAGCATGATTTTTGGGTTGATAAATTGCTTTTGAGTTGGCTGTTGCAGAGAAATAATTTAAATTTAATTTTCCTTGAATGAATTAAATGGTTGGTGTTGAATGAATAAAAGAAGAATTTGGGGAGTCCTCAAATATTGATTTTGGAAACCGTTGGAATGAGATTTGGAGAGAAATAACCTAGAATTTTAGTTTATAGATTAATGCATATAAAATATTTGATGAAATGCCTAATTAGGAGAATTTGCTATATGACAACAAGATACATGTGGTAATTATATTATTGTTTACTAAATGGGAAATTAGAAGACAATTCTCTTCAATAGAATTTAAAAGATGATTATTTCACATATCTATATAGGACCACCTTTGAAAAGGGAACTTAAGAGGATAGAAACTTGGTTTTATGGTCTAAATATCATGCAAAGTAAAGGATATTGATAAATGTTTAAAAGAGAAAATTTTGGATTTCACGTGGCAAAATATATATGATAGGTATGTCATCATTGATAGATAATCCTAAGAGGCATATGTTTTGTAATTAAAGTTAAAATATAAATTTGAAACTTTTGGGAGATATTTGAGTTGGTAATTTAAGGACCAAGTTGTTATTTATATAATTAATTATATTTTATGTTTCATATAATGTTGAGAAGGATAAAAGTAAAAGTTTTCTTTGTCTCATTTTCTTAGTTGTTTTGGATTAATAAGATTTTTGAATGGTAAAGTATGTTTGAGGGGAGTGACAATGATATTCTTTGAATATTAAAAATTTTAAGGACAAGGCATTGTCATCAAGAGACTAGTTTGGAAGTAAGATGCGCACTTGGGAACTCTACAGGTAAGTGAATAGCACCCCATATTTTTTTTTATAAAAGTAGTCTGTTTTTTTTCAAATATTAGATTTTCATATAAATCATTTTAACAACTACGATGATTATTATGTACTTTGTTAATTAAATCAATTTGGTTCTGAAAATTTTAGAATGATGGTGAAAGTTGATTAAATTATGGTATATGCATGTATTTTCTTATGAAATATATTTTCAAGATTGATGGAGGCATCTTTGTTATTTTACTCTAGAAATTCTTGGTTACTCAACTAGTACAAGTTTATACATTTGCTATGAAACAATGTTTTGGCAAACTCTGAGATTTGAAATGATTCATGCGAGTTTGATATTGAGAACGCAAATTGTATTTCAAAAGTGATAATTCTCGCATGTTTGAAAATTGATTTCACGAGGACTTTAAGTAGAACACTGTTGCTAACGGCAGTTCCGTTAACCCTTGGTGCGCCTTGGTAAATGACTAGGTAGCTTGGTTTTCATGAGCTCCATTCTCACGTTTGTTGTTCGCGAGCCTTGCCCTCGCATTTGTTTTGTGGCCTTGAGCCGCGTTTGGTTAGCCTTACCCTCGTGGACTGTGTGTCATGTTTGTTTCGTGGTTTCGACCGCGTTTGGTTACTTACTCTCGTGGACTGGTATGTCCATGTTTGTTTTCATGGCAAAAGCTGTGTTTGGTTATTTTACCCTCGTGGACTGTGTGTCCATATTTGTTACTTGTTTTGTAAAAGTCCTTAAAAATATTAGCTTTTAATTAATTTGTGAATACACACTTTATTGGTTTTATTTAATAAAAGGTATTTTATTTATTTATTTATTTATTTAATTTTCTTTACAAGTACAAGGAGTTGAACTATTTTGTCATTATCAATTCGGTGGTTTAGTATTTTGAAGTTATATGGAACTTCTTAACCTTTGAATTCATGATTATATTATATTGATTGTTCTCAGCTAGTATATTTGAATTTTCAATGTTTGCAGTTAGTAAGTTGATACTTTTACTCAATTATGAGTAAATTATACTCCTTTAACATATTAGATTCAAGAAATTAACTTATTCATGTTTTATTATTATGATTGATATATCTAAATTTTGTGAGTTATTATTCTGAATTAATTTTCTTTCAATTATTTCATAGAATAGTAAGTTATTATTTTGCTCTGTTATACTCTACTTTTGGGGATGCTATTCACTGAAAATTATTTTAGTCTCAGATTCATTAACTGACGCTAGATCTCTTGCTGACCTTTAAGGGCTTGCAACTGTGCTGGATTAACATTTATCTTTGTAAATCCTTTCTCTTTTAATGTGAATATTCAATTATATGTTTTATTTTTTTTAAAAAAATTATATTTTAGGTGCTTCACGTTAACTATAGCTAGGATCCTGATTTTTGTTCTATTATGTTGATTGTTTGTGTCTGGGAAATATAGTTTCAATCTATTGAATGCATACTATAATAATTTCTATTATAGAGATTTCGGAAGATCTTATTTATAAAGAAGGTTCTGTCAAAATTTTTATAAAAATATTAAAACTTTATTTAAAACAATCATTATTATAGATATCATAATTTCAATACAAATCTAATTATATTTTTGAAAAGTGAAATTTCATTTAATTTGAGGCTTAAGGGATGTATGATACAATTCACATCCTATGCTGGTCACCCACTGTTTTAGGGGTGTGACAAGATAAGATCAAGTTTCTAACCTTAAAGGTCCCACACACATGGGCAGAGGAAGAAAGAAATCTTAGCTCACCTAATCAATTACACATGCACGAAACAATAAGGAGAAAGGAAGAGAAGTTGAACATACTTGAGGTAGTGACAAATGAGGAAGAGTGACGGTGAAACAGAGGAAGAACTCGCAGCTATGGAGGAAGAACCAGTGACCGGCATACTGGCAATGGTGACGACGAGTCATATGAAGAGCGCACGAGCAATGATTGAGAAGGGAGGAGGCAGAAGTCGATGGGAGATAGAGCAAGGGTTTGGCATAAGCTCTCTAACTATTTCCCTCTGCTCCCCTAGAATGTTTGAAGAAGGCCAGAGAAAGAAAAAAAATTGATAAAGATGAGGGCAAATTTGTAATTTCATAAAGTATAAAAATAAAATAAAACTCCTTAGGCCTTGATCATATTCGAACTTAGGACCATTTTGATAGACTATTTAGATGGTTTCCACTACACCAAATTCTCTTTTGGTCATACTTATCCTAAGAATTAATATAATTACTATTAAAACATAAACTTATATATATATATATATATATATTTAATTTTATATAAAATTCATGGGTCATTACATAACATAATACCAAGTTTTCAATGGTTAGAAAAATAGGGATCCTAAGTTTATAAAACTAAAACCATTTTTAAAGTTATACAATTAGACAAATCAGAGTTTACAAATATGTGAAACCATGAGATCATTCAAAACATGAGTGCATTTGATTAAGAATTTGAAAACTATAAAATTTTGAAATTTTTTGGGGCATACGCCGCGACTCGTCGAACATTCGCCACAGCATGTTTGCCTCTATGACATGCGTTGTGACGCAATTGCATGAATTTTGACAGTAAATTCTGCGATCAATTTGACAGCTTTTGAGGCAACTTCCAACACGTCCTAATTCTTAGTCTGATGTTTGATTGACGCGAAGTAGGTGTCTACAGAAAGTTCTTTTCGAGCTTTAACTAATGGCTTTAGTTTCATAACTAAATTATTACTCAATCAAAATTTGGACACTTTTTTCAAAACTTGCACTTTTTCAACAGTTTTCACAAAACCAAGTGTCCAAATCAATTTCCAAAAGCCAATAACCATTGACACCAATTTGACCACATGCAACTAATCAAGACTAACTCGTGCAATGTACTATATCACATGAAATACTCATAGATTAAATTTTCACTACTCAACCCCTTAATCTTAAAAAAACATATAAGGGGGAGTTTAACATAATTTTCAACAAAAAAATCCATGTTTAACACATATTATGCTCTATTCTTACTTACATTAGTATTTTGACTCTATCACAAATCACATATATCATCAACTCACTCCCTAAGGCCCAAAATACAATTACAATTCACAATTCACATAATGTAAGTAAGGATCAAAATGAGAAATCCCTAGTTGGCAATAGAAATCATCATACATACATAAATACTCAAAATAAAGAGGCCTACTACAATAGGATTGTAGTTTTAAGCCTCTGGGTGTTTTTCTCTATCCGTATCTCTTGAGTGATTCCCTGTAATATTGAAGATAGTAGGGTGAGTACAACGATTCAGTAATCAAGGTTTAACTAACCCATACTAATGCATATCAATTAGTTTAAATGCAAGTAGCGAATAATATCAATACTTTAAACTATATAAAACATTTGAGAATCTATATTCACTCTTCCAAACATAATAGTACATACTTGGGAAATAAAACTTTTCAACAATCTTCACCTCCCAAAAAGTTTGTCACACAATACAATCACACATAATCAGGAGTGATTATAACTCAATTTATGAATATTCTTATTAGGGTCACAATACAGACAATCATATGCCCTTACTCACTATATGCATAATCGCACCTCCTTTATATCCTCCTTATTCCTCTGACATGAAACCGTAGGCTATAACACAATGGAATAGTCTATAATCCATGACTTCCCATCCTAAACACTTGTGAGGAGATTACCCATTCAAGGCTCACCCAACTTACTTATGGAACATGATTTTTCCCATTTCTCACACTATAGGGTGCTATTCACCCTAAACTAGCTTCCTCATTAAACCAGTGGATAGCTAGCTAGGTTCGAGTCTCTCGTTGAACTGGTGGGATAGTTCCTCATTGAATAAGTGGGACAATAAGAATAAAATCAATTCGAGCAAGCCATCACTTGGATGGGGGCTCTTCCACATGGATTTTTATTCCCTACTTTTCTTCCTAAGCGAACTCCTGCCTTTCAAGATCATGCAATGCATATTCATGTAAAATTTACATTTAACTTAATTCATAGCACTCCACATAACCAATTTCAATGAACTCCTCCATTTTTACAAATCATTGAACTTTTTAAACACATTTTCATTGAACTCTAAATCACACAAGTCATTGAACTCCAATTCAAATAAATCGTTGAATTTTGAGTTTAAAAATCATTGTACCTTACACATTCACTATCATTGAACTCCAGACATTTCAAAATTGTTAAACTTCTATCAACTTAAATCATTGAACTCCTATTTTCATAATCATGATACCCCACACTTTGGAAAAACATTGAACTTCACAATTTCAAAATCATTGAACATACATTAAATCTCCACTTCTTAGTGGGCTTTTTCAAGCAAAGTAAGCCACATTTTCATTTCAATCAATTTCACATAATTCAATCATCATTTATAAATCAATAACTAATAAACACACAAAAATTTAAGTTAGAATTCCCCGATTACCTCAAAATTTTGACAAAGTCAAAGGTTTTACCCATCAATTACTCACTCTCAAAGCTTTCAAGAAGCTCGAATGGTGCTAATAGTAGTCACTCTATAAGCATTTACCATGCAAATCATTAATATCCAAATTTGAGCTAGTTTTCACTAACACTTCAACATTTTTTAATACTCAAGATTCACTCTTGACTTATGCAAAAGTACTAATAAGGTTTCTTAGCTTCCTTTAACCTTTATTAATATTCTTGAACCCTTTAATGGTCATTAATGGGACCACATTGTTCCCAGCCACCATATTTATGGGATTTTTTGGACAATTAATGTCTTTCAACCACCAATCATAATATAATCATAAATACTAAGTTTACTTAGCTCATTCTACTCCCATTAACTCTATTTAAGTTAGTGGGTTCAGACCCATAGCCTCTACAGACCAAAAATTACCATTATCAATCAAACCCTAACTTCTTTTAATTTATTTTTATTTTCAATATATTTTTACTGAAATATTTTTGTCACACCCCAATACTGAGGGTGTAACTGGCATAGAATATAAGATAGACTCACATTCCGAAAGCCTTAATTTACTAGAAAATTAATTCAAGATAATGATATATAATTTATGTTTAAATTTAAAGTTAGTAAAGTTTTAACCATTCTATAAAAATTTCGACAGAATCTCTTCTATAATTAAGACCTCCCGAAATCTTTACAATAAGAAAACCTATCATCCAAGCTAGAAAGGAGCTTAGCTCCACACTAGCAAATTTTCACAATAATAAAGTAAGGGCAAGACCTAACTACGGTATACATGGAGCATTACGTTAGCATTTCATAATACAAAATATAAAGTAATTAACGCATGCTTCCATGGTTCCAACAAGTAATTATGTCCCTCAGTGATCAGCAGGAGGTGTAGGGTCAATTTCAATATCTGAGATCAAATAAAATTTTTCTAGTGAGTAGCGTCCCAATTTATAGTTGAAGGAAATAATAGAAAGCAAATCAATGAATTAATTATAAATTTACTAAAATAATTAGTTAAAAATTATATAAACCATAAATACAAATAAAAATTAATAAAATTCCAAAGTATTACTTTTGTTTTACATGTACTTAAACATCTTGGGATATATACATATATACTACTCAATATAAAATCCATGTATAGTAAAAATAGCAATTTGCTTTCTGAGATCAAATTTAAAGAAATAATTTCAAAACTTTCTTTTTTAGTGGGACTTAATCAGAACGATTAATAAACGTGGATATACAATCCATGAATGTAAATAACCAACAAGCATGAACACACAGTCTATAAGGGTAAGTCACCGACAAATGCAGCTTAAAGCTATGACATAATTAAACACGGTTAGAAGCCACGAAACAAGCACAGGTACTAAGCCTGTGAAATAAGAGTGAGTACAATGCTCACAAATATTCATCCTTCCGTTCCACATGCGTTGGCCTGCGCACAAGGCTAGCACCTCCTACAATCACCCTGCTAGCTAGGTGTACCATGGCATGCCAAGGGCTAATGGAATTACCGTTAGCATCCAACATTCTTAACTCAGTCCCTTTTATTAAAATCAATCGTGCATGAAATTAAAACATTCATTTAAAATTATCTCTTTCAAAATATAATATTCAGCTATCAGATTTTCTTTTCAAATTTCTTTCCATGCACAAATCACCATGTTAACCACTATCATATAAATTATAAAATTTAAATAACAGAAATGCTTAGAATAAATAATCAGTTAATAATATACCAGATCCAAATATTCCTTAACAATAGTATAATTCCTAATGAAAATAAAGCAAATTCTGTGATGAACCAATTATTATAAAAGTGATGTAAATAAGAAGAGTTGTATAAATCATAAAATACAATGAACAAGAATATTTATACAACTTAAAAAGGAATAATATAAAAATTTAAATTAAAAAATTTTATAAACACTTTGCAAGAAATTATTTGGGACACTGCCCACTTACTTGAGAGTTTTTTAATAATTCTAAAGCTTACTTTACTTTAATTTCTCACTTAATTTCAAGGGTGCCATTAATTTTCCTAATAAATCAATCACAATTCAAAGATTACTTATTCATTCTTTTCTTAATATAGATAAGTAAATGCTTTAATATCCTAATTGTTAACAGTAAACAAAATTCTTTTTACTCTAATAAATCCTCCACCTCATCCAATATCACTTGTCAACTAATTCATCAAACAATTAGTGACATTTTAATTAATTCTAAATAACATCACAACTATACATGTTCAGCCAACAATTTCCTTATCACATTATTAACTTAACAATAATACAACTAGAATAATAGAAGACCCTTTGGTTCCTTTTATACCTTTTTAAAGCTTAATGAAATGCCACAACCATTATTTAACGTTACTTCCCTTAAATACCCTAAGATGCCAATTTAATGGCTCAAGCCACCACTTACACATATTCTTTTAAAACTAATAATATGGAAATTGAACAATTTGCATTTTTGTCAAATTTTCCATCATGCATTTTTACAAATACCTTTAGTTTATCAAGGTTCAATTCACAATAAGCAGCAATAAGATTCTAATACTTTCTTCAGTCCAACTCCAATTCCTTCCTTGAGCATTTTAACAAACACTCCATCTACATTCCAAAATAAGTTAAGAAACAAGCACCTTGATATAAAATAAATAACCCACATTTAAGCTCAAATGTAATTTCTTAATGTTTTTTCAATATCAACATAAACTTTTAAACTAGAATATAAATTTTCTCCTTCTGGTCAATGAATTATGAATTTAATTATATGAATCCATCAATACCTTACTCCTTTCTTTGAGCATTAAAAAAAAAACATCTTGATGGCATTCACATGTGTTCACTACAAACTGAAATTTCATCAGTATCAATTTCTCTTTATCAATTAATTACTAAGTCAAACTCTCCTACACTATTCAAGCATCAACAATAATACAAAATATTCTAGAATAAATCCTAATTAAGCATTTGAATCACATTTGAGAGGAAACTAAAATCAACAACCAAAAATCTTGAGATTTATAATAAGTATTATATTTTTATACGCTCCTTCAAGATAAACATGGGAATTTAACATCATTCATTCACTAAATTCTTCTCTCAAACATTTTGACAAACACATAAAGAGCATTCACCAAAGTTCAATCCTCAACAAGCCTCCAACAATCTAATGATCTACCCATATTAACTTCATCGTCAATATTCAGTTTGGCATCCCAATAAAATCATATACAGCAGCAACCAAATCAATTCAACTCCTCAATTTTTGAAGAATTCATGGCAGCCATAAAACAAAAACAAAGGCAGAATCTTCGATCAAAAGAGAAGAGAAAAGGAAGCTTACCACATGCATGCACAATGGCCAGAGCTGAGGAGAAAGATAAGTTGAAGATGACACACATACACACGCCAACACAAATCAGGAAAAGAACAGAGGAGAACGACAGGGGAGGAGTATTCGGTGACTCCACCCTCATAGCAGCTGGCGACGTGAATGGAGAGAAGAGTAGCGGACGAACACGGTGGCAAAGAGGGAAGTCGACGGTGAGCTACAGAGAAGCAGATCGACGGTGAAGAGAAGGGAAAATTTCAGACGCTCTCTCTATCACTTTCACAGGTTCTGTCGTTTAAATAAGAGAAGGAGAAGGAAAAATCTGATGACTCTAAGGCAGAGATTCGACGACGAGAAGGAGCACAGACCAACGGTGACTAGCTGAAACCGATGAGGGGGACTAGAAGAATGGATTGACGGTGAAGACTACATTGGCGGTGGAGAGAAAAGAGAGAAAAAATGGGATAGCCGATGCTCTGTTTCTACGACCGAGAGAGAGAGAGAGAGAGAGAGAGAGGGAGATGAACAAAAGAAAAATAGGAAATATTACAAGAAAAACCTAAAAAATTACAAAAAATGACAGAGGTAAAATTATAAGAAAGAACACAAATTTTTTTTATAATTTAAAACAAATAACACCAAATTTTATTTATCCTTTTCAGTAAAATTTAAACTTTGGACCTTCAAAAAAGTTGTTAGCATAAGTTTCACTTAAATGACCATTCTCCACTTGCTACAAAACTAATTTAAATAAAATATTAATTGAGAATTTTAAAAAAAAAATTTAGAGTCATTACAATTTTACTCTTATGAATTACGTTAGTTTTGAAAATTATGGAATATTGATGATGGATAATTAGATGATGATACGTGCATTTATTTTCTCAAGAAATATATTTCAAAGATTTATGAAATTATTTTGTTTATTAAACTCTGAAAATTCTTGGTTATTCTATTATCGCAAGCTTGTACATTATTTATGAAACATTATTTTTGACAAGTACTAAATTAAAATTTGAAATGATTCATGTGAGTTGGGTATTAAAAATGTAAATTGTATTCCAGAAGTAATTATTTTTCTCACATGTTTAAAATGTGATTTTTAAGAGGATTCTAAACAAAACACTGCTGCTAACAACAGTTCTGTTAGCGCGTAGCGTTGTGGTTAAAACTAACTAGTTTATCTCATGGGCTTTGTTCTCACTTTTGTTATTTGTGGGCTTTGTACCTGCATTTAATTTTATGGCTAAGAGCCGCGTTTGGTTACTTACCCTCGTGAACTGTATGTCCACATTTGTTTCGTGGCTTCGATTGCATTTGGTTACTTACCTTTGTGGATTATGTGTCCAGGTTTGTTTTCGTGGCATAAGCCATGTTTAGTTATTTATCCTCGTAGACTGTGTGTTCACGTTTGTTACCTGTTTTGTTGAATTCTCACAATTCTAAATGTTGACTGACAAGCGTGAATACACAGTCTACATAGGTAAATAACTAACAAGCATAGTTCAAAGCTATAAAAACAAGCACGAGCATAAAGTCCACAAAATCAAGCGCAGGTACAAATAAACGTAAGTACCATGCTCACGAATAACTATCTTCCATTCCATGTGCATTGACTATCACACATGGCTAGCACCTTCTAAGTACTTTGTTGGCTAGGTGTACTATGGTATGTCAAGAGCTAACAGAATTGTTGTTAGCAACCAGCATTTTGATTTAATCCCACATTTCAAATCAAACATATATGGGTCTAAAATCAACATATTATCTCTTACATATAAATTAAATTTAGTAATTACTTTCATATATTCATTTGAAAAAAATAACTCCAACTCTTTCTATAAAATTCATTTCTAAAGAAAACATTTCCAAGTACACTAATCGATAATAAAATTAAACCCATAAATCATTAAAACTATATTAAAAACATGTTATCATTTTTTCTTGAGAAGCCAAAAGATTTATAAAATAGAGGGGGAGACATGTTAATACACTCAAGCAATATTTCTAATAAATTAAATTTAATAATAAGTTATTGGGATGTCATTTACTTACTTGAAGTGTTTTCAAAATACAAGGTTCTCCTTTTATCACATTAATCAATTTTCTTTTCTTCCCAACTCCCTAAATATAGAGTATATTAGGGTCTTAATATACTTATAACAATGCTAAAAACCCTCTTCCAACATTAACACTTATACATACAAACATACATACATATAACGATTATAAATTTAAAACTTTAGAATCCATAATGTACATGAAAATTTCTTTGTTGACATAACTAATTTCCCAATTTATGTAAAAGAGCTTTGTAGCATTCAAAGCTATTATTACGTTATTTATCAACAACCATATATTTTTTAAAAATTCAAATAATTTGATACTACTTTCATACTCAAATTACCTTTGGAATTTTCAAATTAAATTGCTCAAGCAATAACACTCAATTTAGACATATCCCTCACAAGAATCACTAATTTTTTTAATGTACGAAAATAAATCTTCTAATGGCCATTATTTCAAACACCGATAGACTAATTTTTCAAGCTCAATCCAAACTTCTTCCTATTTGTTCCATCTTCTAAAATTCTCTAATATGAATAAATAAATAATTCAGGTCCTCAAGTTCCATCTTCTTCTTTGAATAAATTAATATTAGCTCAAGCAAAATTCAAATTCTCATCTCCCATATTTCACATGGCAGCAAGCTGAGGAAACAAACAAACCACAATCTACACTAATTAAATACGCGCGCGCGCGCAAACACAGCTGTGAAGGCAAATTTCACAACATATTCACATGCACAAAGTTAACTGAAAGAATAGTTTGAAGCTCCAACCATGAATCTGCAGCATCGATAAAAACGGAGGGGAAGGAGAAATCAACAAAAAGCAGAGGAAGAAGAAACTATGCAGCAAGAGCAGTACCTACGGTGATATACGGACCGAGAAAGAACAAGGAGGAAGTCCCAGAACACCCACGGCCTCCACAGCAGTGATCGACGGCAACACTAACTAGAGAAAATAGAACCAAGATGAGGAAGAAGAATGCACAGAAGGGAGATCCCGACCAATACAACTCTCTGACGACAACAACAAAGAACCACGATGGCGACGGTAACTAGGATGAACGCCGGAAAAATGGAGGGAGAGAAGGTCGATCTTCTTGGCTCTTGAATGTTCGAAATTTTAAGAGGAGAAGAAGGAATTGGCGGTGGTGCGTGCGCGTGTTCTGAAATTCCTAACCTCCTCTTCTTTATTCATCTTTTTTTTAATTGTAGAAGGACAAAAATGGAAATTTAGGACTGAAACAAAATAATAAAAAAAGATTCCACCCTTAATTTGTGGAAAGTTCAAACTCATGACCACCTAAATGAGTGTTTACCTAATCTCCACTGGATTGACCCTTCTTCTCGCTGAATATGTACCCAAAACAAATAAAAATATTATTAAAAGGTATTATTACATATTTTAATTTTATTTAAAAATTTTATGACTCATTATATGGACCTAATAAATGATTTGCTGCCACACATATCACTAGGCTACAATTTTTCGTTGTTACATCTACTCCAATTTTTTTAAATAAATACATAAAGATGTTATTATTAATGCTAATATAATTATATTTATATATTTTTTCAAGGCTATTACAACCAACTTCATATTGATCAACATAAGCATGTTGATGGCTATTAGCTAGAATGCTCATTTCATCGTTGCTCAATATACTCATATTAGTATTGATCTTCATATCTATATCACTTATGATAGCATACTTACACTGAAGATAGTGATGCTCATAATTGTTACAATCAATTTGCTCATATTATTGATGGCTTGTGTATTCATATTGTTGCTCTTCAAAATTATATTGATTGTTTTCTTGCCAATAAGTATCTTTTGACTAATAGACCTACCATTGTTAATATTCATGTTTGTGAGCACAATTCTCTCGTTGCCAAACATATGGTGGTGTATTGGCACATTCATATTGATAGTTGAAATGTGTGTATATTCTATAGCTCATATTGGCAACTATAATAACCCAAAAATTGAAGTTGATTAAAATTTATGGTAAGATAATTTAATGTATATTTATTAAGTTTTGGAGTAAATTTAACAAAGTGATTGGCAGTTTAGTGGTAAGTACAGCTAGTGTCAATCCAGAGGTCCAGTGCTCGAATTCCTTTTTGCTCTGGCCTTTGTAAAATTACTGTTATGCCCTTTATTTAATAAAAAAATCAGATGGAAATATTATTAGAAACCCAAAAACACATCAGATATTATTTCCTTCTCCTTCCCTTTTTTCAGAGGGTTCGAGAACCAAGCAAGAGAGAGAGTAAGGTTGGTCCTTCCCTCCGTTCTCCCTTCCCTCCGTCCGTCTTCTTGTTATGGATGACCGTGGCACGCTCGTCTACCATTGCTAGAAGGTAATTACGAGTTCATCTTCCCTGCGAACCGTCGATCATCTTTCCCTCTCCCCAGTTTGTGCCGTTGCAGTGAGTTTGCCTGGGCTCTGAGTTGCGGTTCTCTTCCTCCTATATACTCGCGTGCTGTGGGGTGCGTCGGACATCTTTCTTTCTCCTCCATGTGTCCATGTCCGATCTGCAACTTCTTCTTGCCCTATTCTGTTCGACGCTGCCACAAGCTCGAGTTGGTGGCTTCAATCCTTTATCATTCTTCATTTTGATGTCAGCGAGCACGTATGCGACTCTGCCGCAAGCTCAAGTTGGTGGTTTCAATCCTTTATCATCTTTCAATATGTTCGGTGGTGTCGAGTTGGTTACCGCTTGGTATGCGACTCCTTCCTTCCCTGTTTTGTTCGATGCTGCTGTTTGGTGTGAGTGTGATAGAGCTGCATTTTTCCACTTCTCTGTTGGGGTGCTAATTGTGTAAGCTTGAATTTCTCTTCCTCTTTACTATACTTGTGTGCGTATGATTTTAAGGGGCTTCGGTCCTTCATATCATTTTTTCCCTTTCTTTGTCTAATGGAGTGTTTGGATGTGACAAGTTGCAACTTCTTTCATTTCTGCAGTTAGATGTCAAATAGATGGAAAATGGGACTTCTTTTAGCTAGTTTTGAAGATGGAGACTTATTTGAATTGGTAATTTATAGCCATTCCGTTAACAGCTACCAAAATAATAATAATAATAATATGAATTGAGGTTTTGTTTTTTTCGAAGGTTTAAATTGCTTATTGGTAAATAATTAAGTTTGGGAAGCATAGTAAATTTATATATTGATGTTTAGGAATTGTTGAGAAAGAGATTTGAAGAGGAAGAAGCTTGATGATATAGTTTGAGTATTAATGCATCCAAGGTGTTTGTTAAAATGTGTAGAAGAGTTTGAATGGAGCAATGAGATATATATTCACTGTTAATTTGAGGACTAAAAATTAAATACTAGATTTTGTTTTTCACTTATACTAAATTAAATCTTGTGAATTGAATTTAGGAGATTTATAAGAAACATGTTAATGCTTGAAAGTTGTATGGTTGACAACTTATAAATTATTGTATTTGTATAACTTGATTTTAGAATGTATATATGATGTTTGATGAAATGTAGGAGGAGAAATTTTTTTATTTAGTTAGTTAAATAACTAAGTATGGGTAATGAATGATTGACTAAATTTTAGTGTAGAAGTTATTCAATTTTATGTTGCAACTTGGGATTAAGGACTTTGCTCACATATATTTAATTATTTATTTGGACCTGTATCTTATTTTATTTATCTAAATATTCCAATATATTAAAATAAAGTACCATGGCTTCAAGTTATGATGTTGTGGAAAGAGTGCAAATATAAACAAAGAGTTTGTTGAGGACATTGTTTAGTTAAGGTGTATTATGTGTTAGTGGATTATCATAACTTCATAGATTAAAGAGAAATGTGGAATGGAATGAATATCTTTGGAATGAAAGTTAAAAGATTAATGTTCGAGGGCAAGGGAGGAATATACTACAATAATTAAGTGAGTGAACAATTATGAGTTTTATAAAATTTTAGAGATTCAAATATTACTATATTGAAATGTTTTAGGAATAAATTTTATTGTGAAGAGTGTTGAGGAGTTAATTCCAATGTTGGAATTGTCTCAAATAAGTGGATAACGTCTCAATTAATTTATTAATAAATTTTTTTATAATATTATTTTAAATAATTTACATGTATCAATGTATTGCTGGTATTGATTACTTTTATTACTTAAGTTACTCTAATGCTTGAAGTCACAACATTTATTTTTTTAGATTGATGAAAATGCCTTTACAAATTCTAGTAGTCTTTTATTCGATAAAGAAAATAATGAAAATTTGTGATATAATTTATGAGATATTAGTTATAAATTTTTATATTTAGAAGGATTGATATTTTATATAAGTCATGCGAGTTTGATATTGAGAAGAGAAAATTTTATTTTGAAAGTGATGATTTTCTTGTGTGTTTGAAAATAATTTAAAAGAGACTTTATACAGAACACTAATTGCTAACGGAAGTCTCATTAGCCTATGGTGCACCTTGGTTAATGACTAACTAATTTTATTTTCATGAGCTCTGTTCTTTTGTATTGATTAGTAATGCAAAATTTCATTGCTAATTCACTACTTTTTTGTAGTGTTTCTAGGTGAGATTGGCAACAAAAGTGTGATGAGAATTTCACCCTGGTACCAATTGATGTAAAATTGGGAGAGGAAGACAAAGAAGAGAAAGGAGTAGAGAGAGAGAGAGAGAGAGAAGGAGGGAGGGGGCTAGAAAAATAGGAATTTTTATTATTCAATACTCAAAACTGAATACAAATAAAATCTCCTAGCTCTATTTACAAAGTTTTAAAATAATAATAAAATAATAATTTAAATTCAAATCTCAAATCCCAAATCTAAATCTAATATTAAATATACTAATATCTAAGATAATAAGAAAATAAATAATAAATCCTTATTCTAATGAATAAATATTCCTAATAGATAACCCTAATATTTTAAATTAAACCCTAATTATATCTTAGCTCATATTACACCAAAAAGTTTACCATTGTTCACAATAATTGGACTATATACTTGATTGTGAACCCAACTCTCTTCACACTTACTTGATGATGTTCTGAATGAAGAGCATTTTTAATTTGTAATGCCTTTTTTACATTGAGGAATGTATCCAAAATAAAATAAACTGAAGAGGTGAACAAAACATTAATTACCCAATTACTGAGAAAGCTTTCGACTGGGTTCTACAATATATATCAAGGGGAGTTGACACGGTTCTTCTCTTGCGTGGCACTGTCTTCGTCTTGTTGGATTTTACCAGCATAAACCCTACCATCCTTACTCCCATAAAATAAAAAAAGACCAAACCAAATACCAAGTCGTACAACTTGATGGAAAACCGGAAAGCGAATTGATCTCTTAGGAAAATATCCTAAAAAGCCAAGGAGTAATATAAGGAAAACAAAGATGAATCCGATGATACTTGTAAGATCTGCAAGAAAGCTATCATTTCTAACAACCAAACATATGGCAGCCATAAATGCCACTGGCATGGTTCCAAGAGCCAGATGGACAAAATATGTTGAGATAATATACGCTCGTCTTGAAACATGACGATCAGGCAATTGCCTCCAAAGAAGAAGAATAGTACCGAAAGTGGATAAATACATGGCAGTGGTGTTGAAAGTCATAAATGTTTTGAACAGGGTTTGATCAGTCAACACTGCCATGCCTCTTTTTTTAGGGACTGGGTCATCCGAACTGTATACTCCAGCTGGCATTGTGATACCAGCAGCAAATGTCACTGTGGCTACCAGTACGGCCACAATTATGAGTGTGTTAGCCGCATCATCCTCATTCCATGCTTTTTTCACTACATGATTTGATCTCAGCTTAGTATTATGTTTGAGTGAGGCACCGGCCAATATTAGAATCATATATGCTGCTAGCTGCAAGGTGATCAAATCAAGCAAGTAGATGTTAACATGTCGTAATCTTTTATAAAACTGCAATTTGTCTAAAATCAAAACCTGGTAGAAAAGAAAGAGATTATTTAAAAAAAATATTGGGTATATAGAGACTTCAAAATACCTCTATACGAGTCATTAGAGATTTTCTTTGGCTTCCGATAATATCAATAGCTGTTAAACCCTGGTCATTTACGACGTTCACATTTATTCTTTTGTCTCGTGATAGATGGTCTAAAGTCCAAAGATACAACTTTCTTGAAGCCAGATGCAGTGGGGTGTCTCCATTTAGCAGGTCTTTCTCATTCACAGTTTTGGAATTGATCTTCGGGTGCTTCAATAGGTATTTTACCATCTTGCTTTTTCCTCTCATAGATGCAATGTGAAGAATGTCTCGACCTTTATTATCGAGTGAAAAACTTGTACAAGGCCCTTGTACACGTAGTAATTCTTCAACCACCTGAATGTGGCCCTTATAGCAAGCAAAGTGAATCGGAAGATCACTTCCTGAATTTCGTTGAAAGGCGAGATGGGTGGATTTGTTTAAAAGTTCATGAACGCCTTCCACATAACCGGTGCATGCTGCATAATGGAGGGGTGTGTCTCCATTTTCATCAGTGAGGAACATCAACTTTTCTTTATTGTCTACTATCTCCTTCGAAGCAGCTACACATAAAAGAAAACATATTTTATATATAATTAAAAATGGGTCATATTTAAAAAAAGTAACACATCTGGTAATTAAAGAGTAGATTAAAATATATAAAACTTGAGATATGTTTAATTTAACCCGGTGATTCAAACAATTATAGTGAAGTGAATAATCATCAAACACACTTGCATTTGACATGCCATTAAAGCCATTTGACCAGGGACACAGAAAAAGAAAAAATGGCCAAAAAAACAAAGAGAAAAAACAAGAAAAAAAGAAAAGGAAAAAGAAATGAAAGAAAAGCAAGAGAATAAAAAACAATAAAAAAATTAAAAATTAGGGACATGACGCCTCCAAAGCTATTTTTTAAAAAAAAGAACAAGCCCATACAAAATAGTTGAGGGAGTAATAGAGAAAGAAATATCATATCTTAGTAATTTTAAAATTAATTATAATTAAATATATAAAATTTGAAATATGTCTGACCGAAGTTTAAACTATTTAGATGAAAGGAGAAATCTTTAAATATAATGTAAAGAAATTGACATGACAACCAGAAAAGCAACACATTGATCAATTATTTTGGCATCCCACACATATAGATACCAATATTGCGTTGTAATATGGCGGCAAAAAGTGGAGAGTTTCCCTGACGCTTAAAAATGTCCCGGTCTGAGGGAAACGGAATTTGCAAGAGACGATGAAGAATTTCAACATCCCCACTTTGGACTGCCACATATATTGGTGAGTCTGCTGGGTGGGTGTCCCAATAGAAAGGCCAAGTACTCTCACTTTGCTCACTTAGAAGGAAATCAAACCCCTCACGATATTTGCTCAGAATAGCTTCGTGTAGAGCTCTATTCCCAGATGCATTGGGTAACATAATAAAGTTATCCTTACTGCTAACATCGCCAAATTTGAACAAGATGACTCTCATCACTCCAATATTCTTAGCTCTTGCAGAAACATAAAGCGCTGTGTCTTTTCTTACATTTGTCACAATCAGCAAAAAATTATTATCAACAAGCAGCTCTGCGATCCTTGTTCTCCCACGTTCAGCTGCAACATGGAGCAACGAATCACCCGTGGGAGTGGCTTGATGTAAGATGGTGGGACAATCAAGTTGTTTTTCTGTACATACTCTCTCCAAGACGTCTAGAAATCTATTTACATCTTCATTCTCATCATGAACAGCGTTGTACAGTTGATAACTCATGGTGTCATTATGAATAACGCCAATTTGAACATGATTGACTGAAGAAACGAACTGCTTCTTCAGCAGTTCTTGCAGTCTTCTGTAGCATGGTTCCTTCCAGTTTGAATTATTAGTTTCCATGGGAATTTCCACCTGCTTCGACTTTCTTGTTGCAGAAAATAGTGAGAAACAAGATGTGCTATTGATAAGAATAGTAACAAGAGAAGAAATGAACTTCAAAGAGATGAAAACAACTCAAGAACATGAGAGTTTTAAAGATGAGGAGCAACAAGAAATGAAAAATTAGATCGGAGAAAAAGACGCAGGACTATTGGACTAAATTAATTTTAAAAAAAAATTGTTAAGATTCGTTGCATAATTTCAGGTTATACTTTATTCTTAGGAATAAATTAATATGAAGAATATATGATAATTAAAGTAGATCATCTTCTTATTTGATTGAATGATGCGGGGTTAAGCCAACGAGCTCCTTGCCTCTACGGTAGTGGCACGTCCATGTAAACCTTAGGTGGGGTTAAAACGGACAGACAGCAAGTTTGTGTATGGAACGCATCTTTATAATGCATGCTTTTATTTTTATAATCAGCCCAATTACTTTATTCTCCTTTTGCTTTCGTGACGTACTTTCCTTGGGAGGAATTGGAGAAATCTTTAGATAAACAGGAGATAAACAGGTGCATTATGTCATTTGTGATCCATCTAATTAGAATAACTCAAGTCATTTAAATATAATCTTATCTGACATTATTTTAATTGATTTTATTCTTACAATAAAATACATATTTATGAGAATTTCTCAATTGGTTTATCTAAACAGAATCATTTTCTTACTTGTTCCTTAATTAATTTCCATTCCCTTCAGCCCTAAAAGTAAGTTAATTAGTCGAGAATTTTACTCTGATATTGAGAAAAAGGAACAAAGCAAGAAAACAACAAGATAGCAACCACTGACAAACCTCTGCATGTCCCCCAGACCTTCATAATTTATTACAAATTGTATGCATTTTACATGCCAAAAAAAAAAAAAAATCAAGGATTTTTAGCCCCCATCTTATTGTCCAATTCTTGCCCCCCATGTATGTGATCCTGGATTCGTCCCTGATAGCAACTAAAGAAAACAACCCAGACACAACAGACACAGATCATTCATTGTTCATATTAATTTAGTCTCAAACATAAAAAAAAAAAATTATGAAATTATGCAACCAGTTAATCGTACATTTTATATTTTAAGTTTATGCTAATGAATCTTAACTTTAAAAATTTTATAATTATGGATATGAAAATTTAAATTATTTAGTGATTTCAAAAAAAAATTTTTTTATCATAACTGGACAGAAATACTTGTAGTATCAGAAGTTGAACCCTGAATATAACAATAACAACTAATAAAAATAATATAAAAAAGAAATAAGCTGTAACTTGTCTTGCTCAAAAATATTTTTATTTATTCTCCGAAAATTGTATCGTTTAAGCATTAGGAATAATAATTAGAATTTTAAAGTTCATAAAAAAAATTGGATAGTTAAAAGATTTGAATGTGATTCTCCTTCTCACTTTTAAGTTTCAACACACCTTATTTTCATATCCAGTATCTTCTCCAAGACTCCAACATACACCAGCATCCTTTACTCCTTACCCACTCTCTTTTTTTCCTCGTAAGTTTGTAACTTACTAATCTGATGGAAACACTTGTTTCGCTTAGTTTCCTGCAGCTAATAAAATAAAATAAAATATTGTAACATTGCAAGTGTATATGCTAAAAAAATGTAATATAATGATGTGACCAAGTCGTACCCACACAGAATCAATCTATCACGCCTAAAATATATAGGAGTGACCGGCACATGATATGTACTAGAACTCACATCCCTTAAGTTTTAACTCAAGAAATTTCTAATTATTTTTAAATCATGAATATTTTTGCAATAGAATCAGGATATTTTTCAATTCGTTCCATACAAATAAAACCTACATTTTTTTTAATTTTAGCATAACCTTCCCTAAAATAGAACCTCCAAAAAAAAAAAAATTATGCAACATGCAGTTTCACAAAACAACAATAGCAACAAGGAGTTTTGCTCTTATCAGTAAATAAACAAAATATAAATAATAAGGACGAGGATCCTAAGTACAAGTTATGTAAAGCGCCTGACATAAGATTTATAAAATATAATACAAGGATTTAATTCACATTAAAAGAAGCTTAATTTACAATTCTTCACTACAAGTGAATACTATTGCCCATCAATGGTCAACAAGAGGTATAACATCAACTAATGCATCTGAGATCAAAATAATAATTTTGAGTTAATAACTTCCCAATAATGATAAAATTTAAAAGAATAATGAATAAACTTAAGCAATTATATATGTAAATAAGTGGAAAGAAAATAATACAATATAATATGCCCACTTAATCTTGGAATTAAAAAAATCATAAACCACTAAGTAAGAGTAAACTAAAATAGTCGTATCTTTATTCTTGAGGAATCAAATTGTCACGCCCCAAAAATAAAGGGAAACTGGTATGGGGTGTGAACTATATCACACATTTTCTAAACCTTCAATCGAGAAACCTTTTCATTTCTAAAACATAATTAAATTTATATTAAAATTATGATATCCTTAATAATATATATATTATAACAAAAGTTTTCATATTTTTTGTAAAAATTTCAGCAACACCTCCATTGTAAATAGATCTTCCCAAAAATTCTATGGTACAAAATTTTCACACAAAATATCATATCAATCAATAGCTCAGCTCCTTGCAACCACTAAATAGAGTATATAACAAAAATAAAGATCCTAACTACAGCCTATGTGAAGCACTTAGAATTTAATTTACAAAATGCATCAAAAGGTATATTAGCCTACAGCTCCTCCACTTTCTAGTCACAAATAAACCCCTCAATGATCACTAGGAGGTTAAACATCAGGTAATAAATTTAAGACTAAAATAATTTTTTATTCAATAACATCCCAATTATAAAATTTACAAAATCAAAATAAATAAACCACAAAGTAAAGTAAAATCTACAGAGGAAACAATTCAAAGAAATATGCTCGCTTAATCTTGGAATCAAAATCATAAACCATTAAATAAGAGTAAAGTAAAATCAAAATCATATCTCCATTAAGTAAAAAAGAACAAACAACTTTCTTTAATAATAGCTCTATTTCATATATTTCCAACTGACATTTATCAACCCAAACTTCTTAAATTATATGTGGTCAACATTCAACAACTCAATTGACACATCCCAGTTTCAAGTCTATAACAAATTTAAAAAAAAAAACTTATATTAAGTTAAATTTTATGATTTCAACAACTCAATTGACACACACACACATTCAAGCAATATTTGTACCTTCTCTGATTTCAACTTGAACGTAGAGATTGAACCAAATAAATTCAAATTTCAGTCCTCAACACAGAATATACTTGATTGCCTTATTCCCAACCAAATAGCTAAATTTTAATCAATACATATACATGCGTGCACACAAAACTTTATTACTCTATTGATTAAAAAAATATTTCCATCACCCATTTTATCAAACACCTTAAGTGCATCTCAAAACAAATTACTCCCTCCGATCCTATTTGTAAAATATCTTCTAAAAGTAATTGGGAGAATTATATATAGGTCTCACATAAGAAAATTAATTATTAGAAGATTCATTAACAATTGAACTAAGGCCATTGACAACACAATGTGTTGTTATTTTTCTTGGTTAAATTGTTAATAAACCTTATAATAATTAATTTTCTTACATGGCACTTCAACTTAATTCTCCCAAAGTAATTTTTGATCCAAAATATAGAACACACTGTAATAATTAAATTTTTTTTTACTTTTATCCTTTTTTGTTTAGCATGAAAGTATTCAATTTTTTATAATATTAAGAAAAAATTATTTTTTTTTTCGAAATGCGTGGAAGGTTAGAAGGAGTATAAAACAACACCCTGGTTTATAAACCATCAACTATAAAACTCCCAAAATTCAGTTAACCATATAATAGATAAATAGCTACATAATCAAAATTCTTGGCAAAACTTAAATTCATGAATAAATAGCACCCATATCAAAAGCATCCTCATAAGAATTGGGGGAATATCATAAAATACATAAATAAATAAAAAAGCAAAAACGAAAGGCAGTTTCATTACAGTGGTAGACCAACCACCTGTCCTGGAACTTCCAGTTCCAATCGAAGCATATATATCCGTAAATGAATTTGTATGTATAACCACTTCAGTTGTGCTCATTGTTTCTCGAAAGTATCTTTTTTTTGGAAACATGGTCAACTAGACATTATTATTTTTGTGATTCTTCATTTGTCGATGCAGAAAATGCTCCAGTTTTCCATTCTCATATGAGGTTGAAACATGAGGCGATCATCAATTGAACATCTTACTAGCATAAATCCTTTAACTACTACCAAACTTCCTTTTCCTTCAAATTTCAATTCTGAAAATTCTAATATCAATATTTGTGATCATCTAGCTCTCCAAATTTTAGTCCTTCAACGGGGGAAAAAATATCAACTTCAAACTCAAAGAAAACCGAATCCATCCATCTTTATCGAGCATTTAATATTGAAATTTCAACTTAGAATCAATAGAAACACAATCTCAATCATTAAAATGTACTCCTACAGATGCATGAAAAGAAAAAGAGGAAAGGACCTAAAGCTCCTTACCTCAGATTGGTGAAGTTAGAAGTAGGAAGAAGAAGTAAGAGCTCCACACTACATGGGCAATGGTGGTAGAGAGAAGGAGGGAAGATAATCGACACTGCTGCTACAATGGAGGAGGAACGAGTTTTGGTTACAATATGTATAGAGAAGAGGATACGATAGTGATAATCATAGTAAAAGCATGATTAGACAAGAAGGCACAAAAGACGTGTGATGACCCTAAATTTTAAACTAAATAATTTTTTTCCTCTCTCAATTGATCTTCTATTTAATTACTTTAGTTCTACAGCAAATGAAAAGTGGTAGTGTAGTGAAACTTATAATAATAGATTATCTAAAGGTCTAGAGTTCAAATTCTCCTGAGTAATAGGTTAATTTTATTTTGTTTTAATTTTGGAAAAAAATCATCAAAAAATGCCCTTATCTTTTATGTTAACATAAAAATTTTAGTCATTTCCTATAGTTTTCCCAATTATTTTTTATTTGGGGTAAAATATGAAATGTCGCTCAGATAGGTCATAAGGCTAGTTGGGCTGAGTAATTAAAGAGTCAAGCCAAATACAAAAAAAGGGGCCGGCCTTAAAGATCAATAAAAGGCCATAATGGAATAAAGATGCCGAAATCCCGCCAGCTGCAAACATTGGATCATTGGCATGAAAAGACACGATCTCAAGTAATGCTAAATCTACGGACTTCATGCCCAAGTAGTTTGGTAAAATGGGTTGATTACCAAAATAGAGAGCACAGAATAAAGATCATGCCATGAGTTTCACGAGATCCCTGATTCTTTGGTAAAACGTGCTAGGTCTTAATGGAGAGGCTACCACCACTCTGACACTATAAATAGAAGACGAAGACACAGAAAAGAGGCAGTCAACACTCAATCAAAGACTCGCATTTTTATACCTTGTAGCTTTTAGTTTTATCAGTTAGTTTTACTTTCAATTTAGACTTGTAACTTCTTGCATTTCAATAAAATCAAATACTTGTTCTACCAAAGCTTTGTATCTTTTTATATCTAAGTGAACTATGGTAAGGAAGCTCGAGACCTTTTTGTTATCAATTAAGACTCAGTGTCTTTGGCACGTCTGGCATTTGTTATTTACCACGAACAATTTTTTGGCACGCCCAATGGGACCTGTGTAACAAAGATGGCAAGGATGAGAAAAGATAAAAGGACTGATGAAACAGGTGTTAGTTCTCACAAACCAGAAGGGACCTCTGCACACACAGGGTCAGAATACTTAACGCCTGATGTTAAAGCAGCTGACCATCGTGAGCAATAGTGTTGATGTCGACAGGTAGCAGCAGTATAAGCCCTGGCTCAAAGCTAGAAAGTGGACAAGCTAACCCACTGACTATATCTAATAGTCCTGTGGAAAAGTGCTATGGGGAATTCAAGACTGGATGGATAAGCAGCTGGAAGAGAACCAAAGGTTGTTTGCACTATCCCTGGAAACGTCAGAATGTAGGGAGAAGGAATGACAATAGATCATGACACAAGCTGTGCATGATGGCATGAAGAACATAGCCACATCATTGAAAAGCGCTCCTCTAAAAGCAAGCTCAAATTTAGGGTCACATGGAGGACAATAAGTAGGAATCAATATAAGTGTTGGCCTTCAGGGCCGCCTACTTGTAAGGAACATCCCTAACCCTAAATTTTTGCTCACACTAATCCTTTAAGTAATCCTTTATATTATTTATTGGCGCCTGGCATGAGCAGCCCAGGGAGCACGGCAATGGTCCCAGAACATCAGAACGAGCCTCAGAACCAATTGGTAAACATGGAGGCCTTGAAGGATGCTATCCAGGATATATGTAGACTAAGGTTAAGGCCAATTGACTGCCCCACTTTCTTTAAGCCATATCCAGAGTGTATAGACAGGGACAACCCGTACCTTCAGGGATATAGGATCCCTGATTTCACACTATTCTTAGGGGATGGAATGATGTTGGAGCACATTAGGAGGTTCACAATCTAATATGGAGAGATTGCCAATTATGAGAACTTTGCCAACTTAAAGTTGAGATTATTCCCAAATACTCTCATTGGCCTGCATTCACATGGTATACTTCATTGCCTTGTAACTTAATCATCAACTGGATGGAAATAGAGTAGAAGTTCCATATCCAGTTCTATAAGGCAGAGCTAGAGGTCAGCATAATAGAACTCTGCAAGCTGACCCAATGGGCTGGGGAGACAGCGAACCAATATTTGGTGAGGTTTAAATGATTAAGGAGCAGGTGCCATGTGCCACTTCCAGAAACTGAATTTGTCAAACTGGCCCAAGCAGGACTGGCTATAGAGCTTGAAAAGAAATTTCAGGGGATGGAATTTTGAGATTTCTATAAGCTCGCGGCTAAAGTATAAGGATATAAGGAGCTGCTCAAAGAAGAGGATCATCGTCGACGGATTATGGTAGGAACCTATTTTGAGGACATTAACATGATGGTGGTAGAACTAAAAAATGCAGGCAACTACACATACCTGGCCTTAATAAGGAAGGCCGGAGAGATTCTCAAAAGGCTAAAACGCAATTTAGTACACCTTTAACACTATCAAAACAGAGAAAATCTTCAATTTCCTCCTTCAAGAAAACTTCATCTCCCTACCCGCTAATCACAAAATCCCTTTGAAGGAAGAGCAGAGAGGGAAGGAATACTGTAAGTACCAACACTCATGGAGTCACAATACTAAGGCGTGTTAGGGTTTCAAGAACGTTATCTAAGATCAGATCAATAAGGGAGTTCTTAAGTTCCTTAAGGAAGAATTCATGGTCGTAGATGAGGACATATTCCCACCATTTGCCACAATCAATATAATAGAGATAAACTCCAACAAACAATGACCCAGAAGAAATGATGGTAAGCAAAAAGATGGGAGACCCTAGAACATCTGGAACAGGGAGGAAGTGACTCAGGAAAGCTCAAGGACAGTCTGGGATTGTCTGGGGAATCCTATAGTCTGATCCAATAGGAACGTAAAGAGCCTGAACAACTCCAAGGCAGTTTAGGACCACTTGGGAGAAAACCCGAACATTAACAACTAGCAGAAGGTAAAAAAGAATAGCAAACGGCGCTTGAGATGGGACATTGGCCAAAGGGGATTGATAATGACAGAGCTAGATAGATCTAAGTTGGTCTAGGACCGTCTGGCAAATTTGACTTCTTTATTAAGTACTCAGCACCACCAGGAGTAGGTGAACAGTTCACAAGGCCACTGACGGGCTACGATGTGGGCTCTGATGACCTATTGTTACTAGTATTAATTTATTAGAAAGCATTACAAAGCTTCCTTCAAAACTAAAAGTCGCTAAGGGCTCAGGCAGATTCGTTACGCCACCTGGCAACATACTGCCTCTAAAATGGAGAGTTATGAGGCATAAAAAGTTCCCAGCTACCTTAACCAGGACTAAAAAATGACACCTTTGGTGAAAATGGGTTGCACAAAGATACCTCGAGCAATAAAAAACTGAGGTATAGGAAGGCCCTGACGTGCAGGAAACTAACAAGTTCAGAAGGAAATCTATCGAGGATCAGGACAAGGGGAGTGAGAACGAAAATTAGCATGATGGGACTATTCACATGAGAGAGATACTGCTTAATCTTTACTGCATGGTTTCATTAATACTCCTTTCTTAGTTTCGGTCTACCACTAGTATGACCCAAGACTAGTATGAACAGAACTCCTCAAGGCTGATGTACATGGGCCCGTATCAATATTGCCCAATGGAGCCAAGGGAGGAAGAGAAGTATAAACCAATAAGGACATAGACGTAGAAAGAGAAGGCTGTGGAGCCTATCTGCCAAGTCACCTTATAAGTTATAGAAGGAAAGCCAAAGTGGGCTGTCCTGGAGAAACTAAGCGTTAAGATAACCCAGCAACTAAAGCCTTTATACATTAAGGCACACTTTGATAGTAACCTAATGACTAGGGTCCTAGTAGACAACAACTCGGTGGTGAACATACTGCCAGCCCTTATGATGCTCAAGATAGGGCAGGAAGAGCAATATCTGATGCCAACCGAGCTATCCATTGTAGAGAACCACCTTTAAGGTCCTTAGCGTATTACCATTATAGTTTGACATCGAGACCAAATCCTTGCTAACGGCCTTTTTCATGATCAGCAACACAGCACAATATCAGGTCCTCTTAAGTTAGGACTGGATCCATGCCAACAAGTGCATACCTTCTTCACTACGTTAGATGCTTCTCATGTGGAAAGGGGAAGAGGTAGAAGTGGTCTGGGCTGAAGATAAGCCATTCACAGCAGTCACTGACTTTGTGGATACGAGGTATTATCATGTTGATGTGGGCCCATTTACATTTCGAAAGGCACAGGGAATCCTTTTATATAAAACAACAATGAATGCTATAGTACCTCTAACATCATAGAGGCACAAGCCTATCATAGAATTGGTTGATGATTGAGTCAAACAAAAGAAAGGCTGTAGCAGCCATGGCCATTTAGAAGCTATGGTTGCACAGTATACAAGAAAGACTAGAAGACTATAGACCCAAAACCTTTAGGGCTAAAGTCATATATGAAGATGAAACCCAAAGAGTAACACAACTGCACGGGCTAGACCCTGCACCTTTGAAATTTGAAGACATAGCCCCGAAGGTTCAGGATCTATTGAAAGAAGTAAATATGGGATCCCCAGAGGAGCCAAGGATCACTTTCATTAACTCACTATTAAATGAAGAACAAAAGAATGCCATCAAGCAAGTACTACAGGAGTTCAAGGATTGCTTCGTATGGGACTATGATGAAATGCCAGGGCTGGCGAGATAGCTGGTCGAACACAGGCTTCCTATAAAGCTAAATTACAGGCCATACCAACAGCTTGCTAGGAGAATGTCAGTTGAGGTAGAGCTATAAGTAAAGGAGGTGATCAAATGCCTTCTACGAGTCAGATTTATATAGCCTTGCAAGTATCCCTAGTGGCTCTCAAATATAGTCCTAGTAATTAAGAAAAATGGAAAGCTGTGAGTTTGCATAGATTTCCAAAACATAAACATGACCATACTTAAAGATGTGTATGTAATGCCTATTGTAAATAGGTTGATAGATGCTGGAGCTAGAAATGCTTTATTATCATTTATAGATTGCTTCTCCGGATATAATCAAATATTTGTTGCAAAAGAAGACATTCACAAAATAGCCTTTAGGTGTCTGGGCTCTATTTGAATGGGTAGTCATGGCATTTGGCCTGAAAAACACCAGAGACACCTATCAGCGAGCTATGAATGCCATCTTCCACGATATGATAGGAAAATATCTAGAAGTGTACATAGATGATATAATAATTAAATCTAAGAAGGCACACGATCATATTAAGCATGTGAGGACGAGTTTCCTCCAAATGAGGGAAGTAGGCCTTAAATTAAATCCACTTAAGTATGCTTTCGATGTAACTGCAGGCAATTTTCTTGGATTTTTAGTCCACAGCAGGGGGATTGAAGTAGATCGGAATAAAGCATGGGTTATCCTAGAAGCAAAGGCGCCAAGCAATAAGAAAGAGCTTCAAAGGTTCTTGGGTCAAGTCAATTATCTCAAGCGTTTCATCCCAAATCTAGCAAGAAAGATGAAAGAGTTTTCTGAGCTCTTGAAACTTAAAGATGTTGAAGAATTCACCTGGACTAGACATCATCAGGTGGCCTTTGACAAGATTAAAGAATACTTGACAAAGCCTCTAGTCTTAGCAGCCTCTAGGGAGAACACCTCAGTTTTATTGTATTTAGCTTCCACCACCACGTCCATAGGTTGTATTTCAGCCTAAAATGTTAATGAGGGATGTGAGCAAGCAATCTATTATTTAAGTAGGTGTTTAACTCCCATAGAGACCAGATATCTAACTCATCTACACCAGTTGCGGCCACAACCAATATAGATTACATCATATCTACATTGGCTATTACCAGAACCAGTGTAGATATATAAGTCATCTACACCAGTTTTAAAAACAACTGGTGTAAATATTTTGTAATCTACACCGACTTTTAGAAGTAACCAGTGTAGATATTATATAATTTACATCGATTTTTTCAAGGACCGGTGTAGATAAGGTGTAATTTACACCAGTTGTTTTAAAGACTAGTATAGATATGGATTTTTTTAAAAAAAATATTCATAATTAATGTTATCCACACCGAGTTTAGAATCGGTGTAGATATGTCCGTTAACTACACCAGTTGAATAATCGGTGTAGATAACTTCATGATATCTACACCTCTGTTATCTACACCGGTTATTTAATCGGTATGGATAAGCTATTTTAATTGGTGTAAATTTGCTAGTCTGTACTAGTGGTTGCTAAATTGATATAGTATAACTTGGAGAAGTATATGTGTGAGAAGTGGCTTGATCTATTGATTGAAATGTAAAAATACCAAATTAGGAGCAAGGATATTTCATAGGGTGTTTGTACAATACTTTATTAAGTGTAAAGAAAGCATAAGAATGGTTGATATAATTTATTATGATTTATAATTGAGGATGGGTTACAAGGAGGTATGAGGATGAATTAAGATGTATCAAATAGTTCATTTGACTCAAGCATAGTTGGATTGTTAAAATGATCAAAAGAGTAATTTGGATGAATTAAAATGGCTAATTTCTATATAGAAATTTAGTGAAGTATATGTGTGATTGTTTGGGTCTATAGGTGATGTGGCGCTAAGTTTGAGATGTATAAGAGAAGAATTTGGTGGAATGTAAGTGTTCAATTTCCATATTATTAGTTTTGAAGGAACATGCATAAGTAGTGATTTGAGTCATTAAATTGGAATCCTAAAGTGCCAAAGGTAGATCATGTTAAAGTAAATGATGATTATGACATTTCATTAAGTTTTGTGAATGTACAAAAAGAGGTAGAAGTATTTCCTCTTGCTTTGGTTGGTTTGTTAATCAGTTAGTTAATTGATAATGACTTTAGAATTGTGATTTATTTGTCAGAAAATTAAGAGTAATAGTGAGAAGTTAAGAGAAGCAAGCTTTTAGAATTATTGGAGTCCCTTAGATAATTAAAAATGAATCATATAGAATATGAAGAGTTACAAATTGTGAATTAAGTTGCGCTATGAATAATTAGCCACGGTGGTCCCGCTTTCGAAAAGCTTATTCTCTTTGAATGAGTTGCTACCTCAAATCCTTCAAATTCATCGATATAATTTGGCCGAATGGTTTACATATCAAACGCACATCATATGTACGAAAATATGCGTCACAATAAACTCAATTATATTAATACAAATTTTGAATATATAAAATGAGTTTTTATATATATAAATGTTTTAAAAACATCACATGAAAAACATATATGATTTTCAAAAAATATCACATATTAATTTCAAAAATACATATAGCAACGTTCATCAAAAGAAGCTCATCACATGAAGATTCAAGAATGTGATCAACTAAAACCCAACTTAAATAAAAATTTGACCTGGCTCTGATACTACTATTGGATAGGAAGGCACAGTGAAAGATTAAAATTTTTAAATCTCTATCCCAATGTGGACCAAAGAAACTCATTTAAATCAAGGTGGAAAAAAGAGTTACATTTTTCTTTTTGTGCTTTAACATGCGTTCTCTTCAAGTGTCTAGATCTTAGGAGTCAACAATGTAGATCTGCTCCCTCTACCAGTATCCACATGAATAGCTCTTTAATTCGAATAGCATGTTAGCTCTCCCAACATCCGTTCTTTTTTAAATGTTTGTTTTCCTTTCTCTAGGGTGTTTTGTGCCTCTTAAAGTATTTGACCATCAGAACTTTTCTAACTCTCTCTATTTAGTACGCCTCCTCCTATATCATATATATAGATTAGGGTTCTATGTCTTCCTTTAATGAGCCAACAAAAATTTAATTAAATTTATTTCATAAATTTAATCTATGATATTATATCTAATTTAAACTTATCTTATAAATTTAAATTATAAAACTGACATGATATTATCTCATATCATTTTAGTTATTCAATTTAATCTATTATATAAAATTAAATTTAAAACTAACACAATATAATATAATATAATATATCACATATACATATTATATTATATTATATTATATTATATATATATATACACACTATATTATATATATTCAATTTCATATATCTTACACACACACACACATTAAAATATATATATATATATATATTTCAAATATATATAATTATATTTTATATTTTATATAAATAAATAAATAAATAAATATATATAATTCATTCACTCTATATTACATTCATTGAATCTAGACATATTCTAGATTTAATGAACTTGGATATTATAGCTCAAGTTAGGCTGTTCTTGTGTGAGACCCTATAAGCCCATATGAAGTTGGCAATAGGCTAATTACATTATTAGCTCACAAGTCACAAGTAGCCTATAACAAGACATTACAACTACCCAATTCATATAGGGATTGATGATCTAATGTAACCTATCATGTAACCGTATCACATCCCTTTTGTCACACGATATTTTGATCAAGTGTGAGACATGGAATTGTCATTCTCCTTTACCTGACTATTACTTTCTCGATCTTTGAGTGGACTAACATAATAACAGAAAAACCCTTTCCATTATAGTATATGGCCATACATTTTCTCAGTCTTACTCATTAAGGGGCTCAGTAATATCTCTCAATTAATATGAGGGACAAATTCCATCTTGACCACTTATATTTCTCTACATGAATATCATTAAACTTAAGCATAGCCTTTATGATCACTCGATCAAAAGTAACTTTTGACTAGGTCAAAATTCAGTGGTCATCATATAAGAATCCATGGTGGTCTCAGGTCAAAGGGCTTAGTGATATGGTTACATATAAGATAAGCTTATGACTTGTACTATGCAGCTTTCTCACAGTGGGTCGATCCAGCATTTTGTACTTTTTCAAGTGCCTATAACTTTAATTTATATCTCTATAATTAATCAAAATTATATTAGTCTTGTTTCATCTATGATCTCTCATAGATGACCGACCAGGGACATTTAGGACAATCACTATAGTTTGTCCAAGGATACAGTTATCATAGTGAACATGCAATTAATATGATAACAAAAGAGAAATTCATTAAATAACAATGTTTATTGTATAATGATTGGCCCTAGGGTAAAATTTCCAATAGCTCTCCTATAGTTCCTCTAATTCGTGACTTATGGAGAAGGAAGAGGAGGATGAAACAAGTCAAAACCTGAGTCCTAGGGATCTAGGCCTAATTTTTTTTTTAAAAAAAAAGAGGCAAAGGGTAATGGGCCAGTGAAATGCAACAGGTTTTGGGCCAAAGCCATTTAGGCCCAGATCATTAAAGAAAAAACAAAGAGTTTTCGTAAATTGCATTTCGACCCTAGTTTAAAATTACCATATTTGGCCCATAATTTTTGGAATTTATTCCATAACCCTAATAAATTTTTGAAAATTATATTTGGTCCCTTTAATTACAGAATTATGTTTTGATCCCAAATCTCATATAGAACTACCATTTTACCCCTGTATACATTTCAAAAATTTTACTGAAGTCCCAGATTTGTTTTCTAATTCCTAAAAGACCCCAAGGACTTTTAATTTTTTTTGTTTTGTCCTAAGGTCATAAAGCTTGTAATTTTGTGACTCTTAAGATCTTGTAGCATTAGTAATGAATATACCCTATAAGTGTGACATTATTAATGTGATCTTAATTGTTGGCTTTAAGAATAGGCAAATAGCATTTTTTTATATATTAGATATTTGTTATACCCCACAGGTATGGGAATATTTAATACATTTTTTTGCATAGACTTTTGTGCGAGCCAAATCTATATGTTATGAGAGCCTTCTTGGTGCTTGATGATAGTTGCATAATTGAAATTCACATTTTGGGAATTCTGTATTATAATTATGTTATGCATGCATAATTATTATTTCCCATATTTTTTTTTCTGCGATTTTAGTTTCTGTGTTTTTTAAGCAACTATCTTTGGTTAAGGCCCTTTATGGGCTTCTTGGTGCATGATAATAGTTGCATAACTGAAATGCACTTGTTGGGAATTCTATACTATAATTATGTTATGCACACATAATTATTGTTTCCCATATTATGTTTTGCGATTTTAGTTTATGTTTTGAGCAACTATTTTTTTTTATAAAGGCTCTTTATGGGACTCATTATAATAATTTGTGAGAGTCCTTAAGTATGTAACTTACCACTTTGAAAATTAGTTAGCTCTAAGAGAACCCAAATTAGAGGATCTCTCTTTACAGTCCAGTGCTTCTGATAAAGCCTACAATAAATATTGGTATAAGTCCAACTAGATCTCTTTGGTAGTGATTGAATTCACCATTAAGGAAAGGAATTAGAGACAACATTTCTAGTGAGATATATTATGTGATGCTTGATAGCACTCAGTCATAGTGGGATATTTGGTATTAAAGGGGGTATGTCTTGAACTTGTATAGGGGTAACCTTGGAGTATTTCTTAGTTTATAGAACTAATACAACCTAATTATGAGTTCTTAACATCTTCTTACTTCACTTAAGAAAGGGGAGGAATTGAAGGATCATGTGATATTAATAGTAGCTCATTATAACTCCCAATCTGAGAGTGAAGTTTTTCAAGTTTGGAATAACTTTAAAAGCTAAGGTTCATTTAAGTAGAGTTGCTAGACTATTGTCCTTTTCTATTTGGAATTTTCATTTCCATCCACATGCTCAGGCATTTATGAATAAATTAATAATTTCCTATAATATTACAAGAGTCATTTACACTTAGTGATTTTGTGCTCACCTATAGTGGGTCAAATCATGGCAATGTATTATTTGAAATTATATTTTAAGATATTATGTTGACAATGAATTTTACGCCATTAGTATGTCATTGTTAATGTAATTTGTGTTTACAAATTTTGAATTATCTCTAAATACCATATTGGTAAAGGATGCTGTTAGTAAAATAAAGATTACTATTGTTGGTAGTTGGACATTTATTTTAGCTAGTTTGCAAATGAGGGTTTTAATGTTTTGATGTTTCTTGTACCCTATAGGTATGGTGAAATTAAGCATATTTTGTTAGAACCCTTTTGATAAAGTCCTTAATTCATATTTGAACTGGATGTCTAATAATCTAGTGTCTAAAATAATATAAGATAAAGTATTTGTATTAAGCTGGAAATCATAAGTGAGATTTTCAGTTGAAGAAGCTTAATTTTAGAATCTATTGAGACATTCATTGTTTGCTGTTACATAGGATTAAGAAGATGCCAATTTTGTTACTCACTATCAAGTTAATCAAACTTGAATCTTACTTTCAAATAAATAGTGAGAGCTATAGGCCTAGATTACTGGCCTACCTGTTAAGAGCACCACCTTTACCTAAGCATGTTTATTAATAAACTTCATTTGATGAGGATGAAGTTATTAGGAATCTATCTGTTAAAATAAAACCATCTATGATATATACTAAGCAATTGATTTTATTCAGACATTCTCATATAGTTAGTATACCTGTAATACCTAGTTGAAAGTAATCATTTATGATTCTCTCAAATGAATAGAGACTTGAGGGAAGGAATGGAAATACCTTAATAAGATGGTTTTGTAGAATTTAGTTGGGAACATTTAATGTGCAACTATCTAAAACCATCTTCGAAAATAAACAAGTCCCTAGGTAGTAATATCTAAAGTTTGATGAGGATATTAGCTCTCTTTAATTTTACTTAGAATACTTCATATTTGTGTATATTTGTTAAATGTTTGAGAAAAGCATTCTTTTGCTTCTTATGCTCCTTACTAATAGCTAGTCACTAGCTAGTGATCATATGAATAGGACAACATACTTGTGGTTGTGCCATCTTGATATAAAATTTTATGTCTGACATATTTATTTAAGGATTAATATCCATTTAAATATATCTAATTACAACCTTGATTTGTCTCAAGCAATTTATTTTAATTAGGTGTTTAGAAATCTAATGCACACTCCTAGTTTGATACCCATTTAAAAGGTATAAGGTTGTTTAAGTTTTCACATCCTCAAAATTAATGTTGAGGAAGTCCATTTTAAAATTTGGTGTAAAGAATTTTGTACGCTTCCACTATGAATGACTCTAAAGATGCTAAATTATGCATTAGTCTTTGATCTGAATTTTCTGTTTTGCGTACCCCTTAGTAAATACTTGCAAAATCCTAGCAAGAAAAAAATACTAAGATCATTTTGAAAAATTATTGTATATCAAAAGGTACATGACACCTAATGCTGATTGTTAAAAATTTGATCCTCTTTTAAATTGTGACTATGAGGATTTAGAATGTGCATCATATTATTCTATAATATAGAGAGGAGCTATCTTGTAAAATTGAGTGTATTGTAGACACTCATAGTTACCTCAATTTAGAATGTGGAATATATATATCGCTTGTTGTAAAGCCTTTCATTAGGATATATAGTTGAGGAAATTATTATTGGACATGTATTTCGTTGTTTCCTCCAATTGTGGATGTGATATTTTGTCTACCTTGAGCTTCTCTCAAAGATTTTACTTAAGAAGATTATAGACATTGAGCCTTATCTGGTTCACTTCTATGGTGAATGTATGTTTATGCATTTGTATGACCAAAGGCTTACCCATATGGTTTTTTTTTTTTTTGAGATAGCCTTAATTCAATAGGAGTTTGAGTTGTGTCCTTTTAAGGACATTTGATGGTTTAAGGCCATTTTGCCATTGTGCTCAGTTTTGTTTGATAAACAATGAGATGCTTTATATCATTTATATCCCCATAGGATTTAATGATTCGTGTTTATGCATCTTCTGTCACTTGTTTCCTCTTGGGATTCAGTGATCTTGTATTGTTTCTCTGCTGAGTTTCAATCTAGGTTCAGAAATGTTGCAGTGCTTTATATCATTTGTCTCCCCATAGAATTCAATAATTTGTGTTAATGCACCTTATGTCACTTGTTTCCCTACAGGATTTAGTGACTTTGTGTTGTCTCTTTACTAAGTTGTGGTCAAAAGACACATTTTATGTACACTTTAGTTAGATGCATCTATATCATTTATATCCTTATAGGATTCAATGATTTTGTCGTGGTACGCCACACATGTCACTTGTTTCCTTATAGGAATCAGTGATCTTGTATTGTTATCTTATTGAATTGTGTATGGAATAAAAAAATTCAAATTTTGTTTAATTCAAATTATGAAACATTATATCACTTGTTTTTCTATAGAATCTAGTGATTTTGTGAAGTTTCATTTTTTTTGAATTTTTTATTTGTAACTTGTTTATACAACTTGCTTAATTAATGGAATCTAAGTAGGAGTTTGTTGGAATATTTATAAATATTATGGACTTGCATTAATTAATTAAGCCTAAATAGATTGATCTTTATGATCTTGTGTGAACTGTGATAGGTAAACCACACAAGTGAGCCAATGAGTAGAGGCCCAACCTATAACCTTGTAGCCATTAGTTATTCCCTATCTCTTAACTAACTGGGTCAAGGATAATGTAAGATAATTAATTAATTTATTTATTAAAGTGGTTACTAATATGGTCTATATAAGCTAATCAATTGATAACCACAAACATATGACTCTTTTTCATCTTCTCCATTATCTCTGCACTCACTGAAAACTACAGGGGTCTGATAGGTTATGTGTCAACCTACACTCGAGGTAATCGAGTTATCACAATCAGTTATGGATTCTTCGAGCACACATATCACTTACTTGAATCTTATTTGTTTTATATGAATTGAGATATTATATTTAATACTAGTACCACACATGCTGGCGACAGCAACAAGGATCAACGCGGAAGAAACGGAGGGAGAGAAAGGTGATCTGACTAGTTTTGGAACGCTCAACAATGTAGAAGGAGAAGCGAAAAGGTGAGAGCAGATACACGTTTCGGTTTCTGATCCCTTTTTCTCGTTTTCCTTTTTTTTTAAATGGCAAAAATTGTAATTTTGTGAGGTTGGGAAAAAATGGGAAAATAAAATGTATTTAGCAAGCAAGGTTACTACTGAGCCCCTCATACATTTTCTAAAAATTTTATCCCAAAATTTTTAATCATACACTTAAAATATTTTACAAAAATTATTACTTTATTAAAATTGATGGGTTGTTACACAATTAAAATAATGATTAAACATTATAATTCTAATTTTTTTGGTTGAGTTAAGCAAGTAAGTTGGGATTGATTTTGCAAAATATAATTGAATTTAAGAAAATGCACTAAACACTACTACAAAAAATGTGATATATGAAACCTTTTATTATTAGACAATTATAAGCACAGCCATCCAAAAAACTTAAGTGGAGTTTTTTTTTTACCTAGAGTAAACACAAGTGGAGTTAAACATTGCATTTTATTACTTGGGAGAATCTTACTTAGGGCCCCATAGCATAAAATTTTGCATATAAAGCTCAATACAATCTAAAAATTCTTTGCAGACTCAAAGGCCTTGAGTGGAAATATGTTTTAACGAAAAAAGATGAATTTATCCCTAAACATTTTGTTGTCAATTATAAGATATTGTATTGAAAATTTATAAATATTGTGTTGTGCATTCATTAATATTTGTTGTTCTTTCATCCCATGCAATTTGTACATGTTAAGTTAAACCATTTATATTAGACCAATTGTACATTATAGGACATTGTATTGTACATTTATGAAAAAACAAGAGAGCAATTGCATCTTTTCTTGTTAAAACATATTTCTACTTGATACTATTGTGCTTGTAGAGTGTTTTCATATTGTATTAGGCTTTAAATGCAAATTTTTGTGCTCTAGAAGTGCTAAGTGATGTTCTCCCTTGTCATTTTGTTTATTTTAATTCTGATTTTATTTTTTCTGTGCTGTTGTACTCATAATTATACTTTAAAATCATGATTCCCACAATAATTCAAGCTTCTCCACCTTCTTCACTTCTAAACTCTCCCTTGACGCGTAACTGTTGGAAAATGTCAAACTTGTTGGAAAATTTCTCCCCCAATCCCTAAAAGCGCATTGGCTGGTGAAGCTGTGCGTTTTGCATAAAATAGCTGGCTGTCGCAGCAACTTCCATCTTGTTGAAGCTACCCTGTAGTGCAAAAATTACTCTATTTTAATTTTGGGCTTCGAATCTTTTAGCTTTGGGCCAACCAATTAGACCTCCCTATATGCATAAAAATCCATTTTTAATGTCATGTTTATCCATTATTAGGCTTTTAAGACCACCATGAAACCTATCAATGTCCTTCCTCACAATTAATGAGCAATTTAATCAAATTTTTGCTCAGAATTAATCAACTAGATGACTTCCAATTGAATTTAAAATACCAATAAGATCAATAAAATATTGGAAGTCATCAAGTAAAATTTTATGGACAAATTTAACATGCATAATATAAAATTGATTTTTAAATCAACCACCAACACTTAGACCAAGAAATCCGAATCTTTTCATATAAATAATATAATAGAGGTATTTTTCCACAGTAAAAGCTAAAAAATTAATATGAATGAATTTTGTTTATTTAATTAATATTTAGGTCCCATTTAATTACTAAAAACGAATATAAAAGAATATATTAAAGAAATTAAAATAAAAATGAACTAAATCACCTTTTCCCTCATGGTAAGACTAATAAAACTCATTAATATATACTATAAATGTAAGAATTATCACACCCTTCAAAAAAATCATGGATCATAATTCCCAAATTCATGAACTAAATTTCCTCCTCTATTATGAATGTGATCACCTATTTCTTTTGATCATTTTATTTTTACCTTTATATTTTTAATCCATTCTATTTCATTTTTTTTTAGTAAGCAAACGGCACCTTAATTTCAAACTATTAGATTTTCCCAAATGATAAAATTCCATCATCATTAAGATTTAAAAGGAATCAAATTAAAATTCCAGTACTGGGCATGTTGCGGCTGGTTTTTCTGCTTCTATCAAGATGAATATAAAATATAAAAGCTATACTAAATTATAATATTTATAAGATATATTAAACAATGCAATATACTTCATTTCAGATTCAGTATAATTTTTATTTTGTGTGATGATGCAATATAACAACATCAAGGTATATGTACCAATATAAAAAGCCCTTAAATTTAGCTAAACTGGATTTAGAGGTTGATCAGGATCGAGGTATTTACTATTTCAAGAACACTTATGATCCACTACCAAAGTTCTTAAAGTAGCAGTAATATTTGAACTCACATTCTTGTGAGACATCAGTCAACTTATTAGTAATTAGACCGACCTTGTTAACTTGTACTCCTCTGGTCCTATTTATAAGGTAGAGAGAGGAAAAAAAAATTTGTTTTATTTATAAGGCACTTGTCAATTCTCAATGCTACTCTTTACATTTTTGCCCCTATTAAATACTTTGAATAAAAACACTAGTAATGAGATTTAAAAACATTTATTAGGGGTGAAGGTGAAAACTTATTAAATTTTAAGACAAAGTTAATGAAATTTAAAGTTTTCTTTAGTTCTGGTGAAATATGCTGGAAGTAACTTGTAAATAAAACTAGAGGAAGTAAAATACTTTTATTAGAGAGATTTTTGTGTAAATGTAGAAAACTTCTTTGAAAAAGTTATCTTCAATTGAGTCTAACAATGCTCAAATTTGACTCAGTTAGATTGAGTGAATTTAAGAGTGAGATTTTTTTTTTTTGGATAATCCTTCAGAAGTGAGATTTTGTCAAGACAACCAAATAACCAAAATTTTTAAAAATAATTCAATTAATAAGACACATTATTAAGATGTCATGCATAATAAGACTAATCAATATTCTACAAATTACACGAGAAAGTGTATCTAAATAATTAAAATGAAATGTCCTAAATATTTTAACTTGACTATTACTAAAAAAGTTTACTATTGTTCATAATAATTGGACTAGATACTTGATTATGAGCTCAACTCTCTCTTCAAACTTGCTGTGCTGATGTTTTGAACTACTACCTTCGTCCCAAATTATAGGGTACTATTGAAGGAGTTTCTCTATCCCAAAATATAAGACACTTTGGGTAGATTAAGGTTTCATTAAATACAACAATTTCAATATTACCCTTTTTCTCTCTATAATTAATTTCTGTCTTTTTTCTTTTCAATATATTAAATGATGGGTATTTTTGAAAGTTTATATTTTTGTTTTGGAAAGATAAGGTCGTTAAGTGTATTAATTAGGTTTATTAGTATGTGAGATTTTATTTAAAAGTGTCTTATAATTTGGGACGGAGGGAGTAAAACATTTTTAATTTCCAATGCCTTCTTATATTGAGGAATGTGTCCAAAACAAAATGAACTGAATAGTTGAACAAAACTTTAATCATCTAATTACTGAGAAAGCCATCGACTGGGTTCTACAATAATACCAGGGTGATCATCGGCACAAGGGACACTATGTGACACGGTTCTTCCCTTGCGTGGTGTTGACTGTGTTGGCGTTACCAGCTTCATCGTCTTGTTGGATTTCATCAACATCATAAACTCTACCATCCATAGTCCCACATAATAAAATAATAATAATCCAAAGAAGAAGTTTTCTAACTTGACAGAAAACTGGAAGGTGTATTCCAAAAGGAAAACTTGCTAAAATGCGAAGTAGTAGTATAAGGAAAATGAAGATCAATGCAATGATACTTGTAAGATCTGCAAGCAAGCTATTATTGCTGACAGTCAAACATATGGAAGCCATAAATGCCACTGGCATGAGCCAGTTGGACACAAATCCTAGAGATACGAGACGCTCGTATTGAAAGTCGACGATCACCCAGATGCCTCTAAAGAAGAATAATAGAACCGAAAGTGGAGATAATACATAGCAATCGTGTTGAAAGTCATAAATTTTAAAATCTTGGATGCTACAAACTGTAAGGTAATATGCCATATTCTTTTATAAGACTGCAATTGGTCTAAAATAAAACCTGTTAGAAAAAGAAAGAGATTATGAAAAAAATCATATTGGATATATAGATACTTCAAAATAACTCTACGAGTCCTTGAAAAATTGCCCTGCCTTCGGACAATATCTCTAGCTGTTAAATCTTGGTCATTCACTAGTTCACATTTATTCTCATATTGTGATAGATGGAATAGAGTCCAAACATACAAATATTTTGAAGCCAGATGCAGTGGGGTGTCTCCATTTAGATCTTTCTCATTCAAAGTTTTGGAATGGATCTTTGGGTGTTTCAATAGGTATTTTACCATCTTGTTTTGACCGCACATTGCAGAAACATGAAGAATGTTTTGACCTTTATTATTGAGCCAAAAACTGGTACAAGGCCCTTGTACGCGTAGCAATTCTTCAACCACATGAACATGGCCCATAAATATGATGAACTAGTGAGCATAAAAATGTGTCCTTGAAAGCATGTGCTCATGAAAGCAGGGGAGCCAATTCTAAAAATTGTATACACTTGACATTGTTTGCAAACTAGATTGTAGTACCCATGTTTCATGTAGATTTTGAAGTAAGCCTTGTTAGTTATACCTTATGACATAATAATAAATAAGGTATATTAAAATGTGAATTTTAATTTATTTCAAGATGATTGAAATGAAATTAATTTAAATGATGAAAGGACGAAAATAGCCTCTTTTAAACATTAAGAAAATAGTGGTCAAATTTACATGTAATGTTGAGAAATTAACAATTAAAATTAAGAAATTAACAACCAAGTTGTTTCATAAATTACTTGTTCAATCAATTGGTAATTTCTCAACTTTACTTGTTGATTTCCAACATTACTTATAAATTACTTTACTTTACTTAACGATCCTTGATTTATTCAATCAATTTATCTAAACTTATGAAACAACACCAATTGTTAATATTACAACTTGTTAATTCCCCAACATCACTAGTAAATTACTTTACTTAACTTATTAATCCTTGAGAAAATGAGAAGACTTATTCAATCAATTTATCTGAATTTATAAAGTAATTTCATTTGCTAATTTCTCAACTTCAATTGTTAATTCCCCAACATTATATGTAAATCTAATCCTTATTTTTTTAATGTTTAAACATATGCTATTTCAGTCTTTAAATTATTTCATGTTAGTCCTTTTGGACTGAACTGAAATTTCAAATTTTAACGGGCCTTATTATGTTACATTCCTAATTCTCTACTGAAATTCTCCCTAAATTATATATATATATATATATATATAAGAACACATATTAGTTCTTTGAGATAGAGAAACTTATAATAAGAGCTAAGAATCTGAAATTTGGATTGAATGAAGATAAGCTTAAGTTGAGGCTAAATCACTAGTGCTAGTGAAAAGAGAAAAATGATCAAACTTAGTATTTGATATAGAGAGTTTCCCTGACTCTTATAAATGTCCCAGTCTGAGGGAAACGGAATCTGCAAGAGACGATGAAGAATTTCAACATCCCCAATTTGGACTGCCACATATATTGGCGAGTCTGCTGGGTGGGTGTCCTAGTAGCAGAGCTAGGACCCAGAGTCAGCAGAGGCGAGTTTTTTTTTTTTTTAAAGAAAGGTTATGCATATAATCATGTATAGTTATACATATTAATATTAAAACTATATAAAAATTAATATATTTGTAAAAATATTTAAATTATGTGAAAGAAATATATGTATGAAATTAAATAGATTATATACTTTCATTTTTATCAAACATTTTATAAATTAATACTGTAGAAAATTTGATTTATAAGCCTTACATAATTATTATTACTTACTTAAGGTTGAGCAAATCTCAAGCATTTGCTTGTAGTTTAAAATAAGTATGTACATGATCTTGATATTAATGTTCTTTTAACAAGTTATTTTATTTTCTATTCAAATTCAAAATATAAAAAATTTAAAAACCATTGATCCTAAATCATGTTTAATTAATTAGAAATGTATAATGTCACATATCAAGTATTTAAAATCATATCTTAAAAAACATGTCCACTCGCACAAGAACAAACACAGGTTTCTATCTCTCAAATTTTTTTCAATATATAAAATAAAAATATTATTGCTGTTATATATTTTTTATTTTGTTTTTGAGGCCGCTGCTTGATTGAAATGCCTATTCTAATTAAATTTCTAACCAAATCTCAGCATGTCACTCACACACCCACATTGCTCCTCTCTCTGTTCTTCGATCCGCTGGGCATGCCAAGGTATGAGGAGGGTCATAGTGTAAATCAAATTAAAATATTCATGGAGTTTTTAGATACCCTCAGACTAGCGTAGCTCCGCCCTTGGTGGGTGTCCCAATAGAGTGGCCAAGTACTTTCACTTTGCTCTCTTAGAAGGAAATCAAACCCCTCACGATGTTTGCTTAGAATAGCGTCGTGCAGAGCTCTATTCCCAGACTTATTGGGTAACATCATGAAGTTATCCTTACTGCTAGCATCGTCAAATTTGGATAAGATGACTCTCATTACTCCAATAGCTTTTGCAGCAACATGAAGTTTTGTGTCTTTTCTTACATGTGTCACAATCCGCAAAAAATTATTATCAACAAGCAGCTCTGTGATCCTTGTTCTCCCATGTTCAGCTGCAACATGACGTGACGAATCACCTTTGGGAGTGGCTTGATGTAAGACCGTGGAACAATCAAGTTGTTTTTCTCTACATACTCTGTCCAACATGTCTAGAAATTTATTTACATCTTCATGCTCATCATGGACGGCGTTGTACAGTTGATAATTCATGGTGTCATCGTTAACGCCAATGTGAACATGATTGATTGATGAAACGAACCGTTTCTTTCCTGCAATCTTCTGTAGCATGGTCCTTCCAGTTTGAATTATTAGCCTCCATAGGAATTTCCACCTGATCGGACTTTCTTGCAGAAAATAATGCGAAACAAGATGTGCAATCAGAAGAGTAGCAAGAGAAGAAATAAACTTGAAAGAGATGAAAACAACTCATCAAGAACAAGAGAGTTTTAAAGCTGAGGAAACGGAAGAAATGAAAATGAAATCCGAGAAAAAGACGCATGCAGGACTACTGGACTAAATTTTTTAAAGTTATGATTCGCGAGCATGCACAATCAAGAAAAACAAAGGTATGATTAAATGGTTGCATGATTTCATAAAGTGGCTATATTTTATGTTCAAGAATAAATTAATATGAACAATAGATGCTAATTAATTACAATAGACAGCTAGGTTAGTGTAGTAGTGTTTAGGAAAAAATGGGTATGATTAAATGGTAGCCCTTTTTCATAGTAGTATTTGTTCAATGATGAGGGGTTAAAACGAATGGACGGCTAGGTTAGTGTATGGAACGAATTTAATTAATTATAAAGTGTTTATCGTCCTTTGTCCTTCATATATTTATAATACCTGCTTTTATCTTTATAATCAGCCAATCACTTTTGCCTTTGGTAGGGCACTTTGCTCTGTGTAATCAGAGTCATTTCCTTATTTGTTCCTTAAGTAATTACCATCAACTTCTGGCCAAAAAAAAAAAAATTATCGTAAACTTCTGCCAATGACGGACCAGCTGGTACAAGATAGAAACAAGAAGATAACAACAAAAGAAAACAGGTCAGACACAACAGAGACAGAATTAAAAAATAAAAAGCAAAAACGCAACTTGATTCAAGGAACACCACCGTGCGGAAACTTCAAATATAAAAAATGTTAATATAGTGTATCATATAGTAGTAAATATAAAAAAGACATTGTCACAAGGGACTAAACACTAAAGTATCAGTAGTTCCTGTACAATATATATATATATATATATATTCATTCTCCATTCAAAGTGATGTGAAAACCTACGATTAATTTTTTGTTATGACTGAAGTCTACCAAAAGAAAATATACCTCGATTACAAGGAAGAATAACAATTTAGTCTCAGAAGAAAATTAACGTGATAAGTACATATTTTTACTTTTTTTTTATAGACAGATAGGTATAAATTTTGGATTATTTTGATAGTATTTATTAATATTTTATACTTATTTAACTAATTTTTATATATTTTCCTCTCATGACTTAATTATAGGATAAGAAAGATTTTTGCTGCAAAATCTTTTCATATTTTTATATTGTGCAGATAATTTATAAACAAGGAAAGAAGAACCAAATCAAGCTGATCCAAAAGAAGAAAACAAAAAATCACGGGGAAAAAGGGAAGAGAAAAGACGAGACGTGCTGGAGGATGAGTTGAAGAAGGAAAAAAGAAAAAAATAATAATAATAAAATAGAAAAAACCAAAAGGAAGAGGCAAACATTGGAGTTGCAGAAACGATAGAAAGATCATATTTGGGCAAAAGAAATGCCAAAATATATTAAATTATGATAAATAATTATTTCAATATCATAATCAACAATTTCACACCATTAAACCAAAACAATAATTAAATGAACAGATAAGATTGGATATAGAGAGATGTTTTGAGATAGAGTATCTAGAGGATTTAAATCCTAAAGTTTCAAAATCTCAATATTTCTAATTGAATTTAAAAAAAAATGAATGAATGAAAGGAAGGAAGTTTAAACTATCAAAAGGTGTTCGGATTAATGCTGATCATAAAGATGAGGATATATAATAAATTAAAACCTATGAAAATTGTAATATGGTATCGAATGCCATTTATGGGTCTTACAAATGGAGGCAAGTGGAGCACGGATAGGCAAATGCAGTGACGGTGAAAGATAACAAAACGGTGAGTCACAGCTTCTAAAATTAATATTAATTAACCTCACGAATGGCTTCTGACTGCATCATTTCCATTGAAGAGGAAGATTTAATTCTAAGGCTTCACAAACTTCTAGGAAGTAAGGGGCACGTTTGTTTTCTATTTTTAAAAATTGCTTTTTGTTTTGAAAAATCAAAAAATTTTAAAATTTGTTTGGACAAGGGTTTTTTATTTAATTGTTTTAATTTTTTTCATTTTTTGTTTTTAAAAACTAAAAAATACAAACAACTTTAAGTTATTTTCATTTTATTTTTCTTGTTTTTAAAATACATTACATTAGATTATTGAAAATTATATTTACCTTCACCAATTTTTATTATCAATTACTATCATTAACTGTCTATAACCATCACTATCAGTCCATTTTATAATTTTAAAATTGTTTTTTAATTGATATAACTAAATGAATTTTTATTTTGTTTTGTTTCAAAAATAATTTTCAAAACTGTATTACAAAATAGTTTTTAAAAATAAAAAATAAAAATAGAAACCAAACAGGCCCAAGTATTCCCTCTTGTCCTATTTGTTAGTCACATTTTATAAGATTTCCTTGGTCTTTCATGGAAGTCATTCTCCATTTTTTTTTTTTACAATCTTTGATACACAATTTCGTAAGCACCCTTCAACAAATTCTAAAAGCAAGTGGACTATTTCAATTTTCAATATGGCCACAAGCATGAGTGTGTTGACTGCTTCCTTCATCTTTGGATACTACGGGTTGTACACCCAACAATTTTGCCTCTAGTCGGACACCGGCCCGTTTTAAGATCTGCTTTGCCATGTCCTACTTGGTAAGATACATATGTTACATTTTATAAAACAAGTGTCTAGATAGAATCAAAACCTTAAAAAATATTCATCATAAAAAGGAAGACATAATAATTTATAAGTACTGATCATTCCTACCTCACGACTTGTCTCCCCTAGAACATGTACAACATCTCGAGTTGTTAAACCTTGGTTATTCACAAGTTTCACATTGATGTATTGGCCTTATAGTAATTTGAATAGACCCAAAAGATGGAGTTTCTTTGAAGCCAAATGCAATGGGGTATCTCCTTTTAAGTCTCTCTCATTGACAGCTTTCCAATGAAGCTTTCTCTATAGGTATTCTATCATCTTGTGTCGTCCATTCATTGCTGCAATGGGGAGAATGTTTTGTCCTTTACCATTTAGACAAGTTACACAATCAAAGGCTTTGTGAAGCAAGTTCTTGACCATATTAACATGGCTCATTTTCCTAGCAAGATGAATTGGAAGATTCCCATATGAGATTCGTTTAAAAGCAATCAAGGTAGAATTCTCTAACACTCGATGCACAACTTCCTCGTAACCTCTGTCTGCTGCATAGTGAAGGGGAGTGTTTTTGGTTTCATCTCCTTGATACAATAGCTCTTCTCTTACATTCACTATCTCTTGCAACACATCTACACTTTTAACAGTGCACCCAACTATTCATAAACCGGCCATATTCATAAATATCAACTTCTTTTTAAAAAAAAATTATTTCCCTTATCATTTAAGATGTTTAGTTACTAGTAGGATTGACAATTATATCTTTGACTTTTAGTTTTGTTTGAGAATTATTTAAATTTATTTAGTTATTATTATTTTTCAATTTAATTCAAACTCCAGCATTTTTTAGATGGTTTGATTTAGCTTGAGGGGTATAATTTTTATATAGGTTAAAGTTCATTTTTATCTTTGAACTTTTTCAAGGAATGCTAGGCATCCTATATGGATAAGGAGGGCAGTTTTCCAAGGAGCAAAAATCTCCTCCGTTAGTGATCCATTAAACCTATTATTTTCTACTAACATGGGATATTTTTTGTACTAATTTGTCTTTGAACTCTTTTTTTAGGAGTTTGGCATCCTAAAATCTCGTTAAAATAAAATTTAATAAATATGATTAAAATATATAATATTTATTTAGAAAATAATCTTATAAAAAAATTATTATTGATTAACTCTCTTAAATTTTCTAGGTCATTCGTCCCAAATTTAGCTGCAACATGAAGCAATGAATCACCCGCGTAAGTGACTTGCTTGGAAACAATGGACAATCCAAGTCTTCTTTGGTGACATACTTCCTCCAGCACACGAACAAAGCCGTCTACATTTTCATTCTCGACGCGAACAGCCTCGAACAACCCATTGCTGATAATGTATTTCTCGTTGCCATGTAATGGATTATCATCGACTAATCTGAATCATTTGGCTCCCCATGCTTTTCCACGTACGAAAACAAATTTCAGTGTGAATAGCACTCAATGAAATGTAAACTAGTTAGAGGTATTCAAATGAATATGAATACCTACATATAAACTAAGAGGTTTAAGCTGATAATTTGTCACATCCCAAAAATAAAGGGTGACCGGCATAGATGCAAACTATAACGTGCATTCCTGTATGTCTTAAAATGAAAATTCATTTCATTTTTTTAAATAATCAGGTTATATGGAATTTCTAACACTTTTAATACTAATTGTCATAGTAAAGCTTAAATGTTTTTTGTAGAAATTTTAGCAGAACCTCCCTTGTAAATAGGATCTCCTGAAAATTCCACAACACAGAAATTTTTACAAAATATAGTATCAATTAAGAGCTTAGCTCCTTCCAGCCACCAAACAGTATACAAATCAAAATAAAGTCTTAACAACAATCTATATGGAGTGACTAACCTTTCTTCTAAATTTAAAATACATGAGTCTTAAAACATTTATATCAAAAGGTAACAATACCATGAAAAAAATTTTCACCCAGTATAACTGTATTGCCCTTTAGAGGTCGGCGGTAGAATCAACGTCAGGTAATGAATCTGAGATCAAAATAAATTTTTTAGTGAATTGCATCCCCAAACAAAATTTAAAAGAATTAAAATAATAAACTCAAATAATCGTGTAAAATAATTGAAAAGATGATAATTCAATATAATAACTTCATAAATATGTAAATCATAATCATAACCATAAAATGAGAGTGAATTAAAAACACTTTATTCTATAATGGTTAAAGAAAACAAATTACTCATACACAAATCAAAATGGTACACTTGTTCATTGAAACCATCGGAATTTCGAATGAGTGAGTTAATCAAAATTTAAATTTTTAAGGACTTAAGATAACAGGTAACAAACGTGGACCCACAGTCCACGAGAGTAAATAACTAAACACGACTTATACCACAAAAACAAACGTGGATACACAGTCCACAAGGGTAAGTAACCAAATGCAGCCTGAGCTATGAAAACAAACATGGATACACAATCCATGAGGATAAAGCTAACCAAACGTGACCCATAGCTATGAAAATCAAATGCATGTATGATATCCATGAATACCAAATGTGAGGACAAGGCTCACGAGGCAAACTAACTAGTTATTAACCACAGCGTGCTACGGGCTAATAGAACTGCCATTAACAGCAATGTTCTGGTTAGAGTCCTCTCCAAAATCATTTTCAAATATGTGAGAAAATCACCACTATAAAAACATAATTTTTATTTTTAAAATCAAATTCACATGACTAGTTTTAAATTTCAAAACTTGCCAAAATAAAATTTTAGATCTTGCATTAATTGAATAACCAAGAGATTCCAGAGTGTAATAAACAAGAATGCCTTCATCAATCTTGAAAGTATATTTCTTGAGGGAAAATAAATGCATATCTCATAATTCGATTATCTTTCATCATTATTCCATAAACTCTAAGACTAAAATAATTCATAAAAGAAAAATATTTTAGTAAAAGACTATTAATGAATAATTAAATGAGATGCTATTCACTTACTTGTTGAAGTCTCCAATTTCCAAATATTCTTTCTTCAATTTCTACTAGGATTCTTTTCTTCCACACTCCCTATAAAGACATCATAATTAACATTTAATAAATCTTCTTTAATTTATAAAGACTTCCTTCTATTCCTAATACAATTCCAATCAACTATTATCATTTATAATTTCAAAACCAAAATTCATGCTTTAAAATTGGTCCAAGTATTATTATTCATATCACTAACCTCCTTCATATAGCTTTAGCCATGCCACTTTATTTACTTGAGGTAAAATTTTCTCTTAGGCTTTGCACCAATTACTTTAAGTGCATAATTCTAACCATTCAATTAAAATATCCAGCAATTACCATTAACCATACAAACTCCAAGAACCAATGAAACTTCAAAATATTCAAGATCAAGTTCAATTCTTCTAACAAGCATTTTGGCAAACATCTTTCCATTTTCATTCCTAAGCTCTTATCTTTTGACTTCATCCTAATCAAATTCTCAAGATCAACTAGTCCAACAAATAAATTTAAGTGAGCCAAAAATATATACACACATATATCATCACCAAATTCAAATGGATTTCAAGCTCATTTAACTCTATTTATTGCTATTATTATTATTTATTTATTTTTCATTAAACAGCACGACAGTAGCAGAACCAGGACAAAAAATCTGTTCCTCACGCATAGCCACAACAGAACACATTCATACTCCCAACAGAACCAACAATGAAAATGTTTGAATCTTCTCACCTCAACCCAGTAAAATGGAACAGAAAAAGGAGCACAATGAAGCAGCCTATATGTCGCCGAACTGAGAGAAGAAAAGGAAAGAAAACCTACGCACCAACAGAGGAAATCTGAGCGTCTATCTTGGAAGAACAAAACAGAAGGAGATGGGGAATATCGATGGCAAATGGAGAAGAAAAGCTCACGCGCAGGTAACGACAAAACTCTCTCCACGGCAGAAACAAAGAGGAAGAGAATGAAACAAGCAACTGAACAGGGAGAGGAAGAATTGAATACAGCATGCCAGCAAGGAGAAAACCGAGTTAGCAACCATAGATCGAGCTCGCACAGCACCCCCCAGCAGCTCCGACGACTTGGTTCCTTATCCCAACCACAACTCGAACGTGAACGACACAGGGAGAGTAGCGGACGAAGAAGAAAAAACAGAGATGGGAGATATGAAGATGAACCTGAACGTTTCAAAGAAACCATGAGCCTCCTCCGACACCAGTGACGGCAAGGAATGAAGAAGGCAGAGATGAGTCGGTGATGGTAGAGAACGAAGAGCAGCGATCATCCAAACTCCAAATTCTTCTCGCTCCTCCTCACGCTCTGATAAACTGACACTCAAATAAGAGAGAAAATAAATCTGATGGGGGAGGGGTATTTTCGTAATTTCAGAGGAGCAAAAATCGAAATAAAGCCCCTTTTGGTCCTGGCCAGATTCGAATTTGGATGTTGTTGGAATTGAAAGTATACGTGCAAAGCCACCGCTACATCAGCTTTCTTTCTTGCCATCTTAAATATACTTTAAAAAATTATTATATATATATATATATATATATATTTATTTATTTTTTTATTTTATTTTATCAGGTTTATTACATAATTGGTTATTACCCAAGTTCAACTTGTTTTTTTTTTTTTTTTGGCTGAAGGGGAGCCTTTAGTGTGGAAAGTGGAAACTTTGGTGGAAAGAGAGATCGGTAGAGTATTGAGTAATTGGGAATTATCCTTTTCAAATTCAGAATTTATGAATTTTATATTTTTTTTAGCCAAAATGATTTTTTTTTAAAGAAGAGAGAAGCTTTTGTGTTTTATATAAATATAAAATAAAAAATAGGAAAAAATAGAAAATTTTATGAAAAATCATAAATCTCAATTTCAGAACATTGGTTCTCGGAGTAATTAACGCGAAATTTTCACTAATCATGTGATGATGGTATCGTTTTTATGATAAAAGAAATACTTTCATATGATGAACTAGGATGTCTAACGTCCTTATAAATAGCCTCTTAATTTTCTTATAGATGAAAGAGATAGGCGTGACTTTTAACTTTTGAGAAAATACTTTCACATTTTGCCAAGAAATTGAAAAATAGACTGGCAGGATATTAAATCAATGGTTAATAATTAAAATTATAGTCAAACTGTGATTATCATATTGGTAACAAACAAAATATTTTATTATATCAGTCAAAATGCTGGTTTGATAATTTATCAATTCAACTAGATATATTAACATGAATTTTCATACTATACATTTTTGGACAAGGTTATCGAACGTCCTTGTATAAATAGCCTTTTAATTTTCTTACAGATAAGATAGGCGTGGCTTTTCACTTTTGAGGAAGGAAATTCGAAGAAAATAAGAATACTTTCGGCTAAAGTGTATCCAAATTAAATAAGACTTTTGGCTTAAGAAAAAAATGTTAAATGAGAAGAGTATAGGACATCGGCTAGGTCTTTATAATTTGTACTCTATCCATCTAGTTTCTATTATAATATATTTTTAACTATCTTGCTGGAACTAATCAGAGGTAGCTATTAATTTTATTTAAAAATAAAATAAATTTTTAATTTTATCCTTATTCTTTTTTTCCCCAACCACTTTTACGCTTATCTAGCTAAAAACATTTAAATAGGAGTAATATTAAAAAAAATAATTAATAACCCAAGAGTGACTGGGCGTGATATGAATTATGTGTTGGAATATTATTTATGAATTAGCATTAATTAATAAGCCCAATAAATTGGTCCTTATGATCTTGTGTGGACCGTGATAGGTAGACTACACAAGTGAGCCCAATGGACAGAGGCCCAACCCACAACCCAGTAGCCGTTAGTTATTTCCTATCTCTTAACTGACTAAGTCAGAGATAATAGATAATATAATTATTTAATTATTTAATAAGGCGGTTACTGATCTGATCTATATAAGATGATTAGTCGGTAACCACAAACACACGACTCATTTTCTTCAACTTCCATTATCTCTGAACTCTCTGAAGGCTCTGGGGACTTGAGGGTTGTGTACTTGCCTGCACTCGAGGTAATCGAGATTTCTCTAGCACTCATGGATTCTTCAGGTACGCATGAATTACTTTATTCTATCATATTATTATTATATATGTGAATTGAGATATCAGATCCAACACGTGGCATCAGAGCCTGGTTACAAACATCAATCTATATATCTCAATTTATTATTATTTATTTTATGCATATGAGCATGTTCAGATTTTATTAACATGCTTGATAATTTTTTTCTTTTCATTATTATCATTGAAAATGAGTATAAGATTTACTGTATATTGCCGTGCGCCTCTCTCCCTTCTCTTTCCTTTTATTCTTGTTTTAATCAACACCGGGGAGCTTTGGAATCATGGATTCTTCAGTGTTGTCCAAAAAAAAAGGGAGGTTCTGTCATCGCCGACGTTCTCTTTCTGCCTCTTCAAGTTCACGATGTCGCCGTGGAACTGCCACCGTCGTGGTAACTGGCAGCTTCAGGTTCGCCAGCGTCTGGCAACCATTGCACGCCGGCAACACCTTCCTTCTCGTCTTCCAACTCGCGGCTGGAGAGGACCCAGAACGGGTCGTGGAACCAGATCCTAGGGATCCGGTTCTGTGGATTATGGGCCCACAATTTAGTTTGGGCCCAAATCCAAAAAAAAAGGGAGAAGCTGGCGGCGCAAAGGAAACCGGATCCGGTTTCCGTGTTTTGGGCCCAGATGAAATCTGGGCCTGGTTCCAAAAAAAAAAACTTATGTTAATTGCGTTTCGGCCCCAGTTTTAAATTACCTATTTGGGCCCATAATTTCTTGTATTTATGTATTAGCCCTAATATATTTCTAGAAATCACAGTTCAGTCCCTTAACTTCCAGAATTTCAATTTTGACCCAAATCTCTTCCAGAATTACCCCTTTACCCCTGGATGCCTTTTAAAATTTTACCTAAGTTCTAAACTTGTTCCCTAATTCCCAAAAGACCTTAAGGACTTTTAAAATTATTTTTTGTTTTGTCCTAAAGTCATAAAGTTTGCGACTTTGTAAATTATTGATGATGTTTAGGATCTTGTAGCATTGATAATGGATATACCCCATGGTATGACATTATTAATGTGATTTTGATGGTTGGCTTTGAGAATAGGCTAATAGCACTCCTTTAATGTATTAGATATTTATTATACCCTATAGGTATGGAAATGTTTAATGCATTATTTTGTATGGACTTTTGTGTGAGCTAAATCTTTATGATATATGAGCCTTCTTGGTGCATGGTTATAGTTGCATAATTGATAATCGCTTATTGGGAATTCTGTTTTATAATTATGTTGTGCACACATAATTAATATTTCCCATTTTCTGTTTTGTGATTTCAGTTTCTGCTTTTACGCAACTATCCTTTGTGAAGGCTCTTAATGGGACTAACTATGATGACTGGAAAGAGTCTCTCAATATGTATCTGACTATTTCTGAGAAAGATTTAGCTCTGAGAGAGCCCAAGCCTGCGGATCTCTCTTCCGAGTCCAGTGCTTCTGAAATAGCCTTCCGTAAACAATGGAGTGAGTCCAACCGGATCTGTCTAGCGATCATCAAGTACACAATTGAAAAGGGAATTAGGGACAGCATTCCTGAAAATGATACTGCAGTGGAGTACTTGAAAGCTATTGGTAACAAATACAAGAAGCTTGACAAGACTCAAAAGAACTACTATCTGTCACTTCTTGACAATACTCGATACGACGGAGTTTCTGGTGTCAGGGAGCACATTCTGAAGCTTGTTCATTACTATAACAAGCTTAAGTCATATGGGATTGATTTGGGTGAAAGCACCTTGATTTACCGTGTTCTTCAATCACTGCCATCAGAGTACGCATTCTTGAGGATACAACTCACAAGAAGCTGAATGGTCTGTTGACCAGATGATATCAATAGTCACTCAAGAAGAGGAAGCTATAAAGAAGAATTCCTCTCACTCAATAAACTATGTTTCCTATGGCTCTAGCAACAAATCTGGAGGGTCACATAAGAAAAAGGGGAAGAAGCATGATGCCCCAAAGCCTAATAATCCAACCTTTAAGAAGGATGGTGATAAGAGTGAGAAGTCGAGGAAGAAACCCTTTAAAGGGTTATGTAATTATTGCAAGAAACCGGGTCACATTAAAGCTAATTGCTTCAAATTGAAGAACAAACAAGAAAGTGAAGGTACAACTCTTCAAACTGCCCCTCTAGCTCTAGTTTGTTTTGAATCTAACACCATTGAAACTTCCTTTGACTCATGGTGGCTGGATTCTGGTGCCACTGTACATGTTGTGAATTCTCCACAGGGGCTAAGAAACCAGAAGGTTCCAAGTGAGGCACAGAGGTCAGTCTTTGGCATAGCAGGGAGCAAGGCATCGGTTGAATGCATTGGAACTATTTCTTTGTATTTAAATTCTGGTCATATTTTACATTTGAACAATGTTGTTTATGTACCTTCTGCGAAGAGGAATTTAATTTCAACTTCTGCATTGGATATTTGTGGCTATTCATTCTTCCAAGGAAATGAGAAAATTGACATTTGTTTTGATTCCATTAATGTTGGTGTCGCTTCCTTGATATATGGTTTATATCGATTGAATGATTGGTCACTTGAACTTCCTAATCTTCATGTCAATGCTGCTATTGGGCATAAACGTCAAAGGCCCAATGATAATTCCTCTATGTTATGGCATCGTCATTTGGGTCATATCTCTAGAGAGAGATTGGAACGCATGATCAAGCAAGGTGTCTTACGAGACCTTGATTTCTCAGATTTTGAGACTTGTGTTAACTGTATAAAGGGAAAATTCCCTGCTAGAGCTAGAACCAAAGGGGCAAAGAGGTCTGAAAATACTTTAGACCTAATCCATACTGATATCTGTGGACCTATTATGCCTCCGGCTATGGGTGGTTTCAGATATTTCATCACCTTCACGGATGATTACTCTCATCATGGATGGATTGAACTCTTGCGTGAAAAGGGCGAGTCCCTTAATGCATCAAGACCTTTAAAGCAGCAGTCGAATTGAAATCTGGCAAGTTGATCAAGTGTGTGAGATCTGATAGAGGAGGAGAATTTTATGGGAGATATACTGAGACTGGCAGGAACCCTGGGCCATTTGCTTTGTACCTTCAAGAGCATGGCATTGAAGCTCAGTATACTATGCCTGGCACCCCGCAGCAAAATGAGGGTTGCAGAAAGGTGAAATTGTACTCTCATGGATATGGTTAGGAGCATGATCAGTCACTCCTCACTGCCGGAATTCTTGTGAGGTGATGCACTCAAAACTGCTGTTTATATTTTGAATCAAGTTCCTAGCAAGTCAGTTCCAAAGACTCCATATGAGTTGTATTTTAGAAGGACTCCTGCACTGAAGCATATGCGAGTTTGGGGTTGTAAAGCATAAGTAAAACCTTACAATCCACAACAGATTAAGCTTGATGCTAAAACTATTGATGGTTTCTTTATTGGCTATTGCATCGGATCTCGTGGGTACATATTCTATTGTCCAAATCACACTACTAGGGTAATTGAATCTGACTGAGCTTACTTCTTTGAAGATGCCTTAGACAGTGGGAGCTCTGTGCCTAGGCATATTACCTTGCATGACGAAAGTAATATTTTGCCTATGCCTATCTTGACAACTCCTCATGTTGACAGAAATAATGCCGTGGATCAAAATGAAGCTCAAGATGAACCACCTTTAGAGGGTGATAGGGGCATGGTTGTTGAACCGAGACGATCCCAAAGGGTTCACAGGTCTGCTATTCTAGATGATTACATGGTATATTTGCAGGAATTTGATTCAGATGCTATTGATAGCTTAGACCTAATGTGTTACCAGGAGGCTATTTATAGCTCGCATTCTTCTGAATGGTTGGAGGCTATGAGTGAAGAAATTGCCTCTATGTATCACAATCACGTATGGGAGCTTGTAGAGCTACCAAAGGGGTTTAAACCAGTGGGTTGCAAGTGGGTCTTTAAAACAAAACGAAGAGCTAGGGGTGAAATTGATAGATATAAAGCCAGACTTGTAGCTAAAGGCTACAACCAGAAAGAAGGTATTGATTACACAGAAACCTTCTCTTCGGTATCCACCAAAGATGCTTTTAGAGTGGTAATGGCTTTAGTTGCACAGCTTGATCTTAATCTTCACCAGATGGATGTCAAGACTGCGTTCTTGAATGGCGATTTGTATGAAGAAGTCTACATGACACAACCTGATGGTTTTGTTGAATTCGGTAAAGAACATCTAGTGTGCAGATTAAAGAGATCCATCTATGGGTTAAAACAAGCCTCTAGGTAGTGGTATCTGAAATTTGATGAAATTATCACCTCTCTCGGTTTTTGTTGAGAATGTCTCAGATCAGTGCATCTATCAGAAGTTTGATGGAACAATTTTGCCATTCTTGTTCTCTATGTTGATGATATCTTATTAGCCAGCAATTCAATAAATTTCCTCAATGAAATAAAGCACTTATTGTCTTGCCATTTTAACATGAAGGATATGGGTGAAGCCTCCTTTGTTCTTGGGATACAAATTCATCGTGATAGATCTCGTGGTATTCTTGGTTTATCACAGGCCACTTACATTGAGCGGGTACTTAAGAGATTCAAAATGGATTCATGTTCTCCTTCACCTGCTCCTGTACAGAAAGGTGAGCTGTTGTTAAAGTCACAGTGTCCCAAGGATGATAAGAAGAGGGTTGAAATGAGAAAGATACCATACACTTTCGCTGTCGGCAGCCTTATGTATGTTCAAGTGTGTACTCGGCCAGATATAGCCTTTGCCATTGGAGTGCTGGGTCGATACTTAAATGATCCAGGTCCGGATCATTGGAAGGTTGCTAAGAAAGTTATGAGGTATCTTCAAGGTACAAAGAATTATATGTTGACTTACAGAAGATCAAATTCTCTTGAGGTTGTTGGGTATTCTGATTATGACTTTAAAGGATCAGAAGATCTTAAGATTGTTGGCTTTTCAGATTCAGATTTTGCCTCTTGTCTAGATATCGTAAATCCACGACTGGCTATATTTTCATGTTGTCTGGAGGAGCTGTCTCTTGGAAGAGTGTGAAACAAACACTTACAGTAGTTTCATCTATAGAAGCTGAGTATATTACTTGCTTTGAGACTACACATCACGCTATATGGCTGAGGAAATTGATATCTGGCATGCACCTAGTTGAGTCAATATCACGTCCTCTAACCATTTATTGTGATAACAAATCTGCAGTATACTATGCTAACAATCACAAAAATTCCAGTCGTACAAAGCATTTTGATATCAAACTTATGTTTGTGAAAGAGAAAATTGCTGAGTCTCAAACCCGTGTGGTACACATTCCTGGCACGCAGATGCTTGCAGATCCGCTGACTAAGGGCTTACCTGTAGAAGTTTTTCAAAATCATGTAACTTGTATGGGTATTATGAATTCCTTTGATGCCCTAGTTTAGTGAGAGTTTGAGAACCTTCTTTGTTGCAATTTCTCTTTAGGCTTGGTTTTCTTCTGTGAGTTATATTTAGTTCAGTTAGATACGTCTATATCATTTGTATCCCTATAGGATTCAATGATTCTGTTGTGGTACGCTATGCATGTCACTTGTTTCCCCATAGGAATTAGTGATTTATGTTGTTATCTTACTGAGCTGTATTTGAAATAAAATTTCATGTTTTACTCTGATTATGAGATATCATAATCACTTGTTTCCCTATAGGATTCAGTGATTTTGTGGAGTTTCATTTTCTGAATTTTGTTTGTGGCTTGTTTATACAACTTGCTTAATTAATGCAATCCAAGTGGGAGATTGTTGGAATATTATTTATGAATTAGCATTAATTAATAAGCCCAATAAATTGGTCCTTATGATCTTGTGTGGACCGTGATAGGTAGACCACACAAGTGAGCCCAATGGGCAGAGGCCCAACCCACAACCCAGTAGCCGTCAGTTATTTCCTATCTCTTAACTGACTGAGTCAGAGATAATAGATAATATAATTATTTAATTATTTAATAAGGCGGTTACCGATCTGATATATATAAGACGATTAGTCGGTAACCACAAACACACGACTCATTTTCTTCTACTTCCATTATCTCTGAACTCTCTGAAGGCTCTGGGGACTTGAGGGTTGTGTACTTGCCTGCACTCGAGGTAATCGAGATTTCTCTAGCACTCATGGATTCTTCAGGTACGCATGAATTACTTTATTCTATTATATTATTATTATATATGTGAATTGAGATATCAGATCCAACATTATGAAGTCATTTTTTTTGTAGCAATTCGGAAGACATAATCATGTGATCAAGACACCTTATTTTATTTTATAGTATATATTAATAATTTAGCATAACTCTTGTCTTCTGGCTTTGGTTATAATGCTGCCAACCTCAGTGTATCTTTATCTGTCCTTCGTTGATTTCTATATAATGTGATCAAGACATGCTTTATATATATATATATATATATATTGATTGGATTGGATTTGATGAATGAGACCCACCAATTAAATTGACAGTGTGGCTACAAGCTGTAGCCAATAAATTTGACGTTCAGTGGCCGGGAGAGAATCTTTAGATGCATTTGTTTAGTGCAACTATAGTTCAGGCACCTTGATGGTCACGTGGTGTAGAAGAGAGGAGGGAAGTGGGAGAGGAAAGACCAAAATTTTATATAACATGTGTGATCTTCAAGATTTCAACATCAGCATCTTTTATTCCAAAACCACTCTCTTTTCTTCTCTGTAAGTTTCTAATTTACAAATCAGATTGAAACACATGTTTCGCTTTGTTTCTTGCAGCTAGCTGCTCCTGCGTCTTTTTCTATCTCGATCATTTCCATTTCTTCTTGTTCCTCAGCTTTAAACCTCTGTTGTTCTTGAGTTGTTTTATCTCTTTCAAGTCTATTTCTTCTCTTGCTACTCTTCTGATTGCACATCATGCTTTTTGCATTATTTGCTGCAGGATCCTTTAGCATCATCTTATTTCTACTACGAGAAATTCGAACCAGGTGGAAATTCCTATGGAAGCGAAGAATTCAAACTGGAAGACGCCATGCTATGAAAAGCTGCAGGAACTGTTAAAGAAGCGGTTTAGTGCATCAGATAATCAAATTCAAATTGGGCTTATTGAAGATACCATGAGTCATGAGTTGTACAACGCTGTTCGTAATAATAAGAATGATGTAAATAATTTTTTGGATGTTTTAGAGCAAGTATGTAGAGAGAAACAAATTGATTGTTCCACTGTTTTGCATCAAGCCACTCCTACGGGTGATTCTTTGCATCATGTTGCGGCTGAATATGGGAGAGAAAGGATCGCAGAGCTGCTTGTCGATAACAATTTTTCGCTAGTAGTGACAAACAATAGGAAAGACACTGCGATTCATGTTGCCGCAAGAGCTAAAAATATTGGGGTGATGAGAGTCATCTTGTCCAAATTTGACGATGCTAGAAGTAAGGATGACTTTATTATGTTACCAAATAAACTCGGGAAGAGAGCTTTGCATGAAGCTATTCTGAGCAAATATCTTGAGGGGTTGAATTTCCTTTTAAGTGAACAAAGTGAAAGTACTTGGCCTCTCTATTGGGACACTTACCCAGCTGAATCACCAATATATGTGGCTGTACAGATGAGGGATGTGAGAATTCTGTAGCGTCTCTTGCAGATTCCGTTTCCCCCAGGTCGGGTCAGTCATAAGAGCCGTGGGAACTCCCCACTCCATGCTGCCATATCAGAAAACAATATTGGTATGTACATGTGTGCGATGCCAAATTCATTAATAAAAAGGTATGACCCTTAAACTATAGATTCAGAAGCATCCGTAAGCTTAAACTCATTTTTGTTAGTGTAATGTTCCTTTTTAATTTTTCAAAATGGTACAATCTAAACTCTTGCCGTTAACAAAAGTTAATTTTAATTGTTATATAATTGATTAGTTAAAAATTTTGGGTACTTTATTGAACTTTTTTTTTATCTTTTTCTATAATTTTTTATGTCCTTTTTTCTAGATATTTTGATCAATTATAAATTTAATTTAATTTTTGTTAATAATAGAGATGAGATTGTAATATTTTCAAAAATATTATTGGATTAAAAATAAATTCAGGATTCAAGACACTTATAAATATATAATGTATGGCCAATTTACCATTTAATCCTTAATCAAATGCTCCTTTTGTGTTTGTCCCACCATGCTTTCATTTATTATAAATGTTTGTTTGCTTTTACATGTAGCTTTCTTGAAGAATATAGTACATGAAAAAGAGGGGCTCATGTACTTTAGAGATGAACACGGAAATACTCCTCTTCATTATGCAGCATACATTGGTTATGTGGAAGGTGTTCGTGAACTTCTAAACAAATCTAATCTTGTTGTGTTTCAACGGAACTCAAATGGTGATCTTCCGATTCACATTGCTTGCCAAAGTAGCCGTGTTCAAGTGGTTAAACAACTGCTTCGCATAGAATGTCCTTATACCAGATTCTAGCTCAATAATAATGGTCAAAACATTCTACACATTGCAGCAGAGCATGGACAAAACAAAATGGCAAGGTTCCTATTAAAACACTCAAATATCCACCCTGAGAAAAACCTAGATGGAGATGCGCAATTGCATTTGGCTTCAAGAAAACTGTATCTTTGGACACTACTCCATCTATCTCGAGATAAAAGGACAGATGCGAACCTTGTAAACGACAAAGGCTTAAACGCTAGAGATATTGTTTTGATGCAGGCTAAACATCCAATGGCACGTCAAGAGGTATAATTTATAAGTATATATATATATATATATATATCAATCCATTATTTCTCTTGAAGTATTTTCTTAAATGTTTTAACTCTAGATGATTGCATTTTTTATAGAAGACTTTAGAAAGTCATGAACATTTACTTGTTTCATTTGATTACCTCACAGTTTCGAGCAAGTACGATTTTAAGAACAACTGGTGTTCCCCTCAGACAGGATTTGTCGGAAGTACAACACATAGCCAATACAGAATGGAATGTTAAGGATGCAGCCAATACGCTCGCCCTTGTGGCTGTACTTATAGCAACAGTGACATTTGTAGCTAGTTTTCACAGTACCAGGTGGGGTTTACTCTTCTGATGATCCAGTACCTAAAAACAGAGTCATGGCAGTGTTGGCTGATAAAAAACTATTCAAAGTATTCATGGCTTTCAACACGATCTCTATGTATAGCTCCATTTTTGGTTCTATTTTTCTTCTATGGATGCATCTGGGTGATCGTCGTTACGCTATACGAGCTTATTTTCTTGCTAGGCTTTTTGTGCACTTAGCTCTTGGAACGATGCCGGTGGCATTTATGGCTGCTATATATTTGGTTGTGGGCAATAACGCTTCACTTGGAGATCTTGTAAAAGTCATTTCCTTCATCTTCATTTCCTTTATCCTACTTCTTTTCCTTTTAGGATATTTCCCTCTTGGAAATCGCATTCCGCTTCTTTATCAGATTGGAGAACTTATTTTTTTGATTGGTCTTATTTTATTTTAAGGACCTGCAGATAGGCTTCATGAAGCTCGTGATGTCGACCAATTGAACCAGGTATATGGAGTTCTTGGTGCCGATGATGACCCCTAAAGTTCATATGAAGATGACGCAGGTGTTGTTATCCCTAAAGTGTGACAAAGCTTTGAAGAAGGAAATGAAGATGAAATGTGACTTGATTTGGATGTGTGGCACGTATATCTTGGTTTGATACATTTGTGTTGTCATTTACAAATAATCAATATATTTAAGATGCAGGAGTCATATTCATCCTTTTATAATAAAGAAATGGTGGTGGATTGGCCTTGCCTATATGTAGTTTAGTTTCAGGTTGGGGCTAGCCATGAACTCCATTTGTTATTAGGTCAAGCCCATTTCTTTCTCTTGGGCCAATGATAAAGTCCATCTATCTAAATCCATCTATTACCAGAGCTTTTAGTCCTTTCTCGTCTGCCCATAAATTACACATATACCCTCCATACTTTTATATGTCACCATTGGTTCTTTTGGTCTTTTCATCCTAAGGATGATATAAAGATAGCTAGCATTTACTACCCCATGCGATGCACTAGAAGCAAATTGTCACGCCTCGAAAATAAAGAGTGACCGGCATGGATGTGAACCACTTCACATATCCCTATAAGCCTCAAATATGAAAATGCATTCCATTTTTAGAAGAAGAATCAATTAGACTATAAAAATTCTAATAGTTTGATAATAATTGTCATAAAAAAATTTTAATATTTTTGTAAAAATTTCGACAGAACCTCCTCTTTAACTAGAATCTCCCAAAAATTCTACAATAGAAAATTTTTACTAATTATAGTATAAATCAGGAGCGTAGCTCCTTCCAGTCAGCAACCATTATACAAATCAAAAGAAAGTCTATCAACAATCTATGTGGAGCATTAATCTTTCTTTTAAATTAAAATATATATGACTTATATATATGTATATTATCAAAAGTAATAGTACCAATCAAAAATTTCTACCCAATGCAGTTATATTGCCCTTAAAGGTCGATGGTGGAATCAGCGTCAGCTAACAAATCTGAGGCCAAAACAAGTTTTTCAGTGAATAGCATTCTCAACATAAAATTTTAAAATTTAAATTAACAAACTCTAATAATAGTGTGAACTAATTAAAAATAACTCACCAAAATAAATTTGTAATTTGTAATCATAATCGTAAAAAAATGAGAGTAAATTGAAAGCAATTTATGTTATCATTCTTAAAGAAAATAATTTACTCACATATAAATCAAAGTGGTATAATTGCTAGCCAAAATCATGTAAATTTTGAAAATACATATTAATCAACATTTAAAATTTTGAGAACTTAACAGAATAGGTAACAAACGTGGACACACAGTCCACGAGGATAAATAATCAAACGCGGCTTATGCCACGAAAACAAACGTGAACACACAGTCTACAAGAGTAAGTAACCAAACGCAGTCAAAGCTATGAAAAACAAACGTGGACACACAATCCATAAGAGTATATAATCAAACGCGGCTCAGGCCATGGAATCAAACGCGGGTACAAAGCCCACGAATACCAAATGTGAGAACAAAGCTCATGAAACAAACTAGCTAGTATTTAACAACAGCGCTACGGGCTAACGAAGCTGTCGTTAGCAACAGTATTCTATTTAGAGTCCTCTTAAAAATTCACGTTTCAAACATGCGAGAAGAATAATTACTGCTGTAATAAAATTACCATTCTCAATACCAAACTCGCATGAATTGTTTTAATTCTCAAAATTTGCTAAAATCATACTTATAGATAATATACCAAACTTGCAGTAATTTAATAGCCAATACATTTCAAAGCTTAACAACCATACAAAATGCTTTCATCAATCTTGAAAATACACTTTTGAAAATAATAAATGTATGTATCATAACTCATTTGTCCTTCATTAATATTTCATAATTTTCAAAATTAATGTAATTCATAAGAATAAAATATTTCAGAAAAAGGCTATTAAAAATAAATTAAATGGAATTCTATTCACTTACTAGTCAGACCTTCAAATTATTAAAGATATCATTTCCTTTAATTCTGGTTAGGATCTCGTTCTTCCTCACACCCTATCAGGATATAGATAATTAAATAAAATTTTAACAAATTTCCAATCTTAATAGAATTCCAATTAACCATCATTATCTAAAATTCAAAGCCAAATTTATGATTTAAAATTGGTCCAAGCATTATCACTCATCTTTATGACTTCCTCCATAAAGCTTTAGTGATGCCATTCCATTTCTTTGAGATAAAATTTTCTACTAGGTATTTTATCAAACAACATACATGCATAATTTATTAAGTTAATGGTAATATTTTCCTTCCTAAATTTCTGCTTCATTGAAACCTTGCAATATCACCAATTCTATCATTTCCAAATGGAATCCCAATCTGCAATATCATATTGCTTCCTTATACAACCACAATATTCATTTAAATAGAAACTCCTCTTTTTCTATGCATGCACGTACAGTCACAGAGGGGAAAAATTTTTAAAACTCAAATCCTCAACCCATATATATCATATATTATTACCAAGTGTAGATGGGTTTCAAGCTTAAAGTTTCAACCTTCTTCTTTCTATAACAGCATTGGTGATGGTAGAGCAATAATAAAGTGTTGTAGCTCCACACACATAGCAACGACAACAACACACACTTACACATATAGCCAATCCATAAATAAAAGGTCCAAAAATTCCTTACCTCAACTTGACTAGCCCAGATAATAACGGACAGTAGAGGAGGAAGAAGAAGGTCCTTAAATACTGAACAGAAGAGAGAGCTAATGTTGCACATGTTATGGGAAGGAGAAAAATGAAGCTTGCAACAGAACAAGGGTGTCACGCCCCAAAAATTTAAGGTGTGACCGGCACGAAATATGTGTATAAAACCCACATCCCTTAAGTCTTAAACAAATATACTTTGGTCCATGAAAAACTATAGGCATATTTTTTTAATAAAATTTTTAATAGAACTTTCATGTAAATAAGACTTCCTAAATGTATGACAAAGAACAATAATAATCAAATAAAGGGATCTCGCTCCCTACTAAAATATATACAGTCTTTAAAGAAAGACGAGAATCCTACCTACATTATATGTGGAGCAGTTAGGACCAGGCCATGAAATTAATACAGGGTTCAAATTTTCATCAAGCAAAACTTGTTTGAAATAATTCTTCCACTCCACATTAGTGATAAAATGCCTCAAGTAACACCTTGATATATAAGTTCAACTTATACTACCTGAGGCCAAAAATATATTTGCTAGTGAATAACATCCCAACAATAAATAATAGACATAAGTAAAATGAAAAGTTCAAAATAGATATGTATGTTAAAGAAACAAAAATTTCCGTAAAAATTCAATAAACTTCATAATAAAATGTCTCTATAAAAATTCAAAGAAAATCTCAAATCATTGAGCTATCGTAGAAAATGATAATATCACTTGATTTCAAAAAAAAGCACGTAAATGAAATAAATATTTATAAACAAATTACTGAATAAGAATCAATGGAATATAAAATCATCAAATAATTAGATTCATAATTATAGGGACTTATCATAGCAATTAACAACGTGGACACACAGTCCATGAGGGTAAATAACCAAACACGGCTTATGCCATAAAAAATGTGGATACACAATCCACGAGGGTAAGTAACCAAACGCGGCCGAAGCCACAAAACAAACGTGAGTACGATGCTCACAATAACTATCCCTCCGTTCCACATGCGTTGGCCATCGTACAGGGCTAGCACCTCTTATAAACACCCTGTTAGTTAGGTGTACCATCAGTGTTCTGTACAAAGTCCCTTTTTAAAACCATTTTCAAACATGCGAGAAAATCATCACTTTCAAGATACAGTTCTTATTCTTAAAATCAAACTTGTATGAATACTTTTAAGCATTAAAACTTGCCATAATCAAATTTCATATCCAATGCTCATGCTTGCATTTACGGAATAAAAAAATTTTTTAACTTCAAACTTGCATGAATCATTCTCTATATCTCTCCAATATTTGATAGAATAAAAATCTCATAATCAAAGTTCAAACTTGATTTAATTGATCAAATAAAATTTGAAATTTGACAAAGCTAATTTCTCAAGATAAAGTAATGTTAATCAACAAATATTCAATAATCACATTAATGCTATAAAAATGATTTCCAGAAAAATATAATATTTTAGTAAAGAAATTTTGATTAAAAAAAATCAATTGGGATGCTATCCACTTACCTGTAGTATCCTCAAGGCTCCAAACTCATTTCTTATGACTCTATTTGAGCTTTCCTCCTTCTAAACATCACATATTTACATAGATGCTGAAGAAGGAAAAATGATACAGAATAGGGGAGAGCTAGACAAAGCATGTGCACTACCCACAGTGAGGATTTTGGCATTCTCAAGGTTGTCGGTGACTGGACAAGTAACAGGGATGAGGGCGGAGGACAAAGATGGCTAGATCAAAGGCTCGAAGCTACTGAACCGAGAAAAAATCTCCACTCTCTTCCTTTGGTCCAGAACGCATGTGCACTATCGAAAAAGAGAAGAAAAGAAGAGGAAAAATAGGGAAGACTTGGCTGGAGGCAAACAACGAGAACTCACCAAAAAAATCAAGAGGAACAAAGGAGACAGCATTAGCAAAACCCTTTAGGCAAAGGATCCAGAAATGGTGTTATCCTTGTGCTGGGTCTGATCGAGAGGGAGGAAAATAAAAATCTAGATATTAGAAAATTGTGAAAATTACAAAGGAGGGCACAACATTTTCCTATAATAACATAACAAACACGAGCACTTTTGTAATTTTCCCAAAATTTTAAGCTAACAAAATTTAACCCATTGCTTAAAAGAATTCAAACTCTGAATCTTTAAATAAACTATTAGTATAAGTTTTACTAAGTCACCATTCTCTATTTACCATAAAATTTATTTAAATATATAAATTGGAAGAATATTATTATTATTATTTTATTTTTTGTAAATTTTAGGTCATTACAAAGGGAGCAGAAAAACTAGACGCTACTCGTAAGTAAACACAGCAAATGAATCAACAACAACAATCCAGACTTACTACAGCACTGCCGCAGCTTCGGCAACTCGGTCTCTCGTCCCCAGCTACTCGAGGTGATGACATAGATAGAAATAGAGCAGAAAATGAAGAGGAAAAATAGAGACAAGGAGCATATAGAGATCAACCTCGCACAGCCTAAGCTTTACTCTAGCCGACGACCACTGAAATATGAAGGAGAAGAACAATCGGTGATCATTGAAGAATGAAGAGCAAGAATAGTGACAAGCTTCCAGATTTCTCTTTCTCTTTCTCACTCTGTGAACTGACTCATGTGGCTGAGGGAGTACACATATGCTCTGTCTAAAACTCACCTTATTTTATTTATTATTCTAAGGGCAAAGCAGTAATTTCTTATAGGTTGAAACAATGAGATGATTCAGATTTATATGTTAGTCAATTAATTAAATTTTTTAAATAAATTTTTTTCTGGGTTATTACACAAATAATAAGCCAAACATTAATGTAAAAATACTTTCATAAAAATAATGTCTTCAAATATGCAATAATGGAAATTCAAATGGCATAATGATAAACAATTGTATAATACATACATTGTAAATCCATAGATTTTGGAAACATAATAAGGTCTAATCTCCCAAGTTTCTAAAGAGTTCTATGTACACCACATTTCTTCTTATTGTTGATCCAACATTTTCTTATATCATGTAATAAAATCTTGAATCCATCAATGCTTTTTACCCTTGACAATGCCACATATAATTATCCATGAGTAAAAACTGGTTTTGTTAGGTATAACCAAACATGATGCAATGATTGACCTTAGGATTTATTTATAGTCATTGCAAATGATAGAATCACTGGGAATTGTCTCCGTTGCATGTGAAATGGCCATCTACTTTTTGAAGGATTCATGTCCATCCTATGAATTAAAACTTTTTGATCTTGCCTTCAACCATTCAATGTTATGCCCTCAATAACATTTTCCCTTGTCAACTAATGCGCAATTATGTACCATTGCATAGACCAGATGCTTGGTCAATATTCCTTAATAGCATTATAGGTTCTCTAACCTTCAAAGAAGAATGTATGGTGGTAATCTAGAGCAATTAGTTGTCTTGAGAAACTCAGTTGTATACAAATCATCAAATGAATAATTGTCTTTTGTGGACTTGCATACAGAGTCAAAACTAAAATATTCCTGTAATAACCCAGAAAAAAATTTAATTAAATATATTATTGTGTTTTAATTGTAGTTATATTAATTTTGGAACAATTATGACAAGAGGG